>NC_081406.1:490167065-490513732 GCF_030272615.1 Cryptomeria japonica | reverse complement strand
TTTGCCCCCAAAATGCCCCCCACAGGCACCTGAATGTGCCTCTTCAAGAGCAACAGGGATTTCCGACTTGTTAAGACAACGAAGGAGAAGACCATCATAACCCCTTCGGTAAAGGATATTAGAAAGAATGATATACCTAGCAGACAACTTGCGGATTCTAGCCCTAGTGTTCCTATTAGCGGAATTAGGAAAGGTACCATCGGTCAAATATCTTACGATATGCGAGAGCCATTCATCTGAATCTACAAAGTCACAACATGTTACCAAGCTAGAATCGTCTACAATAGCTGGAGAAATAAGATTGTGAATAACAAATTTAAGATCGACCATAGGGTCCTCTAAAGATACTAGAGAAGCCACACATGCCATTGCGTCCGCATGTCGATTATCTTTTCGAGGAACAGGTTCCATTGTATAAGAATCAAAATTTTGTAATAAAGAGATAGCAAGGTCTTTATATTGTGATAATTTGTCTTGTTTTGCTTGATATATTCCTGTTACTTGTCTTATAATCAATTGCGAATCTCCATAGATATGTATGTGTTTTATGTTCAGAGCTAAGGCTGCTTTTATTCCTGCTATAAGAGCCTCATACTCAGCAATGTTATTGGTACATAGGAAATTTAGACGATAGGATAAGGGAATGGGTTTCTTTGTAGGAGAAATCAGAACAACACCTGCCCCCGATCCCGTACGACACTTAGAGCCATCAAAGTATAACTCCCAAGTTTCATCTTTCTCTATAGAAAGAATGAAGTCGTCAGGAAAAGACTCAGGGTTAGGGAAGGAGAAAGGTGAAGGGGCCTCAGCTAGGTGATCGGTCAACGCTTGTCCTTTAATTGCTCTTTGTGAAACAAATTTAAGGTCAAATTCAGTTAACATCATAACCCACTTAGCTAGACGTCCTAATAAATCAGTTTTAGAGAAAAGATGCTTCAAAGGATCAAACTTTACCATGATGTGGACCTCTGAGTTTAAGAGATAATGTCTCAATTTCTGAGTCGCAAATACCAAGGCCAAGCATTGTCTTTCTATCACAGAATATCGGGTCTCATAATCGAGTAAGGTACGACTTATGTAATAAACCGGACATTCCTTACCATCTTTATCATGTTGTGCCAACAATGCTGCGAGAGCATGAGAGGAAGCAGCTGTATACAGAAGGAAAGGTTTAGAAGGTTCGACAGGTTGAAGAATAGGAGGACTAGCCAAATACACTTTTAAATCTTCAAATGCTTGCTGACAATCCTCATTCCATTGAAAGGTGATATCCTTTTTAAGAAGTTGAGTAAAAGGAAAGGTACTATCCGCAAGCTGAGACACAAACCTACGAATAGCTTGAATCTTTCCTTGTAAGCTTTTAAGTTGAGACACATTTCTAGGAGGTGGCATGTTGACAATAGCATCTATTTTCTTAGTATCCACCTCAATCCCACGATGTGAAACTATGAACCCTAATAGTTTTCCACTATCCACACCAAAAACACATTTGCGGGGATTCAAGCGCATGTGATATTTATGAATTCTTTCAAAGATTTGACGAAGGATTTTAACATGATCTATGCGAAGAAAGGATTTGGCCAAAATATCATCAACATAATCTTCTAAAATCTTATGCATATAATCATGAAAGATAAGGGTCATCGCTTGTTGATAAGTTGCACCGGTGTTTTTAAGTCCAAAAGGCATCATTATCCAACAAAACGTACCCCAAGGAGTGGTGAAAGCAGTTTTGAATTGATCTTGAGGGTTAATAAAAATTTGATTGTAGCCTGAAAAACCATCCATGAAGGATAACTAGGCATGTCCTGCCGTAGAATCAACTATCATGTCAATGTTTGGAAGAGGGAAATCATCTTTTAAAGAAGCCTTATTTAGATCCTGAAAGTTAGTACACATTCTTATTTTGTTGTCTGGTTTAGCCACAGCGACAATATTTGAAATCCATGGGGAATAGTCAATAGGGCGGATAAATCCAGCCTCCAATAATTTTTCAATCTTAGCCTTAACAAGCAGAGCCACCTTAGGATTCATTTTTTGAATCTTTTGTTTCATAGGCTTAGCATCACGAACTAAGACAATATTATGAGTAACGATCTTAGGATCTATACCAGGCATGTCAGAATATGCCCAAGCAAAGATCTCAGGGAATTCATGCAATAGTTCTTCATATTGTTTCTGTTCCTCTTCATCCAAACATTTCCCAATTTTAATGACTTTCTCTTTATTGCAAGGGTCCATCTTAACATTAGTGGTGTCACTTATGAGAAGATTACTTTGTTGAGGAGTATCCTTTAACTGAGGGAATTCTTTCACAATCTCATCATTATCAATCTCTTTCCCAAAATAGGCTTCAGTGTTCAAACAATAAGGGAGTCCCCTATTGTGATGATAACGAGGAAGAGTGTCATAGGCTCCCAAGAACTCAGCTAAAGCATCGTCAGTAGGGAAGACATCCAAAGCACAGGCACATAAAGGATCCCCATCAATATACTCAGGATGTTGTATTGATAAAGATGTAGAGATAGCATTAACACTAATGCATGGTCTTTTAGAAGCTTTAGTACGTTTGCAGGGATTAAAGCTAAGTCCAAAGGCATAATTGTGAAAATTAGTCTCTAGAGGAACTCTTATCCCTTGTTCATGAGCACCACAACCTTTTCCATGATACCCATGCTTAGCAAAAATGCGAAAACCACGACCATAACGATCAGCCATTTCAGGAAGAGAAGGTGGTTTTTCATAAGACAAAGAATCAAACTCTTCATAATTAGAGATGTGAGGAGAAGAAGTTTGAGAGGCGGCCACAAAATTATTACTCATAGATTCAGGTAAGGTTGATTGATTTTTAGTTTCTTCTTTCTTTTCAACTTTATGATTTTCAGCTTCTTCCTTCTTTTCAACTTTAATTTCTCTAGAAGGAACCTTATATTCACCCACAAAGGTAGGATTAAAATCAAGGGATCCCCAATCGTCGTCTTCAAGGATCTTCCCAGGATCAAAATCCTTCTTATGTGTAGTTTCAAGTCAAGAGGAATCTTCTCTAAGAGCTCCAGACTCATCCAAAGAATTTTGATCATCGGAGAGCGAGGATTCACCGATAGGTATCTTATTTAAAGATTCATCACTAGATGAGGACGGCTTAGAAGAACCCCCCTTAGAAGTGGATGTTTGCAAACAAGCTTGAAAATTAGTATCACCTATCAAGGTATATGTCTTATTGTTATAAATAAATTTAACTTGTCTATGCAATGTAGAAGGGACAGCTTGCATACTATGAATCCAAGGTCTCCCCAGTAGCAAGTTGTACGTTAGATTTCCCGACATAACATGGATAGGTGTAGGAAAAGTAACAGGCCCCACTGTGATGGATAAGGTGATAGTACCTAATGAAGTTTTAGCCACATTATCAAAGCCTCGAATAGGATGAGAGTCCGGTTCAATTAAGGATGTATCCACATTCATCTTATGCAAAAGATTAATGCTACACACATTAAGACCAGAGCCATTATCTACTAGTGTTCGCCTTATAGCCGTGTCTTTCATGATAACCACAATCATCAAGGGATCATATTGATGTTGGATTTCACTAGTAGGCAACTCATCTTGGGTAAACACAATTTGAGCTTTAGGATTCATCACAGAGTTAACCAAAGATGCTATATTACTAGATGTATTCGGTGGAGGAACATTCAAATCTTTCAAGGCATCTTGTAACATTCCATGATGAGCGGAAGAAGTTTGAATCAAATCCCAAAGGGATATCTTAGCAGGGGTAGCTTTAAGTTGTTCTATGAGATCATATTCCTTTCCAAGAACTTGTGAAATACGTGGAGCTTGTGGAAGAACCGGTTGAGGATTCGAAAGAGAAACTGGGATAATAGGAGGAGGACTAGGTTGCCTATTATTTCTGGTATGATAAGTATGGGCAACCGCATGATAACTCTCTCTAGTTATTTGCTTGGCATAATTATAAGGACTTATAGGTTTTCTTCCTTGCATAGTGATGATTGGTTTATTCGGAGTACGAAAGGAATCATGATCATACCCTCCTTGGATAGTAAGGAGAGGTGACTTAGAAACTTGAAAGGTGGGAGAAGGATAAGCTCCTTGGACTTCAAAGAGAGGCTTTTTATGCTCATTCAAGTTTATCATGTTAACTAATTTAGAAGTTTTGTTTTTGTTTAAAGATTTTGATAAAGCCACAAAGTCATCAAGAGCATCATCCAACAAAGCATGATCATATCTATTGAAAGGTTTATCTTTTGATTCAAAAGGAGACATCTCCTCATAGAGGGGATTGTTGAAAACAACCATGTTACTAGATTTGGTGGAAGAGTTGATAGGAATGTACCCTTGAGAGGACATATTCAACTTATCTTTCTCATCACAACGAAATGGCATAGTAACAAGGTTTATGAGTTTTTGGTAAAATGAAGGTTTGGCATCTTTAGGGTTTAAAAACTCATCTAAAGCTTCATCTAATTCGTCTTGGCTATACTCATAATAATCATCGAAAGCATGAACATTTTGCAAATAAAAATCTGACATCTTGAAAAGATTACACAAAACTTAAACACCCAATGCAAAGAAACACACTTTTTTTTTCTTTTCTTTTTAAAAATGAAATGAAAACACACTAAATCTAGATCTAGATCTAACAAATGCAATGCAAGAGGAAGCAATGATAGGTTCACGTCGGGTTCACCAAAATGTGTGGGGGAAAAAGCGAGACTAGGTTAATCATGCCCTAATCCTACCTTTTGACACACATTACGGAATACGAAAGAGCCTAGAGATATCGCACAATTGGCTACTTCTTTTTGTGAAAGAGAGAGCCACGGGATATCTATTAGGATTTATATTCCCTTGTTGAAATTGTAAGATCAAGTAATGCAAGTTCAAACCCTAATCCCAAAATGCAAGTATGAACTAATAACAAGATTGCAGAATTGAGATTAAATAATGAATAGCTGTAAATACAAGGATGAAATAAGAATGCAGATGTGTACCCGGAGTCAAAATCAGACTGAAAATGTTCAGGACGGGGGCGCGGGCGCCACTATCCTGAAAACTACACCGAAAACTGCTGTTCTGCACTCTGGAACACTGTCAGAAAGTTGTCTGCAAGCTGTCTGTCCGGAGGACCAGGGTGCCCAGCGCCTCTATCCCAGGGACCAGGGCGCCCAGCGCCCCTGTCCTTGCAGGACTAGGGCACCCAGCGCCCCTGTCCCAGTCTTTTGCTCTGCAATTTGATACAGAGTGCTGTCTCGACCTTCTCTCTCCGGATCTGTATCCCGCGGCGTCGTCCGAATCTCGAAACCTGCAATGATATCTGAAAAAGGGTGTATGGGTGGCTATATAGGGTTTTGCCTTAGTCAAACCCCCGCTTCGGTGATTTCCACCTCCACGAATAGCCAAGTTTTGTAAAATGTATTGTGTGTGCAGACCTAGTGTGTGTGCAAGGTCCTAAAATGCAAGAAAGCAAACTAGAGCAACCTAGAAAGTAAACCCTAATTGCTTGTAAATGATAACGTAAATGCTCTAAATCAAGATGCAAAGTGATCTAAAGCATGAATAAATGATGTGTTGAAGCTTATGTAAAGACATGAAAACAACATGAAATCATACCCAACCCTCAAGGGAGGAGTACAAGCCAATCTTTCGTCGGTAATCTCCTATTGTTCTTCAATGTCTTCCAAGCCCTAAGTGGATGAATGAATTTGATAGATGCTTGATAGAAGGATGTTGTAAGATGTTGAAGTCTTCAAAGATCTTCTCTTTCGCTGCATATGAAGTTCCTGAAAACAAAATTCCCATCCCTTCAAATGAAGAAAGAGAGCTCTTATGTAGGAAACCCTAGATCGTAAATTCGTATTTTGGCCAACCTAGAGATTGAATATCCCACCAATTTCTTGGGGTTAAGCTTTATTTTATGATTGGATCGTGCTCCTAAAATTTCAGGAAAAATGTCCGGGACCGTGTGCACTCCGGGCGCCACGGTCCTGACAACTTTTCACCAAATTTTCAGGACCGTCAGATATGATGATTTTAGAGAGAATCCCGAAGTTACAGGTGATTTCGAGATGTTTTGACCCCGAAACCAAGCCCCCAAGTTTGAAATAGGACTTAATTAGGGTTTTTGATTGAGTGATGTATTGGAGGAATAAAATGCGAAGGGCGCGCTTTAGTGAAAGGGCCCAACTTTATGATGTAGAGAATGGTGAAATAGAACCTTTAGACCTAATTAATTTGATTAATTAAGTGCTAAAGGAGAAATGCAATGCAGAATGCAACTGTGCCCAGGCGGGTGCTAAACTAGGTGTTAAATTGTACTGCTTTAGCAAGTGCGTACAATTTATGACGTTACACTACCATAATTTGTTCTAAACATGGTCTGCAAGGTTTTGCAAAATCCAGGTCATCATCATACAAGGTCTTCAACTCCTAAAATTCTAATACTGCCACTCTCATCTCTATCAAAAAATTCCTCCTACTCAATGCATTAACAAATTCTTCAAAAATTTTGTTTGCTCCGGTGGTCCACTTGAACTCCTTCCTATTTTCCCTCATTGTCTCAGTCATAGGGTTACAAATTGAACTGAAATTTTTGATGAACTTCTGGTAGAAACTAGCAAATCCATGAAATAATCTTACCTCTCCAATGCTTTTCGGTGTAGGCCATTCAACAATTGATTTTGATTTCTTAGGGTCCATCTTCAAACAATCCTCAGATATTACAAATCCCAATTAGACTAACTCTTTCTTCATGAAAGAACACTTCTTAAGATTTATCAACAACTTTTCTTCTCTCAACCTCTGCAAAACTTGTCTCAAATGCAACAAATGCTCCTCTTTTGTCTTACTGAAAATCAGAATGTCATCCAAATATACAATAACAAAGTTACTCAAGGATTTATTCAATACCTCATTCATTAGACTCATTAAAGTACTCGATGCATTAGTTAACCCAAAAGGCATCATGAACCATTCATACAATCCTTTATTTGTCTTGAATGTTGTCTTCCTTTCATCTCCTTCTTTGATCCTAATTTGATGATATCCACTCTTCAAGTCTGTCTTTGTAAAGTATTTGACTCCCCTCAAACAGTCCATTATGTAATCCATCCTAGGCAAAGGAAACCGATATTTCACTGTAATCTTGTTTATTGCTATGGAATCGGTACACATCCTCCACTCTCCATTCTTCTTAGGTGCTAATACAGCTGGTACTGCACAAGGACTCAGACTTTCTCCGATCAAACCTCTCTTCAACAATTCTTGCACTTGTCTATTCAACTCTTCATTCTTTGCTGGTGTCATTTGGTGTGCAGCTTTGTTAGGCAAACTAGGTCTGGGAACTAGGTCCATGCAATGACTGATACTTCTCACAAGTGGTAATCCATCAGGCACATTTTCTGAAATGATGTATTCATACTCTGTCAACAACTCTTTTATCTCTTCTGGTTGTTCTTCTTCATGCTCTAAATTCTTAGTCTTCTTAGGAACTAAGGCAAAACATACATTCTCATGTCTCATTTCATCCAGGAATTTCCTTCCATCCACCAAACAAATTCTAACATTTGTACATACTTCACTCTTCAAAGTCTCCTCCAAGGGTAACAAGGTTTGCTTCATCCCATTGGCCACAATAGTGTATGTATTCTTCCTCCCATCGTGTATTGCCTGTCTATCAAATTGGCAAGGTCTACCCAACAAAAGGTGACAAATATCCATAGACATAATATCACACAAGACTTCATCATGATAATTCCCAATTTTTAATTTCACCAAATATTGCTCACTTACTAACAACTTATGATCATCCTGAATCCATGCTATCTGATAAGGCTTAGGGTGTTTCAATCTTTCCAAATTCAATTTATTCACCATCTCTTCTGAAACAAGATTATCCAAATTATCACTATCAATAACAACTTTACAAGACTTACCAGATACCTTACATTTGGTCTTGAACAAATTCTTCCTCTGCAAGGGCTCTTCATCTCCTCTGGTATGACACAAATCTCTTCTCATCATCAACAATTCTCCATCTTTCAGTTTATTAGCTGATCTGGTGGGGTTTTCTTCTACCACTGTTGTTCTTCCAGTATTATATGTCTTCTTACACTCGAAATAACGATGTTCTTCTCCTCCAAACTTATAGCAAGTTCCTCTAAACACTTTCTTGTCTTGTCTTCTGTCATCTTTTCCAAAATTCTCATTCCGATAGCGATCCAGTTCTCTCTTCTGGTAGAAATTTATATCATCCTTCTAGTATGAATTACCTTCTTTGCTCACTTCCTTGTCCTTATTCTGTTCGGTACAGGTTCCTCTACCACCGTTATATGCTCTTCCTCCTTGAAATATTTCTCCAGTAAACCTTCCACCTCTACCTCTCTGTCTCTGCTCATGTCTTTTGTTCAACTTATCTTCTACTTTCAGGGCATACTGGTAAGCTTCTTCAACACTCTACAATTTGATCAAACTGAGTTCATCTTGTATAGATATCTGCAATCCATTCAAATATCTTGCAACTTGTTCAACTTCATTATCAACATGTCTGGATCTGATATTCAACTTGTAAAATGCGTCAGTGTACTCCTTCACACTAGATTCCTTTTGCCTCAAATTTGGCTACTTCTGAAACAGATTCACTTGATAATCAACTGGCATAAATTTTGATTTCAACTTCACAACCATTTGATCCCATGTCTTGATCTTTTCTTTGCCTCTTCTCTATCTATCAACCTACAAATGCTCCCACCAAAGAGACACATGACCTTTCAACTGGGTACAGGAATATTTCACCTTTCTTTCTTCTGCGGTCTTCTCAAAATCAAAATATTTTTCCATCTCCGAGATCCAATCCATCAATTCATCCGAATCCAACTTTCCATCATATTTCGGTGGGGTAAAATGAGGTTTAGTATTTGCCTTGCTCAAAACCCTCAAAAATCTTTCTTCATCTGGATCAATCGCTAGTGGATTTACTTGTTCTGTTGGGGCTTCTTCTCCTTCATCTTCACTCACATCTTCAATATGTCAGCCTTTTCTATGGGCTATCTCAGCCGATTCCAACTGAGTTGCAATTTCTCACAATATTTCCATCACAATAGGGTCTGCATTCCCATGCACTCCACCATTCCTATTTCCTCTTCACACCATATTCACACAAATCCTATGCAGTTGCAGGCCGGATCCATAGTGCACCACCTTGGAAAAAAATTTCTTAGGACAACACAATCTTCAAAACGAAAGCTCGCTCTGATACCACTTGGTGCAGTCATTAGTTAGGAGGGACCTCAAAGAGATAAATTTGGGCCAGTTAGCAAGAGTAAACACAATGAAAACACAATGCTATGATGGAGGCAATGCATAAATGAATGAATTATATAATGAAAACTAATTACAATCAACCAATAACAACCCGATTACAGAAACTGGCTCACTGGATTGCTAAAACATGCTTAATTACAAAATAGGTCACAACCAGGACCTCAAATCTTAGGATCTATCTTCTATGATCTATATCTTAACCAATCTACATTCTAATGCTCAATTACAATGATTTATATGATCTAAGGGGATCCGGTCGACCCAAAAAGGATCAAATGCTGAAGAACAATACCTAACGTGTAATAACAACAAGGTCGGGCTCCACCAAATAAATTCCTATGGAAAATCCATAGGATGAAGTGCGGATCAAAGGGAAGGTCGACCACATGTCAAGGAACATCATAATCAATGTTTAGGGCTCTGCAAGCTATGGAAGGGATCTGGTAGATTTCGGTAGATTACAAATACAAATAGGTTCAGGTAACCGGTACCAGAAAACTATCTCAGAAATCAGTAGCGATAACTTGCTGGAAAATAATCCAAATGATCCGCGGTTTGGAAATAAGGTAGATGATCAAGTCTTCAAGCAAAAATATAACTCCTCAAGATCTATTGAGCCAATACCAAAAAATGCACATTGAAATGCTAAAAATGCAAAACAAAAAGGAAATATTTTTGGTTGGTGCAAGATTGCCAAGAATTGGGGATGCTCCTGCATCAAAATCACGAGAAAAAGTAATAAAAAAGTCAGTTCACGTTGGGTTCACCAATTTTTTTCATGCTTAAAAGTCATATGAGCTAATTAGGAAATAAGGATGATCACAGATCCTTAACTAATTAAACAAACTCAAACATAAACCAATAGAATAAATGTAAATACGAAAGAATTAAACAATTAAATAATTGAAAAACCCCCTCAACGACATTGTAGCTTCCATTGTTCTTCTCCAAATTGCTGGTGTAGGTGGCTCTCAGGTATTGCACTGAAATTCCTACATAAGATGGCAATTGTTTTGAAGAGTGTGATCTAGACTAATTTGAGAAATTTCTCTTATTTATATAGATTTTCATGACAGATGGAAGGGATTTTGAACTCAAATCTTGATTGGGAGTGAACTGATTTAGATTGATCATTTAACAAAGTTGATTGATTTGTAACTCAAATTGATTGAGTTGTTAACTCATTTGATTGAGTAGTCAACTAGATAGATTGGATAGTGGACTGAATAGATTAGCTAGTTGATTGAGTTAATTGATTAGATGACTGAATAAATTGGAGAGATAAGTGGATTGATTGATCAGCCAGAAAAGGTGTTTTGGAGTGAAAAGGGGTGATTGAGGAGTTAACTGATTAGTTAACTGGTTTGATCAATTAGTTAAGATTACATCATGTGCTATAGGATTTTGAAATTGAGTTTGATTTTTATTTTCAATTTGGATTTGAATTTGGATTTTTGAATGTTGAAATGCACATGAAATTTATTGAAATTCATTGAAATTCAGATTTGGTGAAATGTGAATTTGGGAGAAATGAAATTAAATGGATTTATTTGAAATTCAAATTTGGGGATTTGGCGGAAGAATTAATTAAATAATTTAAATGAAATTATTTAATCTTTAGACATAGAATTAATTAAGTAATACAGATTAATTAATTAAGAGAATTAATTGTAATTAATTAAATAAATAATATTTGAGAAAGGGGTTAATTGATTAATTAATTAAAGAATAGAAATTTGATAATTAGAAATGTCGAATGTGATGATTGAGTAAGTTTAGAAGAATAATTAGCTTAATTAAATAATTAAATAATTACATAATTAATTAGAACGAATAATTAGTGATGATGAAAAATACATTTTTCAGTGTCTACCTTTACTTGATATAGAACTAGTACCTTAGCACTCCATTCACCTTATTATGTTACTCGTTAACCTATGACATTGATAGTTTACCTTTATTGGGGGCTCTTTGTCATGTGTGGTTGGACAACTTAATTTACAATCATACTTGGACAACAACATAACAATCATTCTTCATTGTCTCCATGCCTGGGGGGCAAGAATAATTTTTCATTTCTCTTTCTTTTTTAAATATTTCCTCCATGTGAGTACATATATGCCCCTTGGTTGGACTTGTTCTTTGTTTGCATTTTTTTGTCTTCTTATGAACAATCTCTCCTTAGTGAATGTATATAATCCATCACTAAGAATCCACTTTTTCCTAAGCAATGGGGAAGGTGTGTATTTTTAGTCTCCTCCTTCCTAAGACATTATCTTTATCAGAGTTATCCTTTATTTTTGGAGGTGAATACATTTGGATAAATATCTCTTCCTCTGTTCATCCCTCAAAAGGATCCCTTTACATTTGTTATAAGATATCTCTTTTACAACTCTTTTTTACTCACTTATAAGAGTTATGCCACTTTATCTTGGAGTTATGAATATTGTTGCCTAAACGATATCTCCTTGGTTATGAAGATGTGTATCCTCATTTATATCTTCCTTAAGACATCAACAAAGGGCTATGCTGACATCTTAAGGAGGGGGGATGGTGGTGGGGGGGGGGGGCGTACATCACAACCTCCTTGTAGCATACGTTCAATAAAAATTGCGGATTTCCTTGCATGATGCCTTTCTTGGTTATCATTTTTCAATTCAAGTTTGTGGAATTAATTATGCACAACATTATTTTTTTGGTTATACTTAAATGTCTTAGATGAGATGTACATGCTCAAAAAGACAAAAGTCTTAGAGGGGATGCTTCATTCTTGAAACTAGACATGTTTTTATTATATGTCTTAGACGAGATGTACATGCTCAAAACCATACCAAAGTCTTAGTGAGATGTTTCATTCTCGAAATAAAACATTTTCAATTACATGTGTTATACATGTTGTTGTATGCTCATAAATAAATCAAAGTCTTAGATGAGATGCTTAACTCCCAAAAACAGACAATGACATATATAGCAAGACGAGTTGATTAGCATAACACAACTTGATATACCTTTCAACTCTTCCTTTTTAAACTTCTTTAAGGGTAGGTTGAAGAGCATAAGGAAAATTGCTAAAGCTTTCAACCCTCCTTGTGTTACATTTTTAGGATGAGTGGAACTAGCATAACACATCTTGGTAAACTATTATAATCTTCCTTCCTACATGGATCACACAACATAATACAACTTGTTGTCCCATGAGAATTCATGTTTCCATGGATCACCTAGCATAGCACAACTTTCTAGCCCATAGAATCCACATTTCTCTCTCTTGTGGATCACCTAGCATAACACAACTTGCTAGCCCATGGTGTCCATATTCTCTCCTTTCTTCTCCCCATGAGCTCACAGCTTTGCTAGTTGTTGGATCATGGTTAATAATTCGATGCATGATATTTCTCTTCCCATGTGACCACTTGTGTTCTTGTAATATCATTCTGAGAATGCGATTAGTGGTGAAGGCATTTTGATTATCAAGGTCTCTTCAAATAGTTGACTTCAAGCTTTTTGTTTTAGTACTAACCCCTTTGTTGTGTGTCTTTTGACTTCAATTATGTTTCTTTGGATTTTTTTTATCCTTATCTTGTTTTATGTACCCTTTCATGTGATTGTATAAGTTAAGATCCTAAGATTGGGTGCTTGATTCCTCAAAATTAGTGATGTATTATCTCTTTGTGATCTCGCTCCTAGTTGCTCCTATTTTTCTCTTTTTCTCATATTTCTACTTTACCGTGAGTATTTTCATAGGATCATATTCCCATTAAAGTGGGAGCTAAATGTAGCATCATAAATTGTAACCTTGTACAATTTATACCACCTTTGGTGCCCCTACTTTAATGTGTCACATCCTAGTTCTCCCCTAGGTCCATTTTGGTCTTTTTTACTCCAAATCTGATGTCACTTGGTTGTGTGGCCGACTGGATCCCATGTAGAGACTGTGCCTTCCTGATTTACTAGTTGTTTTCCATATTTTGGGAGGACAAGGGTTCTTGGGGTGCTCTTGTCTAGACTATGATTCTCTGGGTGCCATGGTCCTCCTTAAACATGCTCTAATTAAAAAAGGTTAGAGTATATTCCCTCTCGATGAATTTTGGTCCCCTGTGCTCCATTTTGACCATTAGAGGTTAGCCTAATTGGTAAATTACCTAGGGAACCCTACATAGAGACATTATATCAATTATTTTCATCTAAGAATCCATAAACATTATAGGCATTTATTATATTCTCACATCAAGCATCAAGAGTTCTCAAGCATTCAAGGCAACATTTTATCCCACAATATTCTTCAAGAATCATGGATAAAATCACATCAACTTTCATCTAAGAATATGTTCATGTTTGATTTTTCTATGTGTTGTCATGTTATTACATCAACATTCATGATCATATTCAATGAGCATTGCATCATCAACCTACAATAATCATTTTAGATTTGAGGTATATCATCCTACATTTACTTCAGATTTTAGATTTCCTATTCAATTCAATTCAAAGTTAATTCCTAAATCAGGGTTTGACCTAAGGAAACCCCCAATCAACAAATCCCATTTCCTTCTTTCTATGTGTAAGAAATTGATTCAGGGGCTGGAAGTGAAGAATTTGATAGAGTAGACAACGACAATCAGATACAACTTTTGAAGGCATGAAAAACAGAGGAACTAGTTAGTCTATACCTCCTAGTCCCAAGAATATCTGACAAGCTCCCAACATGAGATTATATGCAATTATAATCTAGAAAACATTTATTTTTTCTACCCCTAATATTCATAGGACCAGGTTGGTTTCCGCCTTGTAATCCCAACAATTTCATCCAAACTTTCTGTCATAGGTTTCAAAATGCTTCTCATCCTCAAATCCAAGTTTACATCTCTACATGATATTTGGAACTTCTTGTTACTATTATTTTATGTTAATGTCTTATTGTTTATCCTAGATCTAGCATTGTAATTATAACCTAATTAAAATTTAATTTTAACTCAAACAAATGAGGAAATAATTTGATCTATATTTAGTCCTTTTAGGGTTGGATCCATCAAATTTGATTTTCCTCGTTAATGTTTGGTGGTTCCATGGATTTAATGGCTTTATTAACTTAGTTGGTTAAGTCCTAATTTTACCACCTTACATCTGTTGGATATTGTTGAGAATTTTTCTAGAATGATGTGTTGTCATTGATGTCAACATATTCCTCTATGTGTTCTAGAGTTGCAGTCAGATTGGGTGAGTTGGTTTGGCCAATATGTTGTAGATGAGTTGTTGCAAATTAAAGGGTTTTGAGATAAGTATCTCTAGTTGATTCAGCTAAAGTTTCAAAGGTTCACAAGATGATTTGATCAAGTTATGAGATCCGGTATTATGGTTGGTTTCTTAGTTGTTTGTGTTGATCAATGTTCTGGATTTTGCTCCGCATTGTAATATCTTGGTTTGTGGATTTGGTAGAGTGTTTGGGACATTTATATGTGTCCTCAATTTAGATGGTTCATTATTTGGAGGTCCATAAGTGAATCTTTCAGCTTGACAGTCAGTTAAGTGAGTGTTCTTGAGGTTCGGTATAATGATGATGAAGATTCTAGTAAGTGGTGATGATGCAGTTGTTGCTATGGTAATTAATGATGCTTGTGGATGTTTCTAGATTGGGTCCTATCCATGTTGATGGTTCACAATGATCATTGTGCGTGTTATTGATTATTTCCTTAGTATGTCCGTGTTATGCGATGTTCTTGGTCGACTAGATGATTGTAGCGTGTTGCAGATGCTTGAGGCTTAATTCTTGGAGGTGTTTCATGTTTGATGTGTTGGTTTAGTTCCATACTATGTCTTAGCCAACATTGTTTTGGTTTGCATAATATGTTGTAGTGTGTTTGGTTATATTCTTTGTAATTTGTGATGAGTGTTGAGTCAAAATTGAAATATTGTTTGATGATTTGTATAAATATATGTAATAATCATGTGAGAGATGTATTTGCAAGGTATCTATGTGTGAATAATGTTTTGGTCTTTCGGTAGTAGAGAATAAGTGTGAAAGAGTAGAGTATGTGTTATGTACTTAACCAAAATTGTAACTAGGCATGAGGAGATGCTATTCTATTAGTTCATGATCTTCTAGATGTAATCCAAATGTTTTTGTAAGACAGTGAGTCTTCGTTAGGGTTGTAGCCCTTGTTATGTGTTTGAGTAATGAGCTCTAGGTAGTTTTCCAAAATGCACGTGCATTCCCCATTATAATATTTCATATAGTCCTAACATGGTATTATCTCATTGTGGGTAGGTTCCCACCATGGTTTTTCCCTTAACCAAGTTTTCCACGTCAAAAATCTTGGTGTTATGTGTGTTATTGATGTGGTGCTGATTTATGCTTTTGCTGTTTATTATCAGACTTGAGTTTGCTTTTAAGTAAAGTTTGTAAGAAAACTGATTCAACCCCCCTCTTAATTTTCTGTCTTGTTGCCAACAATTGGTATCAGAGATAGATCCTTGGGAAGAAGCTTGACCGTTTGAGGTGATCTAGGATGGAAACCTATGCTTACAAGAAGGATAGTCTAAGATTTGATGGAACACACTACACTCTTTGGAAAAACTAGATGGAATGTCACTTGAGATGCATTGGTGAAGATTATTGGAAGATTACTAAGAATCTGTACAATGTTCCTCCGAATGTTCCTACAACTCTGGATGAGATAAAGGAAGCTAAATTAAATATTAGAGCTAAGGAAGCATTCTGGAGTGCCTCAATTGGTTCTGAGATGACTAATGTGATGGATTTGTAGAGTGCTCATGAGATCTAGAAGAAGCTAGAGACTTTGTATGAAGGTGACAGCCATGTGAAAGTTGCTAAGCTGCAGAGCTTGAAGGGAAAGTATGAGATGTTGAAGATGGATGAAGATGAGAAAATTACCTCCTTTATGCAGAAAGTGAATGATCTTGTGTTGAATATCAAATTTACTAGTGGAGTATTAAAAGAATTAGAGATTGTGGCCAAAGTGTTGAGATCCTTGTCTCCTTCTTACAAGCACAAGGCTGTTGCTATTGAGGAGATCTAGAAGGTGACAAATGTGACTAGAGACATGCTGATTGGAAAGCCTGTTGCCTTTGAGTTGAGAAAATTTGGTGAATCTCTTCCTAAGTTAGAATCTATAGTCAAAGCTACCATTTTTGGGAAGTATAAATATGATCTAGGAGAAAGTTATACAAGGGTGTCTAGATATGAGAAGGAGATGAAATATCTTGAAGAAGAAGAAAGATTGAAGAGCTTGAAGCCCTGATTGCTAGAAGATTGCCGAAAGGAGACAATAAGTATGAAGGGAAGTTTCCTCTAAAATATTTTTCATGCAATAAGATGGGACATTTTGCCTCAAGGTGTCCGGAAAGAGTTTCTAAGAATCCACTTAAGACATATAAGCCTAACTATCAAAAGAAGTTCTATTATGTTGTTGATGAAGGTGTGATAGATGATGAATTTGATAAGGGAAATTCAAGAGATGAGTGGGTGTTTATTGCTATCAAGGAAGATGATCTGGTGATTACTGATTCTACTAGCTATATTAATTAGGAGAAAGCTTTAGCTACTAAAGTTGAAGAAAAGGATGAATGGGTTATTGATAGTGGTTGCTCTCATCATATGACAGGTGATAAGAGTGAGTTTGTGAGTATGGAAAAGTATGATGGTGGTGTAGTAAGATTTGGCGATGACAAAGCTAGTATAACCCATGGTAGAGGTTCCATTTCTATTGATGGTAAGCATAACACTGATGATGTCTTGTATGTAGAATGTCTAAATAATAATATTTTGAGTGTTGGATAGATGGTTGAAAAGGGATATGATTTATAATTTAGGAATGGAAAATGTAAGATCTTGAGTGGTTTCGGAATTCAGATTGCAATAGGTACAAAGATTAAATGTAATATGTTTGACTTGAATGCTGGTGGTAAAAAATATTTGATTTCTTATATTGATGGAAGTTGGTTATGGCATAGAATGATGTGTCATGTAAATTTTGATTGCATGGTTAAGATAAGTTCTACTCAAGCAGTGAGAGATCTTCCTAAGTTGGTAAAGCCTACTAATTCAGTATGTAAGGAATGTCAATTAGGGAAGCAAACAAGAGTTTGTTTTAAAAGAAAACAATATAGTTCTAATGGGATATTGGATCTTGTGCATACTTATTTGTATGGTCCTTCTAGAGTGAGAATCTTGTAGGTTGACATGTATTTCATGTTGCTGATTGATATCTATTCAAGGATGATGTGGGTTACTTTATCGAGGGAAAAGTCTAAAGCCTTGGAGAAGTTTAAGATTTTTAAAGCTATGGTTGAGACAAAGAGTGGATTGAAGTTTAAGTGTCTAAGATCTAACAGAGGTGGTGAATTTACTTCTGGTGAGTTTAATTCATTTTGTGAAGAGCATGGGGTGAAGAGAAAATTATTTGCTTTGGGGACCCCTCAACAAAAAGGTGTTGTGGAGAGGCAGAATAGAACAATTTAGGAAGTTGCTAGAATGATGATGATTGAAGGAATAGTTCCACATATATGTTGGAGAGAAGTTGTGACTACTGTTGTATACACTTTTAACCGAGTGCATATCAAAGGTGATATTGGTAAGACTACTTATGAGTTATGGTTTGGTCATGTTCCTACAAGTAGATATTTCACAATTTTTGGTAGTAAATGCTATATCATAAGAGATGTAGATATAGGGAAGCTTGATGCTAGATGTGATGAAATAATTTTTCTTGGTTATTCTACTACAAGAAAGGCCTATTGATGTTATAATAAGAGATTGAGAAAGATAGTTGAAAGTGCTAATGTGAAGGTTGATGAAGGAAATGAGTGTCAACCCAGTTGCTTCAGATATGATTCAGATGATTAGGATGTTAGTTCAGGTAGAGGAAAGCAAGTGTAGACCCAGAATCAAATTCATATTATTCTAAAAAAATCTTGAGAATGAACGAGAAGGTACAAGTGCTAGAACAAAAGAAAGAGCTCAAGAGTATGAAAAATTAGGAAAATCCTAAGACTCCCAGGTATGTGAGGTTGAATCATTCAGAGAATTAGATCATAGGTGATAAGAATAAAGGCATGATGAATAGGAGAAGAATTGCTGAAGAGTATTGCTTGATTTCTAAGACTGAACCTAAAGATGTTAATGAAGCATGCAAAGATGAAAATTGGGTTAAAGCAATGGAAGAAGAATTGAACCAGATTGAAAAGAATAATACATGGATTCTTGTTCGCATACCTAAGGATAAAAATGTAATTGGAACTAAGTGGGTGTTTAGGAATAAATTGGATGAAAAAGGTGAAGTTGTTAGGAATAAAGAAAGACTTGTTTGTAAGGGTTTTTCTCAGATGGAAGGAATTGATTTTGAGGAGACTTTTTCTTCGGTAACTAGAATTGAAGCTATTAGATTATTTCTTGCTTATGCTGCTTACAAAGATTTCAAAGTTTATCATATGGATGTCAAGTCAATCGTTCTTAATGGTGAGTTGGAATAGGTAGTTTATATTGAGCAACCATATTGATTTCAGTTGACAGATCAAGGAGATATAATTTGCAGATTGAAGAAAGCATTGTATGGACTCAAGTAAGCCCCAAGAGCTTGGTATGCCAGATTGGATAAGTATTTGATGAAGCTAGAATTCAATACAGGTACTGCTAACAGTAATCTATACTTCAAGATTGAATCATGATAATATTTTGAATGTTTAAGTTTTTATTGATGATATTATTTTTGATGGAAATGTTGGTTTGTGCAAGAAGTTTGCTGATGATATGTAGAATGAGTTTGAGATTTCTATGATTGGTGAAAATAAATTCTTTTTGGGATTGCAAATTACTCAGTTGGATAAAGGTAATTTTATACCACAGTCAAAGTATGTGAAGGAATTGTTCAATAAGTTTGGGTTAGATGATTCAAAGTCAGTTGGTACACCTATGGTGACTAGATGTAAGTTGACAAATGATAATGATTCTCCAAAAGAAAATTAGACTAGATACAAAGCTATGATTGGTGGATTGTTGTATTTAATTCAGGTTAGACTGGATATTATGAATGTTGTCTATCTTGTTGCTAGATTTCAAGCTGATCCTAAGGAATCTCATGTTGTAGCTATGAAAATAACTTTTGGATATTTGAAAGGGATAGTTGATTTTGGTTTGTGGTATCCTAAATATGATGATTTTACTTTGAGTGCTTTTACTAATGCTGATTGGGCAGGTGATGTTGATGACAAAAAGAGTACTAGTGGTGGTGCATTTTTCTTGGATAAAAAGTTGGTTTCATGGATGAGTAAGAAGGAGAATGCAATTTCTTTATCTATTACAAAAGCTAAATACATTGCCACTTGTAGCAATTGCACTCAAGTGATATGGATGAAGGAGATGTTGAAGGATATCAGAGTTGTTTTTGATGAACCTACTTCTATATATTGTGATAATTCAAGTGCTATCAACATTTCTAACAATCCGGTGTTGCATTCAATGATGAAGCATATATCAATCAAGTTTAATTTCTTGAGAGGAAAGGTCAATGAGAAGGAAGTTAGATTGGAGTATGTATGTACAAAGGAACAAATTACAAATATCTTCACGAAGCCTTTTCCTAAGGATAGTTTTGAGTATCTTAGAGAGAATCTAGGGTGATTGCCCCTCCTAATGAGAACTAAGATGCATTGAGTTGCATCAGTCCAGTGGACTTCACAGAGATATCTTGTGATCTAGATTGATGAGTGGTGGCTGCTACTCAGGGGGAGTAGTCAATGTTGTGATATTTAGATTTGTGAGTTATTTCTAAGGGAGAGAGAATCACATTTTGCGTATGTTCCTTTTGTATTGATTGTAAAGTGGGAGAGAGTCATGTGAAAAAATATGGGGGAGAGAGAACTTGTGTTGAGCTGTGTGCATGATCTCAAGGGGATATTGTTGAGAGTTATGGGATGATTGTTGGTAGTTGAATTCTTTCTTTGCATTAATTAGTTTTCACATTCATATGTTGCCATCAATGTCAAAGAGGAAGATTGTTGGATATTGTTAAGAAGTTTGCTGGAATGATGTGTTGTCATTGATGTCAACATATTCCTCTATGTGTTCTAGAGTTGCAATCAGATTGGGTGAGTTGGTTTTGCCAGTGTGTTGTAGAGGAGTTATTGTGGATTAAAAGGTTTTGATATAAGTATCTCTAGTTGATTCATCTAAAGTTTCAAATGTCCCCATGCTGATTTGATCGATTTAAGAGATTCACTATTATGGTTTGTTCTCAATTGTTTGTGTTGATTAGTGTTCTGGATTTTTCTTTGCATTGCTCCATGTTGTAATATCTTGGTTTGTGGATTTGGCAGAGTGTTTGAGACATTCATATGTATCCTGAATTTAGATGGTTCATGATTTAGAGGTCTACAAGTGAATATTTCAATTTGACAGTCAATTTAGTGAGTGTTCTTGAGGTTCAGTATAATGATGATGAAGATTATAGTAAGTGGTGATGTTGCAGTTATTTCTATAGAAATTCATGATGCTTGTGGATATTTATAGATCGGGTCCTATCCATGTTGACAGTCTTCAATGATCGTTGTGCGTGTTATTGATTATTTCCTTGATATGTTCGTGTTATGCGATTTTGTTGGCCGACTAGATGACTCTAGTATGTTGCGGATGCTCAAGGTTTAATTCTTGGAGGGGTTTCATGTTTGAGGTGGTTTAGGTCCATACTATGTGTAGACACCTAAAATTGTCATGTCTAATTAAATAAATATCTTTATTTGTTTAATTACTTTTAGCCTAATTCTTCTATTAATTAAATAAATCTTTATTTATTTAATTAATTCATTTATCCTCTTCTAGCCTTATTTCTCATTTAAATAAATACATTTATTTATTTAAATTATCCTCTTCTTAAATTAAATAAATATCTTATTTATTTAATTAATCACGCTTCCTCTATTAATTAAATAAATCTTTATTTATTTAATTAATTCATTAACCTTTTCTACCCATGACACATGTCATTCATCTCTTAATTCATACACTACCTACTCTCTCATTATTTTATTATTTCTTCTACCTACCCTTTAATCATAGCCGACCATTTATCTTTTACACCTCTTAATCTTATCCCTCCATTTCTTATAGTGTCTTCTATATAAGAGGATACTTCCTTCATTATCAACCCCCGCTTACGACTCGACTACACTACGCTTTTGAACTTTCATATGCGATCCTACTTGCAACCACACTTCCATTCTTTGCTGAGCTCTTGTGCACATATAAAATCTAAGAGCAAATATATCAAGCAAGATCAATGGAGATAGGAAGAATGGAGATTCAAACCCTATTGGACATGTGATGGTATAATCTTTGTGATTTCATTTGATTTGCATTGTCTTAGGTAATCTTCATATGTTATGGTGGATCTTTGTTGTTGTTAGGCTAGGGTTTTGTGGTTGAATTCATTTAGTCTTTCAATATTGTTGTTATCCATTTTCACCATATACACTATGTATTAGCTGAAATTTTTTTGGTCTGCATAATATGTTGTAGTGTGTGTGGTTATATTATTTTTAATTTGTGATGAGTGTTGAGCTGACCTTGAAATATAGGTTGATGATTTGGTTTAAATATATGTAATAATCATGTGAGAGATATATTTGCAAGGTATCTGTGTGCGAATAATGTTTTTATCTTTTGGTAGTAGAGAAGTTTTGGCAATTGACACTCATTCAGTGTATTTTAGTGCATGGATAATGGATTAGGATTGTCATTAATGACAACTCTCCATGGAAATCCTATCCAACAATCATGATTTTTGGTAACCGATGGAGAAAGTGATTTGGTAATCTGTCTCTGGTATTTCAGGATTAGCAGAACATTTTTGGTCTAGAATATTTGCGGTGATTGTGGTTATCAAATTTGTGCATGAGATGATATGGATGACAAATAGAAATCATTGGGACACTATTTGGTTGATTCACATATGTTTTGGTGATTCGGTCTGAGTCGACACCCAGTTACACGTTACATTACATATTGTGCTTGGTTGACTTAATGAATGTTTATTTTTTGGTTGCGGATATATATAGCCGATGTAGAAGATATTTTTGAGTGATGATATGAGCGAGTAGTGATTGAGAAACCTTTTTGGCATAGTTTCACATGTGCATTCTTGATCCGGTAGTTGACTGAGAAGTGAAATAGTGCAGAGTTGCAAAGGTGTTACAATCAGACTTCTTTCACTTAACTGAAACTCATCCAGACATTGTTTGATTCTATCTTGGAGTTCAACAATTAAAGTTATCATTGTAATTGATTTGTAAGCTAGTGAGACTTCCATGTTGTAATTAACCTTTGGTTCTAGGCAGTGTGCCTGAATGCAAGTGCATTCCCCTCATGTAATATTGATGTACTCCTGATCACTGTATATGAATATTGTGGGTTCCAATCCCATCGTGGTTTTTCCCTTTCCGGGTTTCTATGTAAAAATTCTGGTGTTATGGTTTTATGGTTGAGTATCTTGTGTTTCTGCATTTTACTTTCTTGCATTTGCCTCTGGTGGTCTGAGAATAAGTTTGAAAGTTTATTTACCGGTAGAACACCGATTCACTCCCCCTCTCATTGTTACTTGATTCTAGCAATTGGTATCAGAGCCTAGTTTCTCTAAGGAAGCCTAACCGTTTGAGGAAGGTTCAGGAGATTGAATCAATGGATTCCAGTCTGCAGAGACAACTTTGTGTGGCACTTGAGGATCTTGATGCAACAAGAAATGAAATAAGCTCCTTAAAGAGAAACTTGAATGCAGCTAAAGACTTCATTAATGATTTGAAATATCAAGTGAACACTTCAAGAGACAAGAGGAAAGAATTGATGGACAAACTGAAGGAGAAAGAAGATCAAAGCATGGGAAATCAAGACAAAGCTGATGAATGTGATAATCTTTCTAGAGAGAATGTTTTATTGTAGAATGAGATGCAATCAATTGTGATGAAGATGACTAAGGAGATTGAAGACTGGAAGAAGAATGAAGAAAGTTTGACTCAATCATTGAAAGATAGATCAGATGAATGCTTCAGGCTTACCTATGAGAATGATTAGTTGAAACTTGAGTTGACTCAATCAAGGAATAATGGTCAAGAACTTGAAAGACAAATTGTTTCCCTAAGAGATGAACTTGCTACTACAAATGAATACAAAGATAAATTCAATGCTAGATTAGCAAGGCTTGATGAGATGCCAAAATGTCAGAGACATGGAAAAGACATGCGAGGAATCGGATTTGAGAAAGGAGAATCCTTTGGATCTGGACAAAGCAATGCCAAGGCTAATCATAAGAAGAGCAAGAATTCTCCGGCAAGACAACCTAATACCCACAAATTCAATGGTAGATGTTTTACTTGCAATAAATTTGGTCATATGGCAAATCAATGCAGAAGTAGGATGAATAATGGAATGAACAATATGAAAAATGGTCCTACCTTTACTAGTCAGTGTTTCATATGCAATACTTTTGGTTACAAGTCAAACATGTGCATAGCAGTAATGAACAATTTTTAGGAACAAGAGATGTTATGTTTGTGGGATGTTTGGACATATCTCTAACCAATGCAGGATGAGACCAAATTAGATGAATTTTAGACTTATGCAGAGAAATGTTGTTTGTCGTGCAACAAAACTGGTCACCTTGCAAAACTCTGCAGAAGCAAGAATAATGATCTAGTAAACAAAGGAAAATTAGATGAGAAAGGCAAAGCAAAGGTAGAAAAGATCAAGAACAAGCATGAGAAGATGTGAGTTATAAAAAATGAATCCAATGCATATAGTGGATTTGCACATGAATCCGATGTAGGATCTTCATCCGATAACTAAGGCATTCAACCTTAAGGGGTGGCATCTTCATGCACAATTTTGCAGAACCCCCTAACAAGATTTGTGATAGATCAAGGTTGATTAAAGATGCTTGGAGATGATTATCCAGAATTGTTCTTGCCGATCTTGGAATTCGGTTGAATGGATTATGTTGAACAGGACATTCGATTGGACTTTATAGTGGCCTTTATTTCAACTTAAAGTTAGGGTTTGCAAAGTTAACATTGGAAAAAAGTTAATCATTTCTCACATTGTGTATGAAGAGTTAAAGTAGTAGAGTGAGGCAAGCCTATTCCTAAGGTGATCAAAAGGCTTGAATTCATCCAATAAGGAGTTATTGTGCATCCAACAAAATAAAAAGGTATTTACTGAAGTGTTTGAACCCTAAATTTCTTGAAATGGCATTTTCTTCTATTGATACACCTTTGGAAGTTGAAGTTTTTGAATGAGAAAGGCCACAATTTAAAAGACACCCATTTAAGTCTATTGAGGATGACCCCAATGGTGCTTTTTCATCTGTTCCCTATGGATTTTTTCATGTTGATAATGCGAGGGCATACATTCACTGTTCAATTGAGGAAACTCGAAACAAGGATATCCTAGCCCCATATATTGAGCAGATAATGGATGAATTTGGAAACCCCAAACTAGAATATGCACAGTTGCAGAGGAAGGGTTTCATGTAGTTTGTTCACTTTTTGACATTCAATGAGGATGAATGGGTAAGATATATTTTGAGTTGTGTCTAGGATGAATTCATATGGTTGGACAGACCCTACAAGATAGCCAAGCAAACAATCCATGTAGGCACATGCCTGAATCAAACTAGTGGAAAACCTAATCTGAGGAAGGTGATAAACCCAACTGTTACAAAGCTAATCGATGCTCAATTTGACAATAGGTCAATGATGATTGATGATATCTTGGAGAATGATGCTAGATTTGCATCGATGATCATTGGATACAAAGTTTATCAGTCTAGCAGATTGAATTCGATCTCCGGTACTATGATATATGCAACCTTTTAGATGGTAAAAGAGGACATGCAGTATGAGTTGAGCATAGTTCTTCTTAAAGAGCTCCTAAGAAACTTAAAGAAAATCAAAACTGATAAGAAGAATTTTTTCAAATTTTCTTCACTGATTGTTTGTCTAGCATTGCACTTCATGAATGAGATCCCCGACACAGGCATAGTCTAATTGTCTTATGACTTATTTGTAGCAACTTAGATTAAAAAAGGTTAGCAGAGATTTAGAAATAGTGAGAACTAGGCAACTGCCTTGTGGAGTTTCTTCAAAACCTTCCAAGGCAGAATGAAGAAGAGACTAAGGATCCCTAAGGAGGTAGTAGAAAAATACACATACTCTATCTATTTCATAGTTGACAAGGACCAGTACCATATTTGATAACTCAATGATGAATGGATAGTACTAACCCAGTACTAAGAGGGGGGGGTGAATCGGTACAAACAAAAATATAGTCTTAAACCAGTTTGACAACTGGCACTTCAAATGACTGGCAATCAGTGACACCGATTTGAAACAGAGTGCAACCGATAAAGCAAAGAATGACTGAGACAAGCATTAACTAGTTACTCACTTATCTTTTCACTCAACTCAAGACTACACTAACATTTCACCCTTATACATAAACAGGTAATCTATCATCAGATCATAATAACAACTAGTTCAACATGTTTTATTGATAGGCATAAAACACAAAACCATCATAAGCTTGACAGACAATAGGAAAGCATCACAAGATAAAAGCATCACACATGACACACATATTTTTCACGTGGAAACCCAACTGGGAAAAACCATGGTGGGGATGAATACCACAAGCTATTTTTGAACTCTTTAGAAGTCCGCTCTATTAGGAGCCTTGTCCGGTTAGAGACATTACAATAGGTTCTGCTAGGAACCAATCCTATTAAAGATCACCCAGTTAAGGGATGGCTACAATACCTGGTTAAGGGTTAAACCCTGTTAAAGGTTACCTTGTTAGAGGATTTCAAGAACTCAATAGTTAAAGGATCTCAAACTCAATAGCTTTGAATTACCCTGTTAAAGGATTTATAGCAAGCCGGTTAAGGCTACCCTATTAAGGGATTTTCCAACTGTTGAGGTGGTTAGAGATCAACAGGTATTACAATGATCTAGTAACAAAACTCAATGACAATGCAGATCTACTTAAGCTTCTCTTCACTTTCTGCACTTACACTCTGCAGGTATCACTTCTCTCCTTTTGGTCTGGCAAGAATTACATATCCCTTCTCTCGAATACACACACACAACTTTTGCCAACAACCTAAGAAAGAGACACAACATCAACCTTATAGGAAAATAGATAGGTTGGTAGCATAAACCCTAAACCCTAAACCTGTTAGGTTAAGGAATTCAAACGGTTCAATCCTGACCATTGAGAACACTCCATTAATTGCAATAGTCTTGATCCAATCTCAAGGCATTCTCCATCGTCCATTTTACATGTTATCACCATTTTACAGACTTCGCACATTCCCAAGGTAGATAGGAACAATCTCTTTCATGCAAGATCCTTCACATGCACAAGGCTGACGTGGCAACATGATCTATTCCTCATTACAATGCTAACTCATCACACAATGTCACCCATTGAGCCACACAGGCTTGAAGCACTTAAACCAGAAACCTTGAAGTTGAGACTACCAACTAGTAGTCATACAATACTTCCATGTGCCGGTTCCCATAACCATATGTCGGTTCACCTTGAACAATCACATCGCTTTGCTTTGGCACAAATGTTGGTTCACAGTGTTATGCCGGTTATCTCATATGCCGGTTCTCACCTCTTCAGCATATTGGCATCAATGACAACATACAATATCATTATGTCCTCATATCCATTCACATAATGCCAACAATCTCCCCGTTTGGCATTGATGGCAATATACAAAGATATCTCTCCGCTTCACATCTTCTCCTCCAGTTTATGCAGATATCTTCTCCCCCTTTGACAACAATGCCAAAGTGGAGGCACAAGCTTCCCTATTCCATTATGCTACTCCCCCTGAGGAGTAGCATTGTTCAACACATCAATCCTAAAGAAAATTTTAACTATGCAATACATGACTGATGTGGAGCATATACCTTTAGTTCACCTCTTGAAGGGGCAGTACCCCTAATTCACCTCTTAAGTACATAAATGTAGTCTTTGGGAGAGGCTTGGTGAATATGTTTGCTAACTACTCCTTACTGGAAACATGTTCTAGTGCAATCTCTTTGTTATGAACCTTTTCCCTTAAGAAATGATACTTAAGCTCAAAGTGCTTGGTTCTAGAATGTAAAACTAGATTCTTGGAGATATTAATTGCACTAGTATTGTCACAAAATATACTTACCGGTTCAGATACAAGAACTTTGAAGCCATTTAATACATGCTTCATCCAAATTGTCTGAGTGTAGTTCATGAAAGCTGCAACATACTCTACTTTTGCTGTAGACTGAGAAATACAACTCTGCTTCTTACTCATCCATGAGACTAGTCTACCACCAAGGAAGAATGCACCACCAGTTGTGCTCTTCTAGTCATCTATATTACCAGCACAATCAGCATCTGTGAACACTTTCAAGTTGAAATCTTTGCTATATGGATACCACAATCCATAGTCAATAGTTCCCTTTAGATACCTAAGAATATACTTGACTGCAACCAAGTGGGATTCTCTTGGGCTTTTCTGGAATCTTGTAGTAATGCCAACTACATGTGCAATATCCGGTCTGCTATGCACTACATAATGCAACTTACCAATCATTGATCAATATTCCTTCTCATCAACCAATTCTGAGTCATCTTCTTTAGATAGTTTACAACCGATCACCATCAGAGTTCCAACCAGTTTTCTATCTTTCATGCCAAAGGTCTTCAACACCTCTTTGACATACTTGGACTGAGTGATAAAGATTCCATCCTTCATCTGTTGGATCTGCAGTCCAATGAAGAATTTAATCTCCCCCATGAGTGACATTTCAAACTCTTTCTTCATCTCATCTGCAAACTCATGACTCATCTTGTCATCTCCACCAAAGATAATATCATTAACAAATACCTCACATCTAAGGATCTAATCTCCTTCAAACTTCAAGTAGATATTACTATCTTCACTTGTTCTCTCAAATCCAATCTTCACAAGATGGGAATGCAGACATTCATACCATGCTCTAGGTGCTTTCTTTAGACCATATAAGGCTTTATGTAGCCTACACACCATGTCACTATCTTCAGATAGGTAAAACCCATCTGGTTGCTCTATATACACCTCCTCTTCAAGTACACCATTTAGGAATGCATATTTTACATCCATTTGATATACTTTGAAGCCTTTAAAAGCTGCATATGCAAGAAGCATACAAACTCCTTCCAATCTGGCTACAGGAGAAAAGGTTTCTCCATAGTCTTCTCCTTCTTCTTGAGCATATCCTTTGCATACCAATCTAGCTTTGTTTCTTATCACTGTGCCATCCTCATTCAGCTTATTTTTGAAGACCCATTTGGTACCAATGACATTTTTTATGCTCCGATCTGGGTACCAAAGACCATGTGGTCAAGTTCCTCTTCCATTACCTTGATCTAGTCTTCATCTTTATGTGCCTCTTTGAATGTTTTAGGCTCAAATTCAGAGATCATACATGAGTTTTCTCTGACCTTTCTTCTTGTAAGGATTCCTACATACTTATCTCCTATGATCTGATTAGGATCATGATTCAGCTTGACATACCGAGGAATGGTCTTGATAGATTCCTCTTGCTTTTCTTCTTCATCCTCATCTCCATCAGTATCAACATCTACTTTTGCCGGTGTAGGAACACTGTTAGTGGTACTTGGTTGACTGACAACTGGTTCCCAGAAGGTTGCAACCAGTTCATTTACCACTTGCTCACTTTTAGTTTCCTCAGTTTTCTTAGAGGTTTCATCAACTCTTACATTGATGCTTTCCATAATTCTCCGAGTCCTATTGTTGAAACACTTGAGAGATTTTCTCTTGGGGGAATATCCTAGCAATATTCCCTCATCACATTTCACATCAAATTTGCTCTGGTGTTCACTCCTCTTGATGTAACATTTGCTACCAAACACTCTAAAGTATCTAACCATAGGTGTCTTACTCATCCAATACTCATAAGGAGTTTTATCCTTACCTTTCTTGATGAGTACCCAGTTCATTGTGTAGACTACAGTGCTCACTGCTTCTCTCTATGAGGTGTGAGCTACCTTTCTTTGAATCAACATGGTTCTAGCCGCTTCAACCATAGTCTGGTTATTCCTTTCTACTAGGCCATTCTATTGTGGAGTCTGGGGGGCAGACAATTGCCTCTTGATGCTATGTTCTTCACAGTAATTGTTGAATTCACCGGAAGTGAATTCACCTCCTTGATCAGTTCTCAGGCACTTGATCCTTTTACCACTTTCCTTCTCCACTAATGCTCTGAAAGCTTTGAACTTTACAAAGGCTTTAGACTTGTCTTTCAAGAATGTGACCCACATCATTCTTGAGCAGTCATCAGTGAGAATCATGAAGTACCTATCACCCTGCACACTTTTGGTTTTCATAGGACCACACAAATCAGTATGCACAAGATCAAGCAAGTTGTTAGCAATGAAAGATTTACCTTTAAAGGTTGAGAAAGACATTTTTCCCAATTGACACTCTCTGCACAAGGTATTATCTAGTTTTCTTAGCACCGACAACCCTCTAACTACCTTGATCTTACTAGCCTTCACAATGTTATCAAAGTTTACATGGCAGAGTCTCCTATGCCATATCCAACTATCATCAAATTTAACCATAAGACATGTACTTATATTTGCATTTAGCTGAAATAGGTTACCTTTGGTCTGCATACTGGTGGCCACCAATTCACCATTCTTTCCTTTGATTCTGCAGGCAACACTCAAAAGGTTGTGTCTAAGACCATCAACCCAGTACACTTTGTCAGCACTACTCTTTCCATTCAAAGAGATGGACCCTCTTCCCTTAACCATGCATGGTGCATCATTTCCAAAGTGAACCACACCACCATCATCCTCTTCCAGGGATAGAAAATTTCTCTCATCACCAGTGATATGGTGAGAACAACCACTGTCAATGATCCACTCATTGGAATTATCAAACTAGGAGACAAGAGCCTTCTTGTCTGACACCTCTTCCTTGATAGCAACAAACACAATATCTTCATTTTCTTCATCCTCTGATTCTTCATCTGTGACACCTTCATCAACTGCCACAAAATAGTTTCTCCAGTTTCCTCCTTTTAATTTCTTGAACCTTTTCGGTTTGTCCTTGTTGTCGCCATTAGGACAGTTTACAACAATATGTCCTATTCAGTTACAAGAGAAGCATTTCAAAGGTAGCTTACCTTTGTATTTGCTGGTTCCCTTAGGAAGTTTCCTAGCAAGGAGAGCTTCAAATGCCATCAAAATCTCCTCATCATCCATTTCTCTGCTCTATCTTGGTTCACCACTAGTGCTAGCTTCTTTTCCTTTTCTAGATGGCACAACAGAAGCTTTAAAAACTGATTCAGTCTTTTGAACACTGCCATCAAAACTATTTAGCTCATAGGCTATCAACTTTGCTATGATGGATTCTAGGGATACCTTAGTCTTGTCTATTGATCTCAGCTCCTGAATAGCAGCAACCCTTATTTCATAGACCGACAATAGGGATCTCAGGACTTTGCTTACCATAGTGGCATCTTCTATTTTACCACCTGCACTCTTGATATCTCCAACAACGGTTTTGATTCTTATTCCATATTGTTGAATGGTCTCACCTTCAACCATCCGCATATCTTCAAACTTCCCTCTAAGGCTTTCTTCCTTAGCCTATTTTACATGCTCATCACCGCCATAGATATTTTCAAGAGTATCCCATACCTCTTTGGGATTTACCTTATCCTGAACATTAATAAACTCAATGTCAGATAAACTACTAATTAGGGCTTCCATGACTTGCCCATTCTCCTACATCTCTCTCTTTTGGTCATCGGTAAGGGTACCGGTAGGAGCAACATAGGCAGTCTCAACATAGCTCCAGTGTTGAGCACCCATGCTTTTGATGAATATCTTCATTCTATCTTTCCATATACTAAAATTTTCCCTGTTAAACTTTGGACCTTCCCTCTTCATCATTTGACTGGGATCTTTACCTCAAGTGGTTAAGCTTATAACATAGAGGACCTGGAGGATGCCCTGATACCAATTGATAACTCAATGATGAACGAATAGTACTAACCCAGTCCTAAGAGGGGGGGGGGGGTGAATCAGTGACACCAATTTGAAATAGAGTGCAACTGGTAAAGCTAAGAATGACTGAGATAAGCATTAACCGGTTACTCACTTAGCTTTTCACTCAACTCAAGACTACACTACCATTTCACCCTTATGCATAAATAGGTAATCTATCATCAAATCATAATAACAACTAGTTCAACATGTTTTATTGATCGGGATAAAACACAAAACCATCATAAGCTTGACAGACAATAGGAAAGCATCACAAGATAAAAGCATCACACATGACACACATATTTTTCACGTGGAAACCCAACTAGGAAAAACCACGGTGGGGATGAATACCCACAAGCTGTTTTTGAACTCTTTAGAAGTCCACTCTATTAGGAGCTTTGTTTGGTTAGAGACATTACAATAGGTTCTGCTAGGAACCGATCCTGTTAAAGATCACCCAGTTAAGGGATGGCTACAATACTTGGTTAAGGGTTAAACCCTGTTAAAGGGTACCTTGTTAGAGGATTTCAAGAACTCAATAGCTAAAGGATCTTGAACTCAATAGCTTTGAATTACCCTGTTAAAGGATTTACAGAAAGCTGGGTAAGGCTACCCTATTAAGGGATTTTCCAACTATTGAGGTGGTTAGAGATCAATAGGTATTACAATGATCGGGTAACAACACTTAATGCCAATGCAGATCCGCTTAAGCTCCTCTTCACCTTCTGCACTTACACTCTGCAAGTATCACTTCTCTCCTTTTGGTCTCACGAGAATTACATATCCCTTCCCTCAGATACACACACACAACTTTTTCCAACAACCTAAGAAAGAGACACAACATTGACCTTATAGGAAAATAGATAGGTCGGTAGCATAAACCCTAAACCCTAAACCTGTTAGGCTAAGGAATTCAAACGGTTCAATCCTGACCATTGAGAACACTCCATTAATTGTAATAGTCTTGATCTAATATCAGGACATTATCCATCATCCATTTTACATGTTATCACCATTTTACAGACTTTGCACATTCCCAAGGTAGATAGGAACAATCTCCTTCATGCAAGATCCTTCACGTGCACAAGGCTGACATGGCAACATGATCTATTCCTCATTAAAATGTTAACTCATCACACAATGTCACCGGTTGAGCCACACAAGGTTGAAGCACTTAAACCAAAAACCCTAAAGTTGAGACTACCAACCAGTAGTCATACAACGCTTCCATGTGCCGGTTCCCATAACCATATGCTGGTTCACCTTGAACAAGCACACCGCTTCACTTTGGCACAAATGCCAGTTCATAGTGTTATGCCAGTTCTCTCATATGCCAGTTCTCACTTCTTCAACACATTGACATCAATGACAACATATAATGTCATTATGTCATCATACCGGTTCACATAATGCCAACAATATGGAGGTAGTAGAGCCTAGAACAATGTGGATAATGTCGATGGGTTATGAGGTTGATGCTCAAACTCTTGAAGGATATGCACAAAATGTTTTGAGAAAACCGATTGACCCTTCAAAAGAAAAATTTGGCACATTCAAGGAAAAATATATGGAGTTACATAAGAAATTCACTCAATCGAAAAGGAAGAGAAAATTAATGAAGATGGCCGAGGCAGTGGCAGAACAGATGGGCTTTACTAAAGAAGCTATTAAGAAGGATACGGAGAAATAAGAGATTGAATCTAAGAAGCCTAAGATTGAGCTGATTCCCTCCCAAGCTAAGCCTAAGGAGACTAAGTCATCTCCCACTCCAATGAAGTCATCGAAAGCTCAAAGCTCATCTAGAAAAATAGTATTGAAGCAAAAGCAAAATCCTAAATAAAACTATGTAGCTATATCTCCTGTTACTTCTAAGATTGAGTCAGATGAGGAAGTAGAGAAAGAAAAGAAGAATGGAGAATTTGCCAGGGTGATTAGGAAACCATAGTTTGGTGGTGCTCAACTGAGCAATAACACACAATTTGAACTCTCTCTAACCGACAGGCCTAAAAGAGGAAGAAGGGTAAGGACAAAAATTGATAAGGACCTTGAATCCAACAAGGTGGAAGGTAAATACACCATCATTCCTCCATTAACTAAAAAAAACTAACTGATGAAATAGTTAAGGATGGTAATATTAATAATATCAATGTATACTATGATAATTTTGATGAAAATGAGCAAAGGGAAGTCGAGGAAGCAGTTGTATTGCATTTGCATAACTTCAACAAGTCATTAATTGAGTTAGAACATAGTATTCCAAAAGATTTGTATAATATTCTTGATGCTAGAAGGCTAATTGCAAAAAGATTAGATAAAAAAATGAAAGAGTGTGAATTGATAAATATCAATGCTTGTATATCTCAAGAAGAAGTTGATAATCTCTTGGAGCAGGCCAATTGAAAAGAATTCAGAAGTAAAAATAGAGTAAACAGGCTCATGGTTGGTAGGGTTGACGAAGTAAGAAAATAAACTGAAGAAATATTGAAAAGGTTCCTAAAGGAAAATTAATTGCCAGTTAATCCTAAGTATGATGATTAACCTATTAAGGAAGACACCTCTCATCTAGTAGACTAGATTAATTCAACCCTTGAGACAACAGATAGTCAAAATCCTCTAGTTGATCACTCGAAGATGGTGGAAATGAAAGGTGAAGAGGCCCAAGAAACTCCTAAAGATGATACTGCACCAAGTGGCAACATTAGTGCATGGGTTAAGGATAAAGACGTAGTTCTTACTGAGCAGGAACTAGTTGTAGGAAAACAAGGAGCAGATAAGAACAAGGTTTAGGATAAGGAAGAAGAGGTCGATAAGGGAGAGCAGAAAACTGACAACGTCTCGATAGTAATGGAAATTGACACTCCTAAGGAAAAATGGAAAAAGTTCTCTCATAGATCTCCATTAATTTTGATAAACCTCTTGATATTGGTCAGATGTCTCCAATAGAAAGGCTAATGGTAGCTGCAACAGTTCAGGCTCAAGCTACTTAGGACTTAGTAAAATCAGAGACTGAGGATAAGAAGCTGATTGAGATGTCTTTGAGCATTTTGCAAAAGGTGGTACCATAAGTGCAATTAGATCCCAATTCTAATCCCTCGGGTAAGCTTTTACAATTAGTTAACAATATCAGTACCAATTTTAAATCATCAGAGAAGACAACCACCAAGAAAGTACTAGAAAAATTTAAAGAGGTACATTTGCAAACCTTTCAGAAGATGAGTGAAGATGATAGAGTTAGGTTGAACAAAGGACTATAGACTATCTCCGAGGCACTGAGTGAAGGAGAATATATATACAAATCATCCCTTTCACTGTCAAAGTTCACCTTAGATATAGATAATCAGATAAGTGTTTTCTAGGGAAAACTTGATAATATATCTCAGTCATTTGATTCAAATGTTGCCCTTCCTAGTAGTATATAAGGTCAAGTGATGGCTCTAATTGATCAAATATCGAGCCTTAATTCAAAAAAGTAGAGAATTCAGAGGTGAGTCAGTAAGCTTCAGAACCTTATTGCTCCTTGGATGGACACCATGTTGAGCAACAAAGTTGATTGCTTAAAGACAATGGCTCAACTTGTTCCATTTAAATTGAAGGATGTGGAGATTTATGCCTATGTTTTCAGTGCATTCATTAAAATTTTAAACAACTTGAAGAATGGGTGGGATACCCATTTAGGATTTTTGAAGACAATTTTTGTAGATATCTTCAAGAATGTATATAATATCTTGTGTATACCCATGTATATAAGTTTTTGGGCAACACCCCATCTTTGGCATTGCTGTCAAAGGGGGAGAGTAGAAAGAAAAATGTATAAAATGATACAAGTTTTTGAATTTTTGGTCTAAGGGGGAGCCTTAGAAATTTTGATCTGGTGTACAAGTTTCAACACTTAGTCATTTTTCACGAGTGTTACCATCAATGCCAAAGGGGGAGATTGTTGGCAATTGACACTCATTCAATGGATTTTAGTGCATGGATAATGGATTAAGGTTGTCATTGATAGCAACTCTCCTTGGAAATCCTATCCAAAAATAATTATTTTTGGTAACCGGTGGAGAAAGTGATCTAGTAATTTGTCTTCGGTATTTCAGGATAAGAAGAGCATTTTTGGTCTAAAATTGTTGCAGTGATTGCGGTGGTTAGATTCATGCATGAGATGATAGGGCTAACATATAGAAATCATTTGGATAGTATTTGGTTGATCCGCATGTGTTTTGGTGATCTGGTCTGAGTCGACACCTGATTATACGTTACATTGTATATTGTGCTTGGCTGACTTAATGAATGTTTATTTTGTGGTTGTGGATATATATAGCCGATGTAGAAGATCTTTTTGGGTGATGATACGAGCAACTAGTGATTGAGAAACCTTTTTGGCATAGTTTCACATGCGCATTATTGATCCGGTAGCTGATTGAGAAGTATAACAAAGCAGAGTTGCAAAGGTGTTATAGTAAGACTTCTTGCACTTAACCAAAACTCATCTAGACATTTTTTGATGCTATTTTGGAGTTCAACAATTGAAGAACTATCATTGTAATTAATCTGTAAGTCAGTGAGACTTCCATATTGTAATTTAACCTTTAGTTCTAGGTAGTGTGTCTGAACGCAAATGCATTCCCTTCATGTACTATTTATGTACTCCTGATCATAGTATATGAATATTGTGGGTTGTAATCCCATCATGGTTTTTTTCTTTCTAGGTTTCCATGTCAAAATTCTAGTGTCATGTTTTTTTGGTTGATTATCTTGTGTTTCTACATTTTACTTTCCTGCATTTGCTTCCAGTGCTCTAAGAATAAGATTGAAAGTTTATTTACCGGTAGAACACTAATTCACCCCCCCTCTCAGTGTTCCTTGATTCCAACAAGAAGAATTGTGAAAGAGAAGAGTATGCATTATGTGCTTAATGGGGACTATAATTAGGCATGAGGAGATTCTATTTTATCAGTTCATGATTTTCTAGATGTAATCTAAATGTTTTTGTAAGACAATGAGTCTTCCTTAGGGTTGTAGCCCTTCTTGTTATGTGTTTTGAGTAGTAAGCTCTAGGCAGTGTGCTTGAATGCATGTGCATTCCCCATTGTAATATTTCATATACTCCTAATAGGGTATTATCTCACTGTGGGTAGGTTCCCACCATGAATTTTTTCCTTAACCAGGTTATCCATGTCAATAATCTTTGTGTTATTGATGTGGTGTTGATTTATGCTTTCACTATTTATTATCAGATATGAGATTGTGTTTGAGTTAAGTAAAGTTTGTGAGAAAATTTATTCACCCCCCTTCTCAGTTGGCTTCCTTGTTGCCAACAATTGCTATCAGAGCTAGATGGTTCGAAAGAATCTTGATCGCTTGAGATGATATGGGATGACAATCTATGCTTACAAGAAGGATAGTTTGATTTGATGGAACAAACTACACTCTTTGGAAAAATCAGATGGGATGTCACTTGAGATGCATTGATGAAGATTATTGGAAGATTACTAAGAATGTGTATAATGTTCCTTTGAATGGTCCTACAAGTCCGAATGAGATAAAGGAAGATGGATTTAATATTAGAGCTAAGGAAGTATTATTGAGTGCCTTGATTGATTTTGAAATGATTAATGTGATTGATTTGTAGACTGCTCAAGAGATCTTGAAGAAGCTAGAGATTTTGTATAAAGGTGACAACCATTTGAAAGTTGCTAAGTTGTAGAGCTTGAAGGGAAAGTATGAGATGCTGAAGATGGGAGAAGATGAGAACATTACCTCCTTTATGTAGAAAGTGAATGATCTTGTGTTGAATATCAAATGTATCGGTGGAGTATTGTAAGAATTAGAGATTGTGGCCAAAGTGTTGAGATCCTTGCCTCTTGCTTACAACCACAAGGTTGCTGCTATTGAGGAGATCCAGAAGGTGACAAATGTGACCAGAGACATGCTGATTGGAAAGCTTGCTGCCTTTGATTTGAGCAAATTTGGTGAATCTCTTAAGTTAGAATCTGCATTCAAAGCTACTATTTTTGAGAAGCAAAAATATGATCTAGGAGAAAGTTCTACAAGGGTGTCCAGATTTGAGAAGGCGATGAAAGAGCTTGAAGAATAAGATGGAGAGCTTGAAGAGATTGAAGTCCAGATTGCTAGAAGATTGCCGAAAGGAGTCGGTAAACTATAAATGGAATTTGCCTCTTAAATGTTTTTGCTATGCATGTAACATATATGGTCATAACAAAAATAAATGCTGAGGTAGAGTAATGAGGAATGGTTTCATAAATGTGAGTGATGATACAAATACTAAATATTTTAATGGATACTATTATATATGCAAAAAGTTTGGTCATAAGGAAGCTAACTACAAATATAACACAAGGAGTGGAAATTCTCCACTAGGGTATTACACTTTATAATTGCAAGAAATAGGGACATGTTGCCAAGTTTGTAGAGGAAGGAATGTTGGGTCTTCAAAAAAACAAAATAAGGTTGATCAAATAAAAAAGGAGATATAAATAAGTAAAAATATAAGAAAGATGATGAGGTAAATGATGGATCTGTACCAAGATGTTGTGAAACTATGAGGTGAATGATATCTTTGTACCAAGATTTTTGGAACCCCTGAGAAGAAAAGATGTTGAAATCTTAAGCATAATAGTCCAATATGTTGTGAATATGATGAGTTGATAGTACCAAGTTTATTGACTTAATTTTTGAAGGAAATGATTTTCATGCAAAGGATTGCAAAGTGTTTGACCGATACCTATTATGATAAAAGAGTTTAAATCTACTAAAAAAACATAAACAATTAATGAAAATTTGGAAGGAAAAATAGAAATGGTATATATGCTAAACTTTGTCATTTTTTATATCATTTGAAGCAAACAAGAGTGAGTGAAGTGATAAGGAGAAAAGAAACTTGCAATAATATCTGTGTGCAAACCCTTGTCATCAATCTTCCAAATATTTCTTAGTATTTCTATTAACCCTAAGCTCAAAAGTAAATTATGACTACTCCTAGGGTTATAGTTGTTTTTGATGAATCATGATGAATTCTTAAGAAGTGACCATACAAACCTATTTTAAGTGACACTATTGGAGCATTTTCCCATGTACCAGGGAACACCATTCATACCAAATATGTTAAGGCTTCAATTCATTCCCACATGGAAGAATATGATCATATGAAACTGACAGAGCTAAGGGACAAACATTTGGTGACTAAGGAGTCCATTTTGAGGCCAAAATACACTAGTCTAGAAGAAAAGATGTTGGATGTTAGAAGTACTTTGCCATTGTTAGAGTAAAGTAATTAATTAACTTTACTCTCCTCTTAAGATTTCTCTTTATGCATACATTAGTCATTTAATAATTAATATTTAATTATTAAATTCTCTCACCTTAGGGTTAGGTTTTCCTTTCGGTGTTGATCTCCTTTATAAGGATTGATCTCTTGTATTATTGTCATATTCTTGATTCATTTTTCTCTGATAATAAATCTTTTCACTTTGTCAGAGCCAAAACCCTTGTATTCGTTCTCTCTCTCTTTCTCTGTGACAAGTTTCTTGCATGCAGGTTTCTTTGGATTCTGTGGATTTGTATTTCTCAAATCCTCCGTGGTATCAGAGCCAGATCTACTGCAACTTGTTCAGACTTTTGAAAGATTTTAAGATCTAGGTTTTGGTTGTATCAAATCTATGTTTGTCTTTTGTTTTTTATTTTGGAATAGGGGGTATTTTTTTCGGTGCACTTTGAGCCCAAACGGACCTCACTGTTGAGCTCGTAGCGCCCAAAAACCCCTATTTTCATATAAAATTCATCTGATTTGGACACAGTTGCTCCAGAAGGCAAATTTTTTTATGCCCCAAGGTTGTATGGCCCCAGGGCACGCAGTTTGAGGCACATTAAAAAAAACAAAAAAAAAACAAAAAAAATAGCACATTTGTTAAAATTACGGGCGCCACCCATTTGGAGTCCGCTCCGCCAGTGCGCAGCCCGGCGGCCACCGCCGCCGGCGGTAACCACCGGCCGCGGCCAAGCTCCCACCGCTGCGCCGCCGGCTAACCTCGCCGCCACCGCACCGCCCGCACTCCGCCGAAACCAGCGGCCCCGCTCCTCCGCCGCCCCCCACACCGCCACCACGCCATCGGCTCTACACAAGCTCCTGGTCACCCAGCGGACCAGGGGCTCATTTTTTTTAAGCCCCTGAGGGCTAGCAGGGCCCATCTGGGTCTTTTTGGAGCTCTTTTACAAAATCGGGCATAACTTGGGTGTCCGATCTCCGTTTTTTGAAAATGAATAGGCGTTGGAAAGTTGATTCCGAGCCCATTCTCATAGTGTAGGAAATTTTTCATATTTTTCTAGTTTGATTGCATATTTTTGCAGTCAAAGTCTGATGAGCCTTTTTGCACTCCGAGGGGCATAACTTGCTCATTTTTGCCCCATTTTTTGAAAGCGAATAGGCGTCGGAAAGGTGGTTCAGTAATATTTCCAAATATACAGTCTATTTCATCAGTAAATTCTTCAAGTGCTCAAAATTTTGTCTCAACCCGTTACTGCTTTCTATCATTTTCCGACTTTCAGTTTGTACTTGGGATTTGTTTTTTGCATTGTGGGGGGGTGTTTTTTTCTTGCTTTTTGTTCTTTACATCAGAAAAACAGAATCTAAAAACACCAAAACAAAACAATCAAACCCCTTCTGCATCTTCTGTCTAGTTCTGAAAGACCACTTAATAATAATTCAAAAAATTCAGAGCAGTTGAGGCACAATTCACAGGATGGCAGACAGACCTATTGAATCTCTCACACCGCATAATTACCACACTTGGAAGGGTTGCATGATGACTCTTCTTCAGTCTAGAGGGTTATGGTCCTATTTGGATGAGATTCAACCTTAGTTGACATGTCCCTTTGAGGTTATGCAACACAGGAACAATATGGATCAGGCTATGGGATTGATGGCTTTACACATTTCCAACAGTCTCCAGTTTCATCTTGAGGGTTGCCTCACACCTTGAGCCATTTGGACCAAGTTTGAAGGACTTTTTGGTACTGTCAACGAGTTCAGAGCTTTGCAGCTTGAGGCAGAGTTAACTTCCTTGGTACCTGATTCATTTCCCTCTATTGAGGACTTTCTGATGAAGTTCAAATAGCAAAGATCTATCTTACAAGGTTGTGGTAAGACTAAGACTGATACAGAGTGCATTTTCCTGATCCTCTCCAAGCTTCGGGGTCCATTTTAGATCTTCTCTTCAACCTTCTATTCCACCATGAATGCCTTGGGTGCTCGCCATGTCATGTCTTCTTTTGAGGTCTTTTGTGATTGTCTGACTCGTGAGCAAGCTAAGCTTAAGCGGTTGGATTTACTTTCAGGTTCATAGAACCAAGCATTGGTAGCCCAGTCCTCCAAAGGAAAATAGAAGCAAAAACCGAAGCCTAAGAAAGATTCAAAGGCTAGTGAGAATCCCTCCAAGCCACCACCAAAGTTTGATTCAAAACCACAGTCCAATTCTAAACAGGGCAAATCTTCAAAGTCTGGTGAGTCTTCCTCCAAGACTAAGAAGAAATCTGGTGATCCTTGCAATTTTTGTGGCAAGGAAGGACATCCCGTTTCCAGGTGTTGGAAATGTTTAGAGGCTTTGGAGGAAGCCATGCAGCAGCATAATATCAGTGCACCTTAGCCTCCTTCACAGCCCACAGGGAAAGGTCATGCTCTTTCTGCACGAGCATTGTCCTCAGCATCCACTTAGATTCTAGATTCTGGTGCCTCTCACCATATGACACACACAGAGGATTTGGTCACCGCTCTAGCCCCTATAGGCACTAGACATATTGCAGTTGGTGACTCAGCATAACTTTCCGTTCAGGGTTCTGGTACTATTTCATTGGATGATGGTTGTCTTCAGGATGTGCTTTTAGTTCCTGACATTTCGACAAACCTTCTATCTATTTATCAGATTTGCCACTCTGGCTCTGGTAAGATAGTTGAGTTCTCACCTCATGATGTGGTTATTCAAGATCTTCATGATCCTAACTTGGTTGTGGCTACTAGGAGTGTGGATTCTACATCTCACTTATATAGTTTTGATGGCTTTGAGAGTTCAGACACTGTTGGTCCTCTCTTATAGCACATGCAGATTCAGTGAGCAGGCTTTGGCATGAGCGCTTTGGCCATGTCAATTACAGATATCTACAACAGATGAGTACACAAGCACTTGTGATTGGGCTTCCATAGATTTCTTGTAAGGATGGTGTATGTCATGGTTGTGTCCTTGGCAAACATCATCGAGATCCTTTTCCTAAGGGTCGCGCCTCTCATGCTAGGGCAGCCCTAGAGTTGGTACATAGTGATCTTATGTCCTTTCTGACTCCTTCCTTTTTAGGGCCCCGTTATGTGCTCACTTTTATTGATGACTTCTCCAGACGTACATGGGTGTACTTTCTTAAGTACAAGTCTGATGTCTTTGACTCCTTCTAGATTTTTAAGACATTTGTGGAGAAGCAATCTGGACTTTCTATCAGGAGGATACGCACAGATAATGGGGGGGAGTATGTAAATCAGGCTTTTAGAGATTTTTGCACTGAGCATAGTTTACAACATCAGTTTACAGTTCCTTACACCCTTTAGCAGAATGGTGTTGCTGAGAGAAAGAACAGAACCTTACGGGAGATGGCAAATTGTATGATACAGTAACGAGTTATGAGTTCTTCATTTTGGGCTAACGCAGTCAATTGTGCCAATTATATTCAGAATCAGACGCCTCATAAGGCATTGCGACATATGACTCCTGAGGAGGCTTGGACCCATGTCAAGCCTGATGTTTTTACATTCCAAGTTTTTGGTAGTGAGGCTTGGGCATTTATTCCTGATGCTCAGCGGAAAGCCATGGAGAGGAAGAGCCGACCACTCATATTTGTTGGCTACTGTGAGGATGTTAAGGCATACAGGTTGTTTGATCCTGATTCCAGAGAGGTCTTGTTTTAGCGGGATGTCCAATTTGATGAGTGCTATCCTCAGATGGATTCTCCATCCCCAGCTTCTCCCTCATTGCCTACTCCTTCATCTTCATCTCTTGAGAATTACTTATCTCTTGAGGATGATGTAGATGATGATCCACCATCTCCACCACCACCAGTTGCTCCGTCTTTGCCAAGGTGGGCCCATGATACTATTGAGGCAGTTGGTTCTTTGGCAGGTGATCCTTCTGATACTCATCGCACTCATGCTCAGACATCTGGTTCTAGTCTTTTGAGTCATGCCGTTTCAGATGATCCTCAAAAGTTTTCAGAGGCGACAGGACACCTTGAGTGGGATAGGGCCATGGATGAGGAGTATTCTTCTTTGATGAAGAATCATACTTGGGATCTTTGTCCACTTCCTAATGGAAGAAAGTTGGTTTGGTGTAAGTGGGTGTATCGTACCAAGTATGTTGTAGATGGTTCTATTGATAAGTATAAGGCCCATCTTGTTGCGAAGGGGTTTTCTCAGGTAGAGGGTATTGACTACTCTGAGACTTTTGCTCCTGTCACCAAGATGAATTCTATACGCCTGGTACTTTCACTTGCAGCTTCACAGGGATGGACAGTGTTTTAGATGGATGTGAAGAGTGCATTCTTGCATGGAGACCTACATGAGGAGATCTATATGGAGTAGCCTCAGGGATTTGTGCAGGACACTTCTTTGGTTTGCAGACTTCGTCGTTCATTGTATGGTCTCAAACAAGCCCCCAGGGCTTGGTATGAGAAGATGGACTCTTTCCTACTTTCCTCTCATTTCACACGTTGTCATTCTGATCACTCAGTGTATATTCAGTGTCAGGAGGGTGATCTTTTGTTTCTTGTGCTATATGTAGATGATCTCATTCTTACAGGTAGCTCATCCTCCATGATTCAGAGTGTTCAGAGAGCTTTGATGGAGCAGTTTGAGATGACAGATCTTGGTCTCTTGCACTTCTTTCTGGGTCTACAGGTTGTTCAGTCTTCGGATGGGATTTCCATATTTCAGGAGAAGTATTCTCCTGATATGCTTCAGCAATTTGGCATGCTTGATTGCAAGTCTGCCCCCACTCCATTTCAGTCAGGTGTTGTTTTGTCTTCCACTTGCTCTACTCCTTCAATAGACCCCACTTTATACAGGCAGTTGGTTGGCAGTTTGTTGTACCTGACACATTCTCATCTTGATCTTTCCTTTGCGGTTGACCTTGTCTCTCAGTTCTCCCATGATCCTCATGAGAGCCATTGGCAAGCAACCAAACATATTTTGAGGTACATTCGGGGCACCACTCATTATGGCATTCACTACACTTCAGGATCCCCTCACATCATTGGCTTCACTGACTCCAATTGGGCTGGTGATGTCAATGATCGGAAGTCTACTTCTGGCTTCATTTTTTGCCTTGGTTCTGGTCCTATTACATGGTCTTGCAAGAAGCAGTCTGCTATTGCATTATCATCTACAAAGGCTGAGTACCATGCAGCAGTGTTTGCCAGTCAGGAGGTTTTATGGCTTCGGCAGTTGATGACAGAGTTTGGGTTTCCTCCAGATTGTCCCACTATTCTTTGGTGTGACAATCAGAGTGCCATTCACATTTCTCGCAACCCAGTGGAGCATCAGCGGACAAAGCACATTGAAATCCACATGCACTTCATTAGACAATTGATTCAGGACGGTTCTCTCATCTTGGAGTATATTCCTATAGAGGAGCAGGTTGCAGACATCTTCACTAAACCTTTGGCATCTCCGCGCTATCTTCAGTTGCGCTCTATGCTTGGGGTGAAGGAAATTGTCCTTGGGGGGTCTCAGTGAGGCCTTCCTTCCTTCATGTTTTCTTTTTAGCATGATTCTTTATCTCTTTTTGGAGAGGAGTTTTTTCCCACTGGGTTTTCTCCTTTACTCCACTTTATAGAGATTTTCTTGTATTCAGGTACCTGATCAGGCCTTGTTGCCAGGACCCTCTTTTGCATTGTAGTTCCTTTGCTTTTTTTTGCATTGTTTGTAGCTGCATTGTAGCTCATCTTAAGGGGGGGTGTTAGAGTAAAGTAATTAATTAACTTTACTCTCCTCTTAAGATTTCTCTTTATGCATACATTAGTCATTTAATAATTAATATTTAATTATTAAATGCTCTCACCTTAGGGTTAGGTTTTCCTTTCGGTGTTGATCTCCTTTATAAGGATTGATCTCTTGTATTATTGTCATATTCTTGATTCATTTTTCTCTGATAATAAATCTTTTCACTTTGTCAGAGCCAAAACCCTTGTATTCGTTCTCTCTCTTTCTCTGTGACAGGTTTCTTGCATGCAGGTTTCTTTGGGTTCTGTGGATTTGTATTTCTCAAATCCTACAACCATGTTATATGAAAAGGAGATGGTTTGAATTGCATTGAGCTGCATACATGATAATTCATTTGGCTAGATCAACCATACAAGAAGACAAAAGAGGCCATCAGGGTTGTAACTGTTGTCACCAAGATTGCACTCATGATTCATAAGCTAGAAAGATTAACAATCTTGTGAAACATTGGATGATTTCCAAGCCTGTGGGTTGTCTATGATGGAAATAAACCTCTAGAGTGAGCTGGTTCTCTTTGATGAATCTCCTACAAAGTAACCTTTGATGGGAAAAGGGATATGAAGAATGTTTGAAATGAAAAGACCTATCCTAGAAGGTGATGCACCAAATGATTGTGAAGCTTAATTAGCTGTACTAACTCACAACCAACTTTGAACAAAGAGAGTTTTAAATTCACAACTCAAATAAGGAAATGCAATCCATATAAATATTTCATAGAAAAGATCAGATCTAATGCTTTTATGTCGAAGGAAAATGCCAATTTTCATAACCTCAATGCACTAGGATTCCCTATCACAATCTATGACCTAAATTGAACATGAATTTCCTTGTTTCACCATTATTTGAATGTGATATAAATAAAGGATTTAATAATAAATAATAGTAAATACATCCAATCATTTAGTTACAACACAAAATCAAGAAAATATTGAAAAGGAACCATTGCTCTTTATTAAAACTGAAAGGAATTGCGGTTACAAGCTAAAAATGCTTCTAATGAGATACAATACTTCATGCCCTGCTGAATGCAAAAGGCAAAGAGAAAATGAAATTTTTTAAAAGAAGAAGAGAGAAGAACTTATCAAATAAGTTTTAAAAAATAAACTCAAGGTAGAACTGATCTCGAAATCCACCTCTTCCTCTTTGAACTCAATTGAAACTATGGTCCTCTTGGAAACTTGTTCAATCCTGCATGAGTCATTCTCCTTTGGTCGAATTTGATCTTCAAGCATGTAAAAATGAGGTCAAACTTGCTTCAAACTAAATTTGAACTATTTGAAAGCTACCTTGACTCATGTATGACTCATGTGGGGTCATAAACCGATGTATAACTGCTAGTAACTCTCTCAAAATGCCTATTTTATAGCACCAATCACTGCATGGATCAAGACTCCACCTTTTAATGCTTAGAACTCTTTAGACTGATCCTTAACTAATTGATGTATTTTTAGATTGATCCACCATCACATAAAATCCACCTTGAAATTATTTTCTCACTTCTTACTGCTCTTTGATTAATACAAACTCATGACTATCCTTGGATGCCTCGCCCTTGAGAAATCTGTTCACAATATAGGACTGCACTATACATGCTATGACTATCTTCATGTCTTTATGTTTGTGTTTTTCTCTATTATTTCTATGTGTTCTTTTGGAGGATCCTATTGTAGGTTTCAATCATGGCATACTTGTTAGATGATGAGGTTTCCTCACCTCCCTTTTCATAAACTATCATATGCTTGTCTTCTAATGACCTACCATTCCTCGAATCTGCATTAATATCATGGACTGCTCTCAATCTTTATATTTTTTGTTATCCTTTTAGGTGTACAAATTTTGAGTGCTCCTTTGATGGTTCTACATGCTTAGAAGCCTTTGTGCTTTCATGACTATATCTAGGTCTGCTCATTTGTAAGGATGGTCTTTTACTTATTATCCTTTGACTGGTAAATGTCTTTTTCTCTATAAATATATTCTGATGATGGCTTGAATTTACTTGATTGTGATTGGTGACCCAACTCACTATTTTGAAGCCCTTTGATAATCAAAAGCTTTTCCATAATTAGGAGTGCACATTAGCCTTTAATCCTTATCATTTATCTATATTGTGAAAAGCTTAAGAGACTATAACCTGTCATTGAATCTTTAGACCTTTTGTTTTGAATTTTGGATAGTGATATCTAACTGTGACTCCTTGATAAACTTATCAAATAAGGGGACTATCCTATATTGATATTCTTGCTACCTTGTTCTATAACCATTGATGGAGACTATTTCATTGAATTTTGTAAGGCTAATGTGATTAAGACTACTGTCTCTGTTCTTTTCAAACCTCTACCAAATTTGTTGGATTGCTATTTTTATGTTAGCACTGAGTATGTGCACCATTTCTTTTCTCTATTTGATAGCTTGATAGCCTATATTCATTATTTTGTCAATTTGCTGGACAACAATCCCTTCTTTGGCTAGGAAACCTACTTGAAACTTCTTCTTACTGTGCTTATCATGGTTATGGTTTGATATCTATCTCATGAACTCACTATGTTATGTATAGAAGGCCTTGTCATTTCCTCACTGTGCTTGACTATCCTAAGACTATATTCACATTGTTTTTCTTGACTTTTTCTTAGAAAATATGGCTATTGTACACTTTTACAGTACTTATTGATATATCTTTGTGATTTCCACTTACCATGCTATGGATATCACTGCTTTCTATTGGACAACTCTATGAATGAGTCTTGGACCTTTAGGGTCTTTTCAATGAATGCCATGAAGTCTTTGTGTTACTGATCATTCTGATGAAGGTACCTCATTTTAACTACTATTTTCTTATATCATTACTATGACTGATGTATTTTCAAAAAGAATGCTTCTCTTCAAATCCTTATGAAGTCTTATGAGGCTTTGATACTCCTTTTGTTGCTTTAAGACCGTTTTCTTATTAACTCATGATCTTTAATACAATCTGATGCACATGAAAGGGGGACATACAAAACAAAATCTCACAAAGATTAAAATGTTAGTCTCAACCAAAACTAAAAATCAAATGAACTAAAACTTCCAAATATATATGAAAAAGAGATAAATAACAAATAATATAAGCATAGCATATGAAAAATAAGAGTTAGAAACTCCCTAAGATTCTCCCATGGTGCTCTTTCATGTCTCTCCCTTGTTCTTCTCCTCTCCAAGATCCAAAATAAAATGCTTGAGTGTAGCTATCAGTTTTAGCATGTAGCCATGGATGCCAAATGAAGGATGGAATGGTTGAAAATGAACTTCTATTTCTATGAAAACACAAAAATAGAATTGCTATGAGAAAGATAAGTATGAGTGTCTATTGAAGGGTCAAGCTTGATTTGGCTTAGCAAGGGCTAGGATTTCATTTGAGAGACATGATCCTCAATCCATGTTTGCAACTTCCACCAATGAAATGGTGACAAGTGGCATGATGAGAGGACTTGAGAGGAGAGGGAAGAAGCATTAAATGCTTGAGGGGACATGAAGGTAACCTCACGTGGTTAGGTTATTAGATGAAGGTTTTATCCAATGGGTAAATTCTTGTGCAAGGTTTACCCTTGGTTAGGCTTGGTCAAAGGGACAAGACCCATGTGGGTTAGTGTGTTGAAGAAGGGAAGCATTTAAGACTTTGTAAAAGTTTTAAATGGGTGAGATGATGGGTTGAGGGTTAATTTGGAATTAGGATTGTGCAAATGAATAGAAGTGGGTTTAGGCTAAAATAGAAGGGTTTAGAAGAAAATTAGTGAGCAAGTCGATATTGTAGGAGAAAAGTGGGTGAGTATTTTAAATAAATATTTATTTATTTAAATAGGTATTTTTATTAAAATTAAATTCATTTATTTCAATTAAATGTGCAACTTGTATCTGTAGGAAAATGCAAGTGGATGAGTATTTTAAATAAATATTCATTTATTTAAATAGGGATTTTGATTGGGTATTTTAAATAAATTTTTAATTTATTTAAATGAGAGGAAAGGAAGTGATTAAATAAATTTATCAATTTATTTAATATTTGGACAATAGTTAGGGATTTTAATAAATTTTATGAAATTTATTTAATTAAATTAGTCGAATGGGGTTGAAATGAATTAATTAATTGTAAATTTAATTAATAGAAGAATATTAGTGCACTAAACAAATATTAAATACTTATTTAATTTAGTGGACAAATTTTGTGTCTACACAATCAATATGACTGGGGCTGCTTGTGTCTTATCACTTTAGAAGGACTGCTGACTCACTAGTGGCGTGAAGATATCTCATCTTTTCAATCTCTTTATCAGACATATCAATGACTTCTCTATAGCTTTGATACTATCATACATTGTGACCTTCTTCTTAGGACTTTGAAAAAATCCTTCCTCATGTTATAGATATGATCTTTGCTACTCCATTGTTTTTCATTTTGAGCTCATTTTGATGCATTTTTAGCTAGGCGAAGTAAAAATATAGACAAATGCACTAAAACCCCGTTTTAGCACTTTTGTCACCTCGTTTAGAACTATTGTGTTGCAATAGCACAATTGCACATCAATTGTAGCACTTTTGTAGCTTTAGTGTAGCGCTTTTGATTTTTTAGTTTTAGCACTATTGTGTTCGTAGTGAAGCACTTTTAATTTTTTTTAATTTTTAGTGCAATTGATGATGTTTTCTAGTGCGTTTACTTCAATGTTTTTTTATTTTGATTTGAAATGTTTTAGCACTTTTGTTGAGTTAAAATAGTGCTTTTCTTTGTGATGCCAAAAGTGGATTTTGAGTGTGACAGTTGATATCAGTTTTTGCTTTTAGGTTGTTTGGTGCATTTGCTGGACTCAATGTACCTATTGAGACTAGGCAATTGATGTAAATTCCTATTGTAGTCTAGGTGTGTGTGAGTCAATTTACCTATTGAGACTTGGGATACTTGATCAAAAAAGTATCTGGTGAAGTCTAGGTATTAGCTGATTATGCTAGCGAAAAAGGCTGACATTGTTTCTTGATCATTGTTTGTAGGAGAACCTAGGTGTATTGCACGCTCGAGAGAGGCATCCCAACACTTAATGTGTGCGGGACTAATTGACTGAGTTGGAGATCAATTGTGTTACTGCTATCGACTTGTATGACATGATACACTTATCCGCGATTCACACAAATCATGAACTTTTAACTATGTTGGCTGAGAGGTGGCATAGCGAGACCCGATCCTTCCATCTATGGATTGGGGAGATGTCGATCATGTAGGAGGACATATGGAGGATTCTTCATATCCCTATCATAGGTGAGCTAGTGACCTATGAGACATAGATGGGTGATTCTGCACTGCAATGTATCTTCGTGGCTTTTGATCTAGAGGTGCATGATGGTTCAATGTGGTGGGAGGATATCACACAACTATCCACTCCTTTCTATGCTTTCTGGTATTTTCAGTGGTCTTCTATGTCCTGACCAATGATCACATGGATTATCTATTGGATGCAGATAGGTCATAGAGAAGATGGTGAGTGAGGGGACTCAATATGCCTATGGACCATGTGTACTAGCCCACTTGTATATTGACCTGCAGGGTGTGGTATATCACAAGAGTAGTTCTTTAGGTGTTGGGATCACACTTCTCCAGATCTGGGCATGGGAGCACTTGCCCATTTTTAGATTGATGTGCATGAGGTTTAGGCTGATTGACCAACCTTATGTCTATATATACAGAGGTATGATGACCCAACCCTAGCTGGGTAAGGCTAAGTTCTAGCGACAAGCCTTGGATGATTTAGATTGAATGATATGGAAACCATAAAAATACTATGAGCCTTGGGAGGATGATGCTAGAGCTATGCATTATATGTTTTCCACTCACTTTCTGATTGGGCATGCATCATATGTTATTGAGAGGCACCTGCCTGGACGAGTTATGAGAAAATTTCGGCATGTTAGGGTATGCTTGAAGGGCGACGAGAGTATACTCATGTGGTCCATGGGATATATCAATGGGGGCTAGTTTTACATTATGATTAGGCCTCAATAGAGCTCTATAGCTTCTAGTAGAGGCCATGGGCATATAGGGCATACATTGTGGATGCTGGGGTTACAGATGAGTATGCTTAGTTCTTGGCAACGCACCCTTTTCTACGTATTTATGATCTGGTAAAGCCCATACCACCCTTTGAGGATGAGTGAGCTCCACAAAAAGGTAGGAGGAGGAGGAGATTGGAAGGGGATGGAGGAGGTGATGGGGGTGGAGGAGGTAGGGGAGGTGGAAGAGATGGGGGAGGTAGAGGAGGTGAAGGGGGTGGAGGAGATGGAGGAGGTGAAGGAGGTAGGAGAGTGAAGGTTTCCCACCCAATCCAATTGATATAGGCTCCACTGGTATAGTTAGTAGCATCAATACTGACAAAGGTGATGATTATGGTAGAGGGAGAGGTAGCCCAAGAAGTAGGGCCAATAAGATAGGGGGACCTCAGGGATGCACTTTTGATTCGTTTATAGGACCACCTTACCACTATGGAGGCTTGGATCCATACCTTAGAGGAAGAGATAGATGAGAGGAATGCAAAGATAGATGCTTGGGATGCACAATTATTTGCTCGAGGGTTCGAGGTCACTGCTATTTTGAGAGAGCATGATGATGTCATGGACTGACTTGCACATGCTTATGACAATATTCGTATCTTAGAGCATGTACAAGGTCATGGTCCTATTGTTGAGGCCATGAGGGAGATGCGGTAGGTTGGGGTAGAGATTGGTTATTGGTGGGGATTATATGAGTAGGAAGTACCTAGTAGTTGTTATCACCTAAAAATGCACCCTTTCTAGATCTTGGGGATTATATGAGTTGTAGATCTTATCTTTCTGGTGAAACATGGAAACACTCCTAAGGTTGTGGGTACCCTTGGAATTTGGAGTGAATCTCTAGATAAGGCCAACTCCTAGCTATTTTATTACCTAAAACTACTAAACTCATTAGGAGAAGGGAGAAGGATAACTTAAAATGAAAACTGAAAAGGTATGAAAGAGGGTGATACACCTAACTTAAATAAGATAATTAAGATTCATAAATCCAACACTTGGCTTCTACTAATAAAAAACAAATATGCACAGTTCATTACTATGTGTTCTTGCATAAGTATTTCACTAAAAAACTTCAACACATAAACTAGCTTAAGGGAAGGTTAACTTCACAATAAGTAAGAAAAATGCACTCCTTAGGCACAATTAGTGACATGCTCAAACACACTATTTGCAGAAAGGTAAAACTTATGAGACAAAAACTAGAAGGGAAATATAAAAATTCCACAAATAACTTCATCAAATCATTTCACATACGCTAAAATGCAAAGAATGAAAATGCAAGTAATTCATTACTAGCAACAACCAAGGTTCAATCTGTATTCAATATCTCTAGAGTTACAAAAACATGACAAAACTACAAAAGGACTGTCAAAAGTCACTAATAAATGAAGTGCATAATCTGATTTGAGTATAATGAAGTCAAATAATGACTATATGAAATATCTCCCTCCAAAAAACCCATGAGAATAGGGCCTCCAACAACTTGGGGTCAAATGCCTCCAAAAAGCCTAAAAAATAGCAATTGAAACTTCTCCGCAAGAGCTCCCATGTGTGGAAAAAGTCAAAATTGACCTTGTCAATCATTAAGGTATGCAAAGTTAGCTCCTAGATACTCTCTAACCTTCCAACAAAGAAAATAAAAACCCCTATATGCTCTCCTAATGTTGGAAACCTCCTCTAACTCCCCATAGAAGCTTGCAAAAACCATAAATACAAATCAAATACCTTCATTAGTCGCATACTTCATCACCAATTTGTATTGAAAGATAAAAAAATGACTTAAAAGATTTATAACTACATCCTTAAATCCATTTGTCTTACAATAAAGTTTATCCAAAAAGGGTGAAGGATCATTAATGCATATGAATGCATAAAGTATGGTATTGAATTTTAAACATATTCAAAGCATTAAAAATGCCTAAGGCATAAAACACCTCCAAAGTGACCCATGAGTTCATTAGTTCAAAGTATTATTTTTTAAAACAAAAGGAAAAAATTTCCTTAAGAGCTCAAGATTGTTTTAGGGTATGAAACCCTAGACCCTTTCATGGCTATTCATTTCTTCCATTTGCATTTCATTCTTTTACTGTTGTAGTTGTGAAGGTGTTGCAACAAGGGTTTCTAGAAGTTTTCATGGAGCTCTCTTATGTACAACCCCTACGAGGTAAGCTTCTTATGCATCAAAATAGTGATATTTCTACTATTGAATGGTAAAATATAAAAGGAAATTTTCCTTTTAGCTGAGCATTAGGGCTTTCTCAGAGACTTCTTGTCTACTTTCATCTGCATTACCATTGTATTTTTAGATGATTGTCATTGCATTTTTGGATTATGATTTATGCTCTAAGTGATGTATCTATGAGGTTCACTGCTATATTAGTAATTTAATGTCGGTTTTGAGCTTTTATTAGTTTCTCTAACCATTAGTGATAGTGATCTTAAAGAAGAAACATGTGACTATTTGTGCTTCTAGGTTCAAACTTTCACAATACATTATCATTTTTCTTTGATAGTAAACACTATCACAACTCTTTGTGCAGGTGTAAAATATCTCATTGTGTTTTGAAGCTAATATTATTTTTATTCAAAGGCTATTATCACTGTGTTGGTACACCATGTAGACTGTCTTTTCTCAAAAGTCATTGTCCTTTATTCAATGTGACTTGCTATTATGCATGGCATTATTTTTGTAAGGCTTTCATACCTTTGCTAAATCTGATCATGCAGTGCCCTCATTGACATTCTCTATTTTAGGACTGCAATGTCTTCATTGTTCTTTGGTATTGTAGTCTCAAGTGACTATGTTGCTATAACTACCAAAATTTGAATTGGCTAATAAGACCACCACTTTCACTGTTTTAAAATCTGGTCTATGACTATGACTGATCCTTGAATCTCACCACCATTGACTCATGTCTTACCTAACATTTCTCTTGATAGTTATCACCATCATGAATAAGGTATTTTTTAGAACTCTAAGAGTGACTTCATCATTGACGTTGCTCCTTTATGCTTTCAAATTCCCCTCAATGTTTTTCAATGTCAAAGATGAAATATGCTTAATAAGGGATCCCCTATATTATAAGTTTATTGTCTCCTTAATATATCTTAGTTATTTCACTAATAGTGCATATGGCATTGGTTCTTTGATTATGTGATCAATATTTTATTCTTATTGACAATATGGAGTGTTTCTAACTGCCACTACAGTGGCATTTAGTTGTTAATGTGGCTCATAATGACTACATCATGTCAAGGAGCCCTTGATAAATGCAATGTGCTTTTCTATCATTACATTGAGCCTTTCAATGGATACCACTTTTATAAGAATTATGCACTATCCTTTCTTGATTTTGTGAGCATGCAATGGGATAGATGATGTTGATTTAATGATAGAGACTATTATTTCATCACCACTTAATGATAACCCTTCTACCTTGACATTATTTGAAACTTGTTTGTAACCTAGAGTGTGTTTTTACTGTTATGGTCTAGGAGACTGTTGCATCCTCCATATTTGTGACTGTACTTACTCATTTTCAATGATCTCTCTCTTTCCTTTTTGACCGCCTTTAGCTTCTTGTGGCTACTTGATATGATTGTCCCAGTTATTCATTTTTTTCACTATTTTTGACAATAATATTAAATCATGAATGAATTACTGTGTCATTCTATGCATTGTCATAATATATTATTGTTCTCATAAACATAGTGATGTTTGAGCTCTTTAATTCTATCATATCCTTCATTGTGACCTTGGAACAATAGTGTTGGCACATTAAATGACAAGTTTTCCTTCATAACAAAGATGCAACCTTCTTTATTTTTCTTGTATGATGGTCTCGATAAATGAGTGTCCCTCCCTCCTAACAATATGTTGGTACTGGTAATCTAAAACTACATATCCCTATCAACCTACTTCCATAAAGGACATGCATTCTCTTATTGTGATCAACATGAGAGACATATAAGGACTATTGTATCTGTGTCGAGGGCTTGCACTTATCACTAGCAGCATGCTGGGCTCTACCCTCGTGGGAGCCCATTTCACTCCACATGCTATAATTAGATGAGACAAAATAGTGACAAGAATTTCACCTATACCTGCATAGGAAACAAATATATTAGAGAAACAAATGCATATTTTAGATGTATATGATGATTTAGTTGTTTTCCTAGACACCTAAAGTATGCATTGGTTGCTCGATGTACATTAGATCAGTTTATACATACATGAGTGTGATGTACATATAATGTTAGAGATATTTCATTACTCTAACATCATTCTACCAATCGAATGCAGGGACTAGGAGCAATTTGGAGCAAAGGAGGATACAAGTAGCTTGAGGCAAGCTACAAAGAAATGAAACACACTAAACCGGTCATTTAGGCAGTAACTGGTCTCTTTCCTTATATGTACATTTTATTTATTTACCTATCAATGTATATGCTATTCTTTTGTTTATTACATTGAATAAGTTAGCCTCACGGCTTGTGTGAGACAATGTACATTTCATTATTAATAAAGATCATCTTTTTTTAGAAAAACTTGTGAAAATCTTTCCAATTTTTAATGCATTTGCATAATACGATATGGTACAATGGTCTTCATATTTCCTTATGTACATGAATATAATATAGCAGAGATAAAATGTACCCTTATTTCCATTTGAAAATCATAAAGCTCTATCTAATTGAGCTATATGCTAAATTGTGTAATAGTAGTCAGCATGCCATGAGCTATTCATAGATGCAAGCAGCTAGATTTGAGCGATCCTAGAGATAACAGAGCAATGGGGATGTCATAGGTCCTCCCCCTCATTTTCCACCTCTAGCCAGAATCGGCAAGAGTAGTAGCTGATTCCTATTGCCTCTTGTATTTGTTATTTTGATACATTGTTACACATTGATACTTAGATGGCTCTTGGTAGCCAATATTTTTGATATCATTGTACTCTAATACATATGTATTCTTTTGACGAGAGATATAAGATGAGATCTTTGTTGGAAATTTTTGTGCCAACCTTAGCAGGTTCTAACTGCACAAGATAAGGTCCCACGGGACAAGGTCTTGCGAGATAAGGAAGTCAAAGAAAGGGATTTTCTCTTATCCCATGAAGTGAAACGGATGCAAAAAAGGTCCCGCGAGATAAGAAATAACAATAAGATTTTTCTTATCCTATGGAGTTATAAATTCATCAACAATGAGCCATGGGATAAAGAAATCTAAGGTGAGGTGGGCTCCAGTTGGCTAAGTGTTAGCCAGTTTCAAAAGAAGTCCGTGGAGTGAGACTGCTACGAGATAAGAAATTAACCAAGTGGGTGGGATTTTCTCTTATCACACAACACATTGGAGGTATTCATGTGGTCATGTGGTATAAGATCAAAAGAGAAAAGGGGGGAATTTTCTTACCCCACAAAGTTTATGGAGAAACCATGTGATGCCGTGGGATAAGAAGCAATTGAAGCAAAAGTGACAAATGCTTATCTTGCGGGGTAAAAGTAGAACCATAGTGATGCCATGGGATAAGAACTCAATACAATCAATGGTCAAACACATCCAATAAAGCATGGACCCAGGGTGCCACATCAACCAATTATGGCCATCAAATTTTCATAAAGGCCCAATCCGACGACCATGTTTTAATCTTGCATTGGGATTGCTGGGTGCTTGCATGGAGAGATATCGCATGCCCATTTTCACATGAATCTCTTAGATCGATGATAGACATTTGAATTCATGGTGGTCATTGGGTTTTGAATCCTCTGTAGGTAGGTGGTTGTCGATGTGATGGTCGAGGACATTCTGTGCTTAGTCGACGCCCATTTCAAACCCGATCTTGCCCCAACCACCAAATTTCAATACCATAACTCCATAGGTGACCCCTACAGGCCGATTTGAGATGCCACCATGCCTTTTCAATATAATATAAAAACTTTTTGTCCCTACAAGTGTGCTCGACCATGCTTATCGATTGGGATTATTGCACCAAGGAGTGGTTTTGCTCTTTTCTAGGCTGAGGGACATCTTCTAGAGGGTGTTCCAGTACATTATCAGATCTGTTGATCTGATCTTCTCTCCCCTCAGACATTTTGTAACCTAACCCTAACTAGGGTTAGGGTTTTCATTAGTTGTAACCATCTCAGTTATGTTTGAACTATAAAGACAATTTTGTAACATGTTTACAGGATCTCCTCTTTTTCTCTTACAGTAATCTATAATTTCTGCAACTGTAAAATCACCTTGTCTTTGCATTAATAAAATTTGCTTGCCTTACCTAGTTTCAGTTTATGCAAACTTGTGTATTTATTTTACCTGTTTGTGTGAATGTATATTTTCCTCCTTTCTCAACATTTTTGATAGTGTTGACTCCTCTTAGAGTGGCATCTAAGAAAATTGTTCATTCCTTTGCCATTATTAATAATTCCAACCTTGACTCAGTCTTAGAGAGCTAGACTTAGATATAAATTTGTGTATCTTTTGGGCAACTTTATTGATGTTCTGTGCAATTATAGGTGGGGGTAGATCAACTTTCAGTCTAGGTGCAAGTCTTATTTCCCTTCTTTCATGTAACCCTTCTCTCTCTCCCTTTTCCCTGTCAGATAATAGGTTAGTTTTATCAGTGTTGGGTTGGTCCAACACCTACATCAGATTGGAAAGGAAGCCAACCTTCTCTGAAGATTCAACTTTGTATTTAGCAAGGTCTCACACTTGAGAGGTTGATTCAATGTTTCACAAGGTTGATGATAAATGTTCCTTGGGTCATCAAGAGTGCAAACTTTTGTGACAACAATTTTTGGCACACCCGGTGGAACAATTTTTTTAAGAATTCAAAGAAGATTCAGTTTTCAGACTATTCCACTTCAGGCCACTGATCATACTATAGTGTTTGGCACACCTGGTGGGACACAATTTCAACATACTTGCTTTGGATTAAGTGCTTTTCTTGAGTAATTCAGCCTTTGGAGGTAATCAATCAAGCACTTGGTGACTCTAAGGAACAAGTCAGACTCTTGGCAAGGACTAGCTGCCACTTACATGCCAAGAATACTTATGAGAGAATCTTCTAGAATTAATTTCCAATACTTTGAACTTTCATATTTAAATTATAGAAGAACTAGATGTAGGCTTTCATTGTCACCTATAAGGGAAACACAAGGAGAATCACCTACACCCTTAAGGTCTCAGTCTACCCCTCCTATTACAAGATTAGCACAGCCTAAAGGTCATGCCATCCATATTAATAGACCCTTATTTGCATGGTAGTAGCAAGAGCACATACCTTTGTCACCTCCAATGGTGATTGTCTCTTAGTCCTAGACTAAAAGAATGACATTCCAGTAGTAGCCTTGAAGGCTATATCATTTTTTACTAGAGAAACATCTACCTCCCTTGAAGAACATATACAAAATGTGTCAAGAATTTGCACGGTGTTTGATGTCACTGAGGATAATGTTGTAGTGAGGCTTTTTTCCTCCTCATTCAAGGGAAAGGCCCTTCAGTGGTAAAGATGGCTACCTCCTAACTCCATTCACAATTGGGATGAGTTAGGAGAAAAGTTATGCAAGCATTTTGAGGACAAAAGTGACCATCTGTCACTTATGGAGCAGCTTACCACAATAAAAAGAGCACCCCATGAGTTCATGGGTGATTTCAACTATGGATTTCAATAGACATGGGATAGAATACCATCATTAGTAAAACCTTCATCAAACCATGATTTTCTATATTATCTTAAAGGCTTTAAATGGTGATATTGCAACTATGATTCAATATATGGGGGGGGGAATGTTAGGATTCCCATAGATATTGAGAGGGAGAGGGGGGTGAATTAGTATTTAACCAGTTAAAAGATTTTCTTAACTTAAAACATGTAGAGCATATTAATACTGTGTGCCGGTAAACAGAAAGTAATGTAATAAATAGAGACAAAAGCAACCACATGAAAAACACACCATAACACAATATTTTAACAAGGAAACCCGGTGTGGGAAAAACCTCGGTGGGGTTTGTGACCCACAATATTTTCTTACTGGCCAATAAGAGAATATTACTTCTACAAGAGGGGCCTCCACATGTAGGAAGGCCAAGTGCCTAGAGTTCACTGCTCAATTACAAAATGGATTATATAAATCCAGTATCTTGTACTACTTCAAAATAGCATCTATAATGCCAGATCCAGTACCGGTTTCTGCTCTGCTTCTTACATAAACCCTTAACCTATAATTCACATAATAGGTCTAACTTATTTCACCTAATTATATTTCTCTATCCTTACATAATGATTCTACAATGATATCTCTTATGTAAGAGTCATTTTACAAATTGCCAAGTTGGCTTACAATGATTTTTCAAAAAATAAACAAAATACATTACTAATAAAATTCCTGTCGGCTTTGGTGTTGGTATGCTTCCTTTCACTGCCGGTGTTGGTGGTGTGAGTGCTGGTGTAGAGTCTAATCTTGTTAGTGCCGTTGAAATGCCTTGCCATTGTCATAGGATTGTAAGGTTGCCATCAATGACAAAACCTTCAATCACCTACAATGTCTCATTGGAGTGTGCATATGCCAATAGGGAATAATCTCCCATTAGTTTTTGAGACTACTATGAGGGCAGAAAATTGTTGAATACAAGCAGGAAAGTTGTCTCCTAGGCCTCCAATGCCCTTATTTCCAAAGGCTTCTACCCAACACCCCATTTTAGCACCACTACCAATGACATATTCAAGCCATTTTCTTACACCTACACCCCTTGCAATTTTTGAAATCCAAGAGTTCAGGGCTGCTATGGAGGCTTCAATGTAAAATATGAGCCAACAATTATAGGGGTTTGGAAACAAATTGGTCTCAGTCAAGAGACAGTTGCCATAGGCTAACGATGCCTTATCAAGCATCAAATTAGAACTATTAGCAACAAAGGCCCAATTCTCAAGGGTAGAACCAATGGAGCAATGCTAGGCCCTTGAATAGTTTGAATCCATTAGTTGCAAGTACCTTAAAGACTATAGTGCCAACACAAAATAATCTTGCTCAAGAACAAGATTGGTGTGTCCCATGCAATCACCACACAATCAGACCTCATGTCAAAATGGTGAGTTTTCTCAGGCCTTGGTAGCAGAAGAGGAGCCAACAACACCATCACAACAACAATTTGCTAATTGACCCAACCACATATTGGGAGATACAACTTTTATGAATTGGCAGGAGGATAATTTTTTTGGCATGAGATTTCAAGTGGGGATAGTGTGGCCAACAACACAAGATCAAAAAGGAGGGCCATAGATCCTAGTGCTAATTCTATAGCAACAAATCTGACTCCATATGTAGCTCAAGATTCACAACATATCCTATAATCTTTAATGCAAAATTCATTTGATAAGGCGACTGATCCAAACAAAGAGTGAGTCTTGACACAAAATGTCAAGGAGGGAGAACCACCTAGGGTTCATATCACACCAAAATTAGACCTAGTCGCTATGAAGGTCCATGCTAAGGCTGCCATTCCCTTTAATATTGTTGAACAAATGAAGATGGCTAGTCTCAATGTATCTATGCGGGATGCTCTAGCTATCCCATCTCAAAGAGACCTACTTCAGGAAGCCCTAAAGGGGATGGATGTTACAGAAGGTACCAGTCAAGGTTGCATTTCTTTCAACTTCCACAAGCTTGGTGCAACCTTTGGATGTAGAGAATTCAAAGAAAATCAGTAAGCCCCCCCTTTACCTATCATTAATCATAGGAGATAGACTTGTTCATAATTGCATGACATATAATGGGGCTAGTAGTTCAGTTATGCGAAAAGGGATAGCTGACTACCTAGGTATCAAGTATGAACCTATAACAAGAGGGGTGGTGCAACTTGATGGCACATCAGTTTAGACCGTAGGAGTCATTAAAGATTTATATCTAACCTCGCATGCTTGCTCGAGTTGTAGTGTGTTGCAAGACATCTCAGTGATTAACCTCCCTTCTATCTAGGGAATTCATTGCCAAGATAGGTTTCTACCTATCTTCTGACTGGTTTCACATGTTGTTTAGGACAAGACATGGTACCAAAGTAACTATTAGGGATGAAACTATTGCTAATGATCATATAGAGCCCTATATCCCAAGTCCTATCAACATGAATTGTACTCTCGATGATGAGAAAGCAGAAATTTTAGTAAAAGATCCTGCAGCTCAGTTGGATGAGGTTCCTGATTGCCTACTTGATGAGTGGGCAAATTCTTTTCAATTTGACCACATTGATAAGGTCAATGATATTGGCCTGCATACATATTGTATACATGAAGAAGACACCCCCATTCCCAATCTTTCAAAGGAAGACAATAATATGCATGAGATATGGGACATGTTCTTTGATGGGTTCAAGGAACAAAAATGGTGCAGGGGTTGGTGTATTGGTGATCTCTCCCAATGGGGAGAAATATTTTTTTTCTTTCATAATTCAATTTAGTTGCATTGACAATGTAGCTGAGTATGAAGTTTTGATTTTGGGTCTCCAAAGAACACATAGGAGAGGGATCAAATATTTGAAGGTGCATGGAGATACTGAGTTGGTTGTAAATCAGGTTAGAGCTAAGAATACCACCAAGAAAAACCTTCTCAAGTCCTACAAGAATAAAGCATGGGACCTCATTGAGGGATTTGAGGCCTTCAATATTTCTAGTGTCTCTAGAAGTCAAAATAAATAGGCTGATAAACTAGCAGCAATAGGTGCCCAACATGACATTCCATCTCATATTGTAGTGGAGAAAGAGTAGCAAATTAGACTTGTGGTGAGACCTGCAGTGCTTGATAACCAAGTGAATTGGCAGGTCTTTGATTCTAATCAATAGATTGTGAACATTTTGCAAGATGAGGCATAGTTCTCCCATAAGAAGCAAGGCATGCTACAAGACCAATATGGGGATCAAATCATGCAGTTTGGTTCTAACAAGCTACCCAAGGGTCTGGTCACCTTGGAGGGAATCTTTAGCCATGATGATAAAATGAAAGGGAGAGCAATGAACCTGGACGCCAAGAAAGTGACTAGAAATCAGTAGCCTGTAGAAGGAAAAGCTCTCAATTTGGGGAAGGTATGTTCCACATCTGATCAAAATACTTTTGTCAATCTCTGTCAAGAGTATAATGATATTTTTTGTTGTACCTATGAGGATCTAAAAGGGTTTGCTCCTAGTCTATCTCAACATACCATAGAGTTAGATCCTAATGCAAAACTAGTCAAACAAAAGAAAAGGCCTATAAATCCTAAAATTGAGCCTTTGATGAGGAGAGAGCTATCCAAGCTTATATAATTAGCATTATTTTTCCAATTAAACATTATTCTTGGGTAGCCAATCTTGTTCTAGTTAGGAAGAAAAATAGGGAAATCAAACTGTGTGTAGACTTTAGAGACCTCAACAGAGCCTCCCTTAAAGACCATTATCCCCTTCCTTCCATGGAACAAACTTTAGCCAAGGTTGGTGGCTCTGATGGATACTCAGGTTATAACCAAATCTTATTCGAAGAATCTAACCAATACAAGACTGCATTCACTACTAAATGGGGCACTTATGCCTATCATAAGAAGTCTTTTGGACTAACAAATGCAGGTGCAAATTTTCAGAGAGCCATGGATATGGCTTTTAAGGGAGTATTAACATAATTTTTACTAGTATATTTTGATGATATTACTTTATACTCCAAGCATGCGACATACCACTTTTCTCATCTTGAGCAAATTTTTAAAAAGTGTAGGGAATATGGTGTGTCCTTGAACCCCAACAAGTGTGTATTTGCCACTGATCAGGGAAAACTACTTAGACACATTATATCCAAAGATGGTTTGGCCATAGACCTAGAAAGAGTGGAATCCATTGTGTCTCTTCCACTTCCACATCACAAGAAAGGCTTCAAAGCTTCCTTCGAAGAATCAAATTTGTCATAAGGTTTATCCCAAACCTTGCAGCTTTGGTTAAGCTGCTCACAACCATGCTAAAGACAGATTTGATGGTATGATGAAATAATAAGGATCTGATCAACTAATGAGAGGGGGGGGGGGTGAATCAGTAGGTAGAAAAATGATATAAACTTTTACCAATCTCAAAATCAGCCTCAAAGCAGACTCTAAATTGACAAGTTAAACCGCTTGACTGTTATAACAGATGAACAACAAAACAACTTGAAACTCACAAACATCCAAATACTTTACTGACATAAGTAAAACCTCATTTCAGATTGTTGTTGGTTAACATAAAATATCAAAGTGGATTTAGCAGTTAAGCAATTCAACCACAGTAAACATAACCACAAAAACATTCACCACTAGACACAATATTTTTGATGTGGAAACCCAAATAAAACCACGGTGGGGATAAATACCCACAAATATTTTGAACTCTTCTGAAGTTCATGCTGTTAGGAGCCAAGCCTATTAAAGCTTTACAAAAAGTCCTATTAAGAACATATCCTGTTAGGGACCATGTGGTTAAGGGATTGACTATAATTCCCTATTAGAAGTAATACCCTATGAGGAGTAACCTCGGTAGAGGATTTGAAATACAAGGTAATGGACCACCTGGTTAGAGGATTTGAATAACACTAAGCTTGTTAGAGCTTACCCGATTAGGGGATTTTAACTACTGTAATTGTTAGAAAACAACAAGGGTGTGCTGATCTATTTGAATAGCACTGCACTTTCTTGTTCAGATCCCTTTCATGCTCCTATCTACCTTTACACAAACTACAGATACATCATCCGGTTTGGCAACCACACTCTCACTCTCAACTACAAATTGCCAACTCTAAAAAAAAACAACTCATCGACCTTATAAACAAATCAATAGGTCAGTAACACAACACAAACCTAATTCTCATAGAGATTACAAACAGATCGGTTCAAGTATGACCATTGGATTACATAATAATCTCTATACATCATTGAAGACAGCCTTGACCGCTCCTTGATCACCACTTCATCGAACTCTATAACTCATCATGTAGTTTGAATTACATGCAATATACTTTCTCATTCCCAAGATAAAAACCGTTATCTCAACGCACCCAAAACTATTTGAAACTCTTCTCATACAACATGCATACGTATCATAATTATTACTGCTCATAATCAGATCATAAACCAATACAACCAATTCACCAAAATTCATCAGTTAGGGTTTATCATATCAACAAGTAGGGTTTACTGGTTGATCTCACTTCTTCTCAAGTAATATCGGTTTCCTCCACAAATTCACCTAACGGTTGTAGTTCCCTTCACTAGCTCTTCCTACCGGTTACAAAACAACATTATAACAACATCATTATTGGTTAATTGACATCAATGACAACGTAACATTTCATTAATGCAATCTTCATGCAAATGCCAATAAGATTTTTGCTTCAAATGGACTAAGGAGGGGAAGAAGGGATTTGATTAGATCAAACAGGCCATTGCTTAGGATCTTGCCCTATTAAATACAAACTATGAGAAGGATTTCATCCTTTACACCTCGGGAGGAGAATCAAGTATATCTGCTATCCTAAGACAATTAAATCAGGATGATTTGGAGCAGCCCATAGCTTTTTTTAGTGAAGGCCTAAAGGAATATGAACTCAGGTACAACTATATGGAAAAAAATTCATCACAGTTGTGAGAGCACTAAAAAAGTTCAGACACATGCTCTCAAACAACAAGATTCAACTCCTACTCTCACATGCCAGTGTTAAGGATTTCCTCCGCAAAAAAGATATAGGTGAGAAGAGACCTGGATGGATCACTAAGGTCATGGAGTATGACCTTGACATCAAAATTACCAGGTTAGTGAGGGGAAGAGGACTCTGTGAGCACTTCAATTCATCTTTTGGGAAAGAGTCAGAGACCTCCCTCTTGCTATAGGAAGAAGAACATGTTGATAGCCAAGGAGATGCACAAACTAGTTGGTTGGAAGTCATGTATTCCTTCTTAAAGGATGGTAGATATCCTTCCCACTTTGATAGAACCAAGAGAAGGCATCTCAGATTGTAGTCCATACCCCATGCCTTAGTGGATGGTATATTACTCAAAAGAAGCCTGGATGGTGTCTTGCTAAGGTGCATCCCTGGAGATCAGACCAACATGTTGTTAGAAGAATTTCATAATGGACCCTCTGGTGGCCATTTCTCAGCAAAAACTACAACTATGAAGATCATGAGAGTAGGCTATTATTGGCCTTCTCTATTCAATGATGCTCATAAATGGGTTAGATAGTGCAAAGAATGTGCACTTTTTGCAGGTAAGCAAGGGTTAGCTGCTCTTCCTCTTCATCCCATTTCAACTAAAAATACCTTTGCATAATGGGGGCTTGATTTAACTAGCCCTATCAATCCAATGTCAAGTGTAGGATACAAGTGTATTTTTGCTACCACAGACTACTTCAAAAGATGGATAGAGGCTATTGCTTTGAAGGATTCAACCGAGAATTCAGTGGTTCAATTCCTTGAGGGGATTGCAACTAGATCGGGAGCCCCTTCTACCATCATATCAGACAATGCCAATGCCTTTGTGGGATCTCAGATCAGTCTATGGCTAGTCCAACATGATGTGTTTCCAAAAACATCATCAAATTATTATCCTCAAGGCAATGGATTGGCTGAGTCCTCCAACAAGAATCTAATTAGGATCATCAAAAGGACTCTTGAGGACAATCATAGAGCATGGCACTTAAAGTTGGGAACAACCATGTGGGCTATTAGGATTACCCCCAAGATAGAATTGGGTAATTCTCCTTTCATGCTAGTATATGGGAGGGAATCTAGGCTTTCCCTATCCCTTGAGCTGTCATCCTTGGACCTGGCACATCAGTTGGAGCTTCTGGAAAGTGATGCCTTGCTAGTAAGGTATGCTGAACTTACAATGCTTGAAGAGGTCAAAGAGAAGGCCAAGAAGACTTTAAATTCCCATCAGGGACAAGTAAAGAGATACTTTGACAAGAGAGTCAAGTTGGGGACCTTCCAAGTCAAAGATTTTTTCTTAAAATAGGATGCTAATAGAGTGAAACCTGGGAGGCACCTCAAATTTGACACAATATGGATTGGTCCCTATGTGATTACAAGTTGTAAGGAGGATAATTCTTTCAAGTTAGTGAGGTTGAATGAGGAAGATCTCTCCATTGCAGCGAATAGGATTCACCTTAAAGAATCATCTTAAGGGTTACTGTAGTAGCCCCTTTGTAAATATTATAATTTATGTTCTTATACTTTCAACAATTGCGCATGCACAGGTTATTCTCCAGAATGGCAAAGTTTTGACTTTTGCAGGGGCAGAGAGTTATTTTTGTTTTAGGCCTTGAATTTGCACCCAATGGACTTCATAAGGCTACTGATCAAAGTGCCAAGCAGGATTGCACCACCTCAAAGTTGCCAGAAATGTTGGTATTTTTGTGCTAACCTTAACAAGTTCTAACTTTGTGGGATAATGTCCCATAGGATAAGGAAGTCAAAGAAATGGCTTTTCTCTTATCCCATGAAGTGAAACAGATGCAAAAAAGGTGCTGCAGGATAAGAAATAACAATAAGCTTTTGCTTATCCCACTGACTTATAAAGTCATCAGCACCAGGCCACAGGATAAAGAAATGTAAGGTGTGGTGGGCCCTAGTTGGCTAAGTGTTAGCTAGGTTCAAAAGAAGTCCGCGAAGTGAGAATATTGTGGGATAAGAAATTAACCAAGCAGGTGGGCTTTTCCCTTTTCCCATAGCACATTGGAGGTAGTCACATGGTCGCGCGAGATAAGATCACTAGCAGCATGCTGGGCTCTACCCTTGTGGGAGCACATTTCACTACACATGTTATAATTAGATGAGACACAGTGGCAAGAATTTCACCTATACTTGCATAGGAAATAAACATTTTAGAGAAACAAATCATATTTTAGACGTGTATGATAATTTATCTATTTTCGTGGACACCTAAAGTATGCATTGGTTGCGCAATGTACATTAGATCAGTTTATACATGCATGAGTGTGATGTACATATAATGTTAGAAATCTTTCATTTCTCTAACATCATTTTACCACTCAAATGTAGGGACTAGGAGCAATCTGGAGTGGAGGAGGATACAAGTAGCTCAAGGTAAGACATAGAGAAAGGCAACACATAGAACCGGTCATTTAGGCAATGACTGGTCTCTTTCCTTATATGTACATTTTATTTATTTACCTATCAATGTATATGCTATTCTTTTGTTTAATACATTGAATAAGTTAGTCTCATGGCTTGTGTGAGACAATGTACATTTAATTATTAATAAAGATCATCTTTTTTAAGAAAGACTTGTGAAAATATTTCCTATTTTTAATGCATTTGCATGATACAATATGGTATAATGGTCTTCATATTTTCTTATGCACATGAATATAATGTAGCAGAGATAAAATGTACCTTTCTTTCCATTTGAAAATCATAAAGCTCTATCTAATTGAGCTATAGGCTAAATTAGGTAATAATAGTCAGCATGCCATGAGTTATTCATAGATACGAGTAGCCAGATTTGAGCGATCCTAGAGAGAACAAAGAAATGGGGGTGTCATAGGTCCTCCCCCTCGTCTGCCACCTCTAGCTGGATCTGGCGAGAGCACCTTTTTATTCCTATTGCCTCTTGTATTTGTTATTTTGATACATTGTTACACATTGATACTTAGATGGCTCTTGGTAGCCAATATTTTTGACATCATTATACTCTGATACATATGTGTTCTTTTGATGAGAGATATATGATGAGATCTCTGTTGGCAATTTTTGTGCCAGCCTTAACAGGTTTTGACTGTGCGGGATAAGGTCCCGTGGGATAAGGAAGTCAAAGAAAGGATTTTTCTCTTATCCCGCAAGGTGAAATAGATGCAACAAAGGTCCCACAAGATAAGAAATGACAATAAGCTTTTGCTTATCCCGTGGAGTTATAAAGTCATCAGTAGTGAACCATGGGATAAAGAAGCTAAGGTGTAGTGGGCCCAAGTCGACTAAGTGTTAGTTGGGCTCAAAAGAAGTCCACAAAGTGAGACTGCTATGGGATAAGAAATTAACCAAATGGGTGGGATTTTCCCTTATCCCACAACACATTGGAGGCAGCGATGTGGTCGTACGGGATAAGATCAACAAAGAGAAAAGGGGGGAATTTTTTTACCCCATGAAGTTTCAAGAAAAACCATGTGATTCTCTAGGATAAGAAGTGATTGAAGCAAAAGTGACAAATGCTTATCCTGTAGGGTAACAGTAGACCCATAGTAATGTCAGGAGATAAGAACTCAGTGCAGTCGGTGGTCAAATACAACTAATGAAGCGTGGACCCAGGGTGCCACGTCAACCAATTGCGACTATCATATTTTCATAAAGGCCCAATCTGATGGCCATGTTTTAATCTTGCATTGGGCTTGCTGGGTGATTGCATGGAGAGACTTTGCACATCCATCTTCATGCAAATCTCATAGATCAACAATGAGCATTTGAATTCACGGTGGCTATTGGGTTTTGAATACTCTATAGGTAGGTGGTTGTCAACCTGATGGTTGAGGATGTTATGTTCTCAGTCAACGCCTATTTCAAACCCTATATCGCCCCAACCATCGGATTTGAGCGCCATAACTCCATAGGTGACCCCTGCAAGCCAATTTCAGATGTCACCATGCCTTTTCAATGCAATACAATTTTTTTTGTCCCTGCAAGTGTGCTAGGCCATGCTTGTCGAAATGGATTACTTCACCAAGGAGTGGTTTTACTCTTTTCTAGGTTGAAGGATGTCTTTGAGAGGGTGTTCCAATACGTTATTAGATCCATCGATACGATCTTCTCCCCCCTTAGACATTTTGTAACCTAACCTTGGTAGGGTTAGGGTTTTCATTAGTTGTAACCATCTCAGTTATGCCTGAACTATAAAAGCAATTTTGTAACTCATTTACAGGATTTTCCCCTCTTTTTCTCTTACATTAATCTATGATTTCTGCAACTATAAAATCACTTTGTCTCTGAATTAATAAAATTTTCCTGCCTTACCTAGTTTAAGTTTATTGAAACTTGTGTATTTCTTTTACTTGTTTGTGTGAATGTATCTTTTCTTACTTTTTCAGCATTTGTGATAGTGTTGAATCCTCTTAGTGTGGCATTTGAGAACATTGTTCATTCCTCTACCATTGTTAAGAATTCCAACCTTGACCCAGTCTTAGAGAGCTAGACTTAGATAGAAATTTGTGTATCTTTTGGAAAAATTTATTGATGTTTTGAGCAATTACTGGTGGGGGTAGATTAGATTTTAGTGTAGGTGCAAGCCTTATTTCCCTTCTTTTACCCTTGTCTCTCTCCCTTTTCCCTATCAGAACATAGGTTAGTTTTATTAGTTTTGGGTTGGCCCAACACCTGCATCAGATTGGAAATGAAGCCGACCTTCTCTAGAGATTAAACCTTGCATTTAGCAAGGTCTCACACTTGGGAGGTTGATTCAATGCTTCACAAGGTTGATGATCAAAGTTCCTTAGATCATCAAGGGTGCAAAATTTTGTGACAACAATCTCCTTGTTTTTTTGGTGGTGATGATATGAGATATTGATGATGATGATTTATTGCTTATGTAGGATGTATGTTGTTGTTGGTTTTTTTGATATGCATGATATGTTATGGATCCTATATGTGTTATGATGCATTTTATTTATGATGATGTATAGTGTATGCTTTTTATATATCATGATTCATGATGATGTATGGATGCATATAATTTTGATTTATGCTACGATGCTTATGTTGATGTATGAATGCAGATGATTTTGTTTTATGCTACGATGCTTATGTTGATTTATGAATGCATATGATTTTGATTTATGCTATGATGCTTATGACTTATTCTAATAATGACTATACATGTGGTGGTTGCATATGTCTATAATTTGTGATGATTTATGACTTGATTTGATAGGATGAATGATGTGATTAATGCTATATTTTGATACGATGACATTGATATAATCAATGGTATGTGATAGACACAATGTTTGATTTTGATAAAATGATAGAATATAATATGTTGGTGTATGATATTTAATGATGTATGCAATGATTGATATTGTGTTGACTTGAATTCCATCCTCGAAATGTTACCTACAACAAGTTAGTTTCACAAAATACAAATGGAACTGCTACAAGAAATCCAAACTCAACCAATGAAACTACATAAAATATATATGAAATAAAAATACTAATATTACCTTCATGGTTTATGTCTCATTGTGTCCTAAGTCCACTGTTCCTGGTTGCAGATGGTGTGCTATCAGACAATGCACTGATAGCTTCCAAGATGGCATATGAAGAATGGACTGATAACTGATAGTCAACAAATGCTATGATATGAAATACTACATGATTATACTAAAATAATTATGCTATATGATAATTGCTATTTGCTTCAAGATTAAAACTCACGGATGCATAAGTTTCATAAATGATTTGCTTGAAAATGCACTTGAAGTCTCTTGAAGTCCAACTTCCAACTCTCTCTCAACTGAAGCTCTTGATTTTATAGACTTTGAGAGGATGAGATGATGTGGCTTAGATCAACGGTCATGATCAGATCTATAGATTTGGATGGTTGTGAGCAAAGGTGAAGGTTGAGAGAAAGGGGAAAGGAGAAGACAAGTGTCACTCATCTCACCTTGACTGGGTTGCTGACTGAGAGAATCTAGGGATGGCTGGAGAAGATTTAGGCATGATAGGACAAGTGGAATCAAGTCCTTCCTACGATGTAGGGGTGTTGGAGAGAATTTAGAAGGAGGTTATGAAATATGTTTATGTACACAATATTCATTGAATTTGGAAGTTGAAGATAAATGATGAATTAATATTTAAGAAATATTAATTTCCTTAGCGCCACATGATGGATGAGTTGGCAAAGGGAAGATGAAGTGGAGATGGAAGGTGAGTTGGAAGAGGGGGATTAAATAATTTAGGAAATTATTTAATATTTGAGACTATAGGATAGAAGAATAACTATTAAATATTAGATATTTAATTGATTGAAGGAGATAATTAAATATTAGATATTTAATTAACTTGGTTAAAAAGAATAATTAAATACTAGATATTTAATTAATTAGAAGAATATGATAGATGAATTAATTAATAGAAAGACATGAAAAATGAATTAAATAAATTAATCTTTTCAAATTAACTATTTAATAGAAGAATAATTATTAAATAAATATAAAATATTTATTTAATTGCTCATAGCCATTTTATGTATATACATTTTGCCCCTCTTTGATCTAATATCAAGACAACATTGTTTCAAAGATTAAATCAAGTCTTGATAATGCACTTGATGAAGATGAAAATCTAGATTGTGTGCCCCCTCAGGAGATTGATTGTGAAATTATTGAAAACTTTGGTTTGAACGATTGATCTCATGATAATTGATAAAAATTCTGTCAATTAAATTAATTTGTAAAAAAAACAAATTAAATTGCCCAATTGAGTAGCATTAATTACTCTTCAAATAGTAAATATAAAATTAACCAAGGCTAATTTTAATTTCATTGTTATCCTTGTCAGCTTGTAAATAAAATATTTTTAGTGAGGTGGCAAAATGGTGATTCCTATGGAGAACCATCACTTTGAGCATGTGCGACGATATCAACGACCTCTAGAGTATGGGTATCCGGTATGTATCTTATCCCAAGATTTGTTTTGAACTTGTCATGCAACTTTTCATGTTTTAGGTGCGTTTTTGTGAATTTTTGAATTTTTTAGCTATTTTCAGTATTAGGTTAGTGCTTTTGCATTTTGATTTAGCGCATATGCAATCTGGGTTAGCGCATATGCATAGAGTAGTGCTTATGATGATTTTGTTAGTGCATATGTTAAGTATGATAGCACATATGCATAGGATAATGCTTTTGCTTTGTTTGTTTGCGCTTTTGTAGCTAAAGTTAGCGCTTTTGCTTTGTTTTGTGCATATGTTCATAGGGTTAGCGCATTTGATAAAAAAGATAGCGCATATGTTTTTGTTTAGCGCTTTTGCTCAATAGGATGGCGCAAATGCTATAGTTTAGCGTTTTTGCTCAAAATTGATGTTTTGATAAGTGCCAAAGCTAAAAATTACTTTGATGATTAGATTTAACGTGTTTGATGTGCATGTATGATGAATAGGGACTTGATTGATTGATTGATTTGATTGAGTATCTCTAAGAAACTGATTTAATTTCTGATGCAAGAGCTTAGTAGAGTTTTGATTGAACTCAGTGATTGATAGAAAACCATGATTGATAGGTTTTAAAATGATTTGATATCTTAATTTGCTTCAATTTGATTTGATAGATAGATGGCATAGGTTGCTTCAGTTTGATCTGATAGATAGATAGCGTAAGTTGGCTTGAGTTTGATTTGGTAGATAGATAGCGTAAGTTGCTTCAGTTTGATTTGATGGATTTGATAGATTAGCGATCGCTTTGATGTGATAGATAGATAGTTGATGATTGATTGAATTCTCTTGATAAATAGGAGAAACTTGATGTTCTCTAGTGTCGGGAGAAATTATCGACAGTACGCCATTTAGTGCCTGAGCTGACATAGGTTGAGGTTAGACATATAGATGCCTGTGGTTTACGCCATCTATTGTAAATGCCTGAGATTATGCATAATAGAGGATTGTTGACGACTTTAGCCAAGAGATGGCATAGTGAACATAACACTTTCCACTTGCCCACTGGTGAGATTAGTGTGATGCTCAAGGATGTGTATAGGATTCTGCACATCCTAGTGATTGGCAAGTTAGTGCAGTATGATTTTCAGGATCGTGTTGGGACAGAGGCTTGTAGAGCCGTGTTTGCTGATGATAGCATTGCTAAAGGAGAGATCCGATGGGAGGATATGGTGATGTATTACAAGACTCTCCTTGTGATTCTTACTAGTTTGGTTGGAGGATTTATTTGTCCTGATAGGCGGTCACGATGTTTTGCTATTGGATGGGTTGAGATTCTCCTGAGTATGATGTAGCATCGTACTTGATATGCTTGGAGTGTTTGCATGCTTGCACATTTATACCATGATCTTCATCAGGTGGTGTATGATGAGAGTGCTAGTTTGTCTATAGGATGCTCTTTATTGCAGATCTGGTGCTGGGAGCACATTGCTATTACTCAGGCTATCCATCACAAAGTTTGTGGAGAGAGGCAATCATATGTGTAATTTTATGTAGGTATCCTTACTCAGCATAAGTTGGGTAAGATGGAGTATTGGCGTTGGGTGCTTAATTCATTGGATAACATTACTTGGAGACTATATGTTGATTGTTAGCCATGGATAGACGATGCATGAATATTACCATTTATCACATAGAGTAGACATCTCATTGGCCGGACTCCTTACATTGTTGAGCGAGAGTTGATTAGTTGCGTTCTTAGACAGTTTGGGATCATCCATCCTATGCCTACTGGTGTGACGATATATGCTCGGCGGTATAGAGATAGACAAAATTGGGGACCTTCCTTGTCATTTGAGATTGCTCGCACAGAGTTTCTTGCTACTTTGAGAGTGGCTTATGATATGAGATTACACATTCTTGATCCTGGGGTTACTGCAGATTATGCTCAGTACATAGTAGCTCATCCATTTCCTCATAGTATTGATCCAATAGATCCTCCTCCTAGCTCAGGAGATGAGGATGATGATTTAGATGATCCAGGCGTTAGGAGATGGAGACAAAGATGAGAGATCAGAGCTACTTAGGAGGCAAGGGGAGGTGGAGATGAGGGTGAGGATGGAGGTGGTGGTGGTAGGAGACCTAGATGGAGGGGAGGTCGATTGAGAGTCCGTGGGGGACCGTTTGGAATGGTTGGCAGGATTTGGAGACCACATCCTATGGGTGGGAGGGATGTTGGATGGATTAGGAGGGAGCATGGTAGGGTAGGTATGAGATCACCAAGAGGGTTTCCATTGACAGGAGGAGGTAGGGCGACTGGATTGGATGGGGGTTGCGAGAGAGGCATTGATTTTGGACAGATTCAACTAGACCCTAGGGTTATTGCAGCTCATGGTGGATATGATGAGAATCCATAAGATCATGTTCCCCTTATTAGACAATGGATTGTGGCAACTACTCAGACAAAGATTCCAGTAGTTAGATAGAGTGGTGGTGAGGAGGGGATTTGGTTCATGCACCACAATAGGATTTGCCAGACCAGGATGCACCAGTGCATGATATGCTAGAGTAGGATTCACCATAGTAGGGGACCATTGATAGTCTTAGAGCACAGATTGATCAGCTTCAAGCACAAGTGTAGAGTGTCATGGCTGAGAGGGATAGAGCTGTTAGGAGACATCAAGATACTCAGGGCCTTCTTGATCATATTCAACAGGTTGGATTAGAGCATTATTTTGGGCCAAGAAGGAGACTTCCCATTGGCAACGACAATATGAGGAGGCAGTTGCAGAGAGCAGGTAGTTATCATACCACCATGTTGATGGATACTAGCAGTGGTGGGGTCATGGGACCTCCTCAGAGGAGTGGTGATTATGGGAGACAGGCATCTGGAGGATCTTCTCACCCATAGCCATAGAGACAGAAAAAGTCAGATGGTAGTGGTACAGGATAGCCGTGACTTGATTTGGAAGCACTTGTATTGCTTATTTGATATCATTGTATACTAGGACTTTTATTGTTTTTATGATGATCTATATGCAGACATGGATTCTATATTATGATGATCTATATTATGTTACTCTATTTGATGATGATGCTTTATGCTTTGATTATATGGATGCAATTATTTAGATGGATAATGATATTTATGCATGTTATTCTTTTTGTTTTTTTGATGATGATGCTTTATATGATGATGCAATGATAAATGATTTTGTTTATTTTTGATTTTGATGATCTTGGATGCAAATAAAAATGATTACCAACTTAAATGATATGTAAATGATGCAAATGCAATGATCTATATGGAAATACAAATGAATGATTGCTTTAATGTTTATGATGATGTAAATGCAAATGATCTACATGAAATATTTTTGATTTTTATATGTAATGTTTATAATGATTATGAATCTAAATTGCAAAGATGCAACTAAATTATCATTAATGGAATGATAATGCAAATAATAATGATGTTACACTATATGATGAATGGAATGCACTTAATTGAATGCAAACTAATGCAATGACTTAAATGCAACTAAATGAAATGGATGATGATTAAAATGATTCTAAAAATGAATGCACCTACAATGATTAGATGCAAATTGTTTTTGTTTGCCCAAGTATACTCAATCTTTATTTATCACCGTTGATCTGTTAATGAAATGAAATGCTTATAATATAACTGACCATGAATGCTTATAATGCAGATGGATAATGAGCTAATGAAATGATCTAACTAAAATGATACTGCCATTCTTCGTATGTTATCTTTGTATCAATGCTTGATTTCATCATTGAGCTTTAAAATGTTGTAAGAAAATACAAGCAACTTGACATAAAGATTCAAGATGACCTGAGTATTTCTTACATGGATTTTGATATAGAAAGTTAATACAAGCAACTTGATATAATGGATCAATTTGACCTGAGTATTGCTTGCAAAATAGACAAGGAGTATCCCCTTTCATGCATGACTTGGAACATCCTCCTTGATCTTTTGTCGATCATATCCCGAGACAAGTTCATACCATAGTAAGAGATAAACCATAGACAACAATCAAAGAAAATAATCATGCCCCATCATAGCTTCTCTAGTCATGGACATCCTTGAGTCGCATAGAGTACATGATTAGCAATAAAATGAAGATATAAACACTGAATCTTGCATATCATTCACATGTTCTTATGGTCATTAACTGATATAATCATCTTGATGAATGATATTTGATAATCCTTTATTACTTACTGATTGATTCTTCATTTCTGAGTTTGACAATTCAGTTGTTGATTAAACACCTTGATCGATTTGTTTCTTTGTTTCTCGTTATCTGTTTCAAAATCCTAAGTGTTTTTGGTTTTTCTAAGTTTTTTGAATGTTTTTGGATTTTCAAAGATTCAAAAGATCACCTTAGCAAAAGGAATTAGGATTTGGTCCCTAGTGGAAATAATATTATTATGGATGTATGAATTGATCAAGATCCAAACCATGGTGGGATACAAATGCAGATTGATTGATTCTGATAAGATCTAAGACAATGACTACGACAAGTATGTCAAAGATTGATAACTGTTGGTAAGCTGCATATTTCTTGCTAAATGGTTCAGAGCAATGGATGCAAAAGATGGAATGGATAAGGTAGGATATGATGGAAGTGATAGATGGATATGATGAAGTAGATAGGTGCACAAAGTGATCTCATAGATGGAGGAACTTACTTCTTAGATAGCTCCTATTTACGAAGTTTTTGCCATCTAAATTTATTGCATTTTTTTTTGGACTTTATATGCTTTTTGTTGATTTTTTCAGGACTTTATATCTCAAGCATAGAATTTCTTGAGATGGATAGAATTGATAGGTTCATCCAACCAATCACCTTTAGGGGTAGATAACTTGTATGCTCCTGATCCATATGTTGCTACTATGATAAAAGGTCCTAGCCAATTTGGTTCAAATTTTCCCTTCTTTTCTCAATCTTGCTAATTTCTTGGATTCTCCCTTAGAACTATATCTCCAATCTGAAAAATGTGTGGCTTGACTCTATGGTTATATCTTCTTGCCATTCTTTGTTGATATACTTTCAAATGATCTATTGTATTTTGGCGACGTTCCTGAATCAGTTCTAGTTCCTGGAGTCGAGAGACTCGTTGTTCTTCTTCTGATATAAGACCTTGCAAGGATACTCGTAGAGAAGGTATCTCTACTTCTATAAGTAATATGGCTTCTAATCCATAGACCAAACAATATGGAGTTTCCCCTTTTGGAGTGTGGATGCTAGTTCGGTATGCCCAAAGAGCAGGATTTAGCTGAATGTGCCAGTCTTTTCCAGCTTCATTTACTATTTTCTTCAAGATTTTCAAGATAGTTTTATTTGATGCTTTAACTTGACCATTTCCCTGTGGATAATATGGAGTAGAAAACCTATGTTGGATATGAAATTGTTCACATAGCTTCTTCACATCTTGATTTTTGAATGGTCTTCCATTATCAGTGATAATGGTCATAGGAACTCCATAGTGACAGAATATATAATTCAAAATAAATGATGATATTTGTTTTCCTGTCACTGATGTTAAAGGCACTGCTTCAATCCATTTAGTAAAATATTTAGTAGCTATCAGAATAAACTTATGTCCATTAGAAGATGAGGGATTTATCTTTCCTACCAAATCAAGGCCCCATTGTGAAAATGGCCATGATCCCGTCATAGGATATAACTCTTGTGCTAGCGCATGAATGAGATTCCAAGGGATCTGACATTGTTTGCATTTTCTAGAATATGTGAATGAATCTCTCTCCATAGTAGGCCAAAAGTAACCCATACAAAGAAGTTCTTAGCCAATGTTAAACCACTTGAGTGTGTGCCACAAATACCTGTATGAACTCCATCAAGAACTTTTTCAGATTCTTCTTGTTCAAGACATCTTAATAAAGTACCATCTAGACCACGCCTATATAGGATATCAAAAATTATAGTATAGCGAGAGGACTAGCGAATAAAATTCCTTCTCTGATTGTGAGATAAGTCAAGAGGAGGGATATGTTCTTTTAAATACTAATAAGTTTGACCGTATGAGGATTGACTGGTTCCTGATATATGGCAAATTCGATAGGTATGCTGGGATTGAATGGTAGGGGTTAAGATATCTTCCATGAGAAATTCATAACATTGTTGATTCTCCTTATTTTGCAAGAGAGATGCTATTGTAGCCATTGCATCTGTTGCTTTATTCTCATTTCTTGGAATCTGGGTGAATGATATTTCTTTAAAGTGTCCTTTAAATTCCTCCACCAGTTATTTGTATGGCATAAGCTTATCATCCTTTGTATGATATTCATCATTTACTTGGTTGATGATAAGTTGTGAATCACCATAGACATGTAGTTCTTTGACATTCCATTCAATAGCCATTTTAAGCCCAATAGCCAATGCTTCATACTTTGCAGTATTATTAGTGCATGGAAACCATAGTCTATATGATTTGGGAATTGTGTGTCCTTGAAGTGTGATAAAAAAGATCTCTGCGCCTGATCCATTTTATGTATAAGAACCATCAAAGTACAATTCCCAAAATTTTGTACTTACTATCAAGATATCTACATCAGGAAATTCGATGTGCAAAGGCATGTTATTTTGTAAAGGTGCATCAGCCAATTGATCAGTGATAACTTTTCCCTTGATAGCTTTCTGGTCAACATACTCTATATCAAATTCACTCAGTATCATAACCCATTTGGCTAGTCTCCTTGTCAATGTTGACTTGCTCAACAAATATTTGAGAGGATCTATCTTTTCTATTAGTTTCATAGAATGAATCAACATATAATGTCGCAACTTTTGAGTTGCAAATACAACTGCTAGACATGTCTTTTCTATTGAGGAATAATTTAATTCGTAGCCAACAAGTGTTCTACTAATATAATAAATTGCTCTTTCTTTTCCTTCATCATCATGTTGGGCTAGGATGGCTCCTAATGATACATTTGTTGCTAAGATATAGAGCAACGATGGTTTCCCTTTGGTTGGTGATATCAGTACTGGAGGACTCATAAGATATTCTTTTATTTGCAAAAAAACTTCTTCACATTTTGGTTCCCATTTGAATGGAACATTTTTATGTAGAAGATGGGTAAATGGAAGACATCTATTTGCTAATTGAGAAACAAATATCTTGATTGATTGCAATCTTCCTTGTAAAGATTGCAATCGACTTATGTTCCTAGGTGACTCCATCTCCATGATAGCTTTGACTTTTTGGGGATCTACTTTAATTCCATGAGCTGATATAATGTAGCCAAGGAGTTTTCCAGAGGTTACCACAAATGCACATTTCTTTGGATTTAATCTCAATTGATATCTTTCCAACCTTTCAAAATCTTGCTTAAAATGTTCAGATGTTCTTGTCTTGTAAGAGATTTTTCAAGTATGTCATCGACATAATCTTCCATAAATGTATGCATCATATCATGGAAAACTGTTGTCATAGCCCTTTGATAAGTCGCTCCTGCATTCTTAAGCCCAAATGGCATAACATTCTAGCAATATGTTCCCCATGCATAGGTGAAAGCTGTCCTTTCTTGATCTTCAAGTGCAATCCTTATTTGATTATATCCTGAGAAGCCATCCATTAATGGAAGCATCTCATGCCCTGCTGATAAGTCCACTATGATATCAATGTTTGGTAGCAGGAAATCATCTTTTGGACATGCTTTATTCAGATCTCTAAAATCTATACAGACCCTTATGCTTTTATCTAGTTTTGATATTGGTACAATACTTGAAACCTATTCTGGATAAGCAATAGGTCTTATAAAACCCACTTCTAATAGTTTCTTCAGCTTGGTTTTTACAAGAAGAGTAATGTGCAGATGCATCTTTCTTAGCTTCTGCTTAACTAGTTTTGCTTTTAAATCCACATTAAGATGATGCATGATAAGATCTAGATTAAGTCCTACCATATCTGCATAGGACCAAGCAAAATTTATTTTTCTTTGCTCAAATAATTCCATGTATTCATTCCTCTCTTTTTCTGATAATGAGGCAACACAATGAAGTATTTTAGGATCCTTTCATGTACCAATGCTTATTGCTTCTGTTGGTTCTATCAGGATAGAAGATCTCTCTTGAAAATATGTAGGAATAATGTCAAACTTTCCATCTTCTGGTGCCTCAAAGAGGTTTTCACCATCAGATACGTCCTTTGTTTTATCTTTTGATTGATCTAGTGTTGCCATGAAATGGTTTTCAACAATAGGTCTCTTTCCTTATTTTATTTCACTTTTGTGACTGGAAAGTTTGGCATTCTCCTGACTATAAGAAACATCACTTGATTCTGCAATGGAAGATATCTTAGGTGGGATGGGTTCAATAGCGTTAAGGTACATGAGTAAGTCATGATCATTGGAAAAGACATTCAGTTTAGGGTTGTCTAAATTATCCTAATCAATTAGTTCAAGATGAAGAAGGGGTAAATCATAATCACTCTCATCATTAGGTGTTTCAACGTTCATGACATGATGATCATAACTTGGCATAGAATAGGTATTGTCATAGATTAAATGTTTTTGAGAATTGTCTTTCTCAAGCATCTCTGAATTAGTTCTAACAAAATCAATATTAGCATTTTGTAGTTCACACTCAAGTGGTTCTTCAACTAACGTTTGTCCCTTAAATTAATGGATTATATCAACACACACATCTTTAATACTGCAAATTCCTTCTTGATTGACCTCATTTGCATTTTGGAGTTGACATACTTGTGTACAAGATAAAGAGGATTCTTTTACTAGATTTTGTCTCCTTTCAAACTCAACTTCTTCTGGACTAATAGTCAATCCAACTTGACTATCTCTTAATTCTTCTATGGTTCTGCCACATCGGGATACATCTTGTTGCTCTTTTGATGATAATCTTGTATTTTCAGATGCTTGATCTATCCTTGTTTGTACTTCTTGTGGCATTAATTCTTTGTCTTTGTCATTCCCTTTCCTTTTTGCATATGCCTCTTTTCTCTAAATTCTTAGTTTTTCTTGTCTTCTTTCTAACTCCATCTTTTGTTTTGCAATAGACAAATCTTCTTTTGTGATAGCTTCTTGGTCTTCATTGTGTTCCTTACTTGATGTAGTAGATAAGACATCTAGACCCCATTCATACTCATTTGAATCTGTCTCTGAATCATGATCTAGGACTACTCCACTATACCATATAGGAAAGTTGTCTGGCGCAAAAAGTTCCCCAATTTCTGCCATCTCTATTTTTACCACTTCTGGAATATCTTGTTCAGATTTTGCATTTTTTGGTATTTCGAGAACTTCTTGACAAGATTTTTCTTTACTCTTGATGGTAATCTCCTTGTCTTTATTTTCATGTTCTTCTTGCTCCTTTTGTTTATTTGTTTTTATTTCTGCCGCTTGATGTAGCTTTTCTTGCCAATTTTCTTCTTTAGAAACTGATTTCTTTTTCCACTTTTGCTATGGATGATTGTGTTGGTTTTGATTGGATTTTAGATATCCAATCCTGGATTTATCTTCTTTGGATTATGAGTGTGGACAAATAGGTTCTAAAATACCTTGATGTCACTTACCAATTGGTCCTTTTCCTTTATATCCCATTTTTTGCATGATTTCATAACCTTTGCCATATTGTTTTATGGGAATATTGAGTTCTGCTGCTATTGCTATAGTTTTATCTTCATCCTTGTACAACCAACCAAGAATGTCTTTATCTTCATTTTCTTCTTCAAGAGTTCCATCACTAACAAATGTCCCTTTAGACATATATTTTGATCTTTCTGATGTCTTTGATTGAATATCTGTAGGCTTTCCATATGACTTAGGGGAAAGTGGAAAATTATGCAAAGAATATTTTCCCATTCCTTCATCATTTAATTTGAGCTTTTCCTCAAAAGTTTCCCATAACTTTGCTTGAATTTCTTTGGTAGGATATACTGATTCTCTATTATGTGGAACTCTTGTATCTTGTGTTGGCTTCAAATTATTGCAATATTGACTAGAATCTGCAATTATAGTGATCTCTTGTCCTTCATGAGGAAATTTCACACATTGATGATATGGAGAAGGAACAACTTGCATCTTGTGAATGCATGGTCGTCCTAGAAGAATGTTTTAAGATAGGTTCAAATCTAAAACCTAACACAATGTATCCCTTTCCACAGGTCCTATTTTTATTAGTAGCACAAAAGTTCCTTTAGAAGAATGTTCTGCTTCATCATAAGCCTTGATGGTTATTTTCTTTTTTGGGTCTACTGTATTTTTTGAATATCCCAAAGCTTTTATCAAACTTAATGCACAAATGTTTAAGCCGGCTCCTCCATCTATGAGTACACATTTGACATGAGTTTTATTAATGGAGACTTCAACATATAAGGGAGAATTGTGAGGATGTTGTAAGGATGCATCATCATTTTCAGAAAATGATAAGCAATGAGGAGCTATAAGGTGTCCTACCATGTTTTGGAACTAATCTATATCCAAATATTTTGAAACTGTTGTTTCTACTAAAGCTTTCTCCAAAATTTCCTTATGCATAGGTGAAACCTTGAGAAGTTCCATAATTGATATTTGAGCAGGTATTCTTTGTAATTGTTCTACTAAATTGTATTGTTGTGAAGTGGATGCTGGGTCTTTTGCTATACCTAGAAAGGTAACCCTTTTTTTGTTTCTAGTAATAACATTGATTGGCTCTGAAGATGGATTATCTTTAACAATGATCACATTTACCACATCATAATATGTATAAGTATAATTCACTTTGGCTTTCCCTTTGTCATCTTTTAATTGTGATGGTTCACCTTTGTCATAATTGAGAAGTGGAGTTTTGAAAGCTAGGTGTGATTCATTTGTCTTATGGCTATCCACTATGATGGTTCCATTATCGATTAGATCTTGGATAAGGTGTTTCAATATTTGACAATCATTTGTTAGGTGTCCTTTATTCCGATGGTATTTACAAAAATTATTGTCATTCCACCAATTTGGCTTGACTGGTGGTTCGTAACTTCTTGCTTCTGGTAAAACAATCAATTTGTTGGCAAGCAGCGTTTTTAGAGCTGATTCCAAAGGTTCTCCAATGTTTGTGAATTTCCTCTAAGGATTGGAGAAAAAGGACTTGGCTTTATTGTTTTTTGGATTATTATTTCTTGGGATTTGACTTGATAGATTAAAAATTGGTTGTTGTTGTTGTTTTGTAGTACTATTATCATAATTTCCTTCATTGCTGACATTCCTATTCTTTGACCAAAACTTGTGATTGTCATTGTTATTTTTGTTGTTGTTGGAATTGTTGTTGTATGAATTATTGTAAAGTTTTAGTTCTCCTTTATTTACCATTGCGTTCTCTATTTTCAAACCATTCTCAATTATTTTGGCACAAGAGGGAGGACATTGCATTCTTAGTCGATAAATCATTTCACTAATAAGATTATCAATGAATATGTCCATTTTTTCTTGATCAAGTACATCTCGGGGATACCTATTAAACATGCATTTCCATCATTGTAAGAAGATCATAAAAGATTCACCATTATTTTGTTTAACATTGCAGAGATCTAGCATCGTTATTTCATTCCTTATATTGTAGGAGTATTGTGAAATAAACCTATTCACAAGTTCTTCAAAAGATTTGATTCTGGATGGTAATCTTGAAAACCACTCCATTGATTGTCCATTTAAACTCCTAGGAAAAAGACGCATAAGGTAAGTTTCATCATGAGCAAATTCTATGCTCATAGTACAAAACTCCCTAATGTGATCCCGAGGATCGGATTTTCCATCATATTTGTCATATTTAGGAATATCGCAATGTTGCAGAAATGGAATCGTATTCAAATTCTTATTGAAAGGATATGGGCATATATCTTCTAATGAATACTTCTTGGAGCTTGTTCCATTTTTCATGTCTTGTATCTGTTGTTGTAGAGTATGCATTTGTTAAGTAAGGTTTGATAATGGATTATCCACATAGTTTCTTCTTGTTTCTTCATGAGTTCTTTTATCACTTCGCTCTTTTCTTGTGTCATCCCTTTCTTTCCTTGTTTCTTTAGGACTTTATTTGTTCATATCTTCGTTATTTGGATCATCTGTGTTTTGGGTGTTACTTGCCTCTACATATTGTTTCAAGATTTCTATGTTAAAGTCTTGTGGTAGTTTAGCTCCAGATTTTTCCAACATCAAGAGATATTTCCCTTTTTGTTTTGCCAACAATTTTTCCTTTAGCCTATCAAATTTGAAATCTTGCTTGAGGTCTCTAATGGTGCTATTGACTGCTTCTTCATCAACATCGGTAAATCCAAAAGTTTGAAATATAGGATTATCTTCTTCCTCCATTTGTTGTTATTTTCTAAGTTGTTCGTATTGGGCTCTAGTCCAAACTGGCATGTGATTATTTCAAAGTTGTTGAAATTTTGAAAGGACAAAGTCAATAGGTGATTATTGGTTTAGGAAGATATGCTTTGTTGATTTTACTGCTATTGTTTGTTCGTTGTGATAAAGCATCTCTTTGTTGAAAAGCACGTCTTTGAAAAATTTCACTGTCAAACTCTGTACCACAACCACGTAAGTAGTGATGAAAATGGTGTAGGAATGTCCTATGTTTTAATAAGATCTTGTGATTGATATACAAGAATCTTATTCTTTTTTGAGTAGCTTTATAACTGGGTTTTCTTTTCTTAAGGTGATACTTAAAAGTCATATAAGCATTTGACAATTTACAAGTTTGTTTGATTCCAATGTTGGTGCAATTCTGATTTTGATATAACCTAGGTTCAAAATAGGAAAGATATATCCAAAATTATGAACCTAGTATAGATTGATCAAGCTTCATGATAGAGGATTTGATTATCCTAATGAGAGACTTGATAATGATGTTAATTTTTTTTGTACTTAAGATGTTTGAATCAATAGCTTGTTGAATGTTGATGTTTATAGAAGTTTTTGGGAATAACTTGTTGGATTAGTGACCTAGTTGTTGAGCTAGTTTGAAAATACGTGATGGTTTAGAGACAAACCTACTTCAAGAATTATTTTCATACTAACATTTTGACACTTTGGTTTTGATATGGTGTTTCAAGTGTTGGAAAGCTTTTGTATTACCCTTTTGATCAAACTTTTTCAGCAATTTGTTGGATTTTTGCTCACACGTAGATGATAATTTTCTTCAATTTTTTTGACCATTTGGAACATGTAATAGACATAGAAAACACAATGTTTAATAAACAAAATGCACAAGCAAGTACAAATATTATGGTAGGCTAAGACAATAGTTGTTTAATCTCACATGGGGTTTCCCCTGAGGCTATGCTATTCAAAGTAGATATCTAGATGCTTGACCCCATTGGCTCCACCCTCAGAACTCACTTCTTTGGGGCAACCAAGCACTAGTTTCCATGAAAACTCCCCATGACAAACTTTATATCTCTACTAGGAACCGTATGTGTGTGAGCCACTTTAGAGGTCTAACCTTCTGTGCCAACAACTAGAAGGATTTTGGCAAGTAGTACAAGTGGTTTTTAGTAAAAGCTTCCAGTCATGTGGCCATACATGTGACACTTTCAGCTCTGTAAATACAGAAGGTTCCCAACCTATAGATGTTACGCTCCATAGGGTTTATGGGGAAACATAGTGTCGGCATGAACTTATTAGCACATATTGTTTGGCATTTTTGTCACAAACACGAATCATTTATAGTGGATTGGAAGGACTCGGTATTAGCCTGTTTCCACTTTAGGTCGTTCCTCTCTCATTGGCCCCCTCAAGGCAGCTCGGGAAGGCATATCCTCTAAAGGATTTAATTGTTTGAAAGTAAAGAAAGCATAAAAGAGTGGGTTTGGCTTTTTCGTCACCCAATTAAGGGGAGAGCATATACCTACCACTTTCGAGACACAAAATATAAGTGTTCTTTTTAACCTTTTCAAAATAATTGTTGGCTAAGTCCTATTTGGAGATGTTGCTCCAACAAGCATGGTGTTTATTTTAGCCTTTTTAGATGTCTATGTGCAACTATTTAGAGAAGTTATTAAAAATGCAAGTTGCATGTTGTCAATTTATCCTCTTAGTTAGACTCAATGAACAAGACATGATATATTACTTCCCAAAATAAGGCCTTTAATTAACTAGATTAGGAAATGCATAAAATTTGCCTTAAAAACCATCCTACACATGCATGTTAGTAGTTTGAAATATCTAATTTCTTGGACATTCGTGCCTGCAAGAAAATTTTGTTAGTTGGAAATAAAAGTGCTATTCTAACATATGCGTTATCTTTCTCCTCAAAAGTGCTAACTTGTAGAGCAAAAGCACTAACCCATACTACAAAAGCACTGCTCTGTGGATATAAAACAATGATTTCTTTAATAAATGCGCTAATATAGAGGACAAAAGCACTAACCGATGATGCTAATGCTTAGATTTTCAGACAAAAGCACTAACCTGCATGGCATATGCACTAACTTGTAATGAAAATGCGCTAACCTATGAGAAAAAACACTGTCAGAATTCACATATGTGTGAATCTGCATTGCAAATGCGTTAATTTTACTTTTTGCAAGATTTTTAAAGGTATATGCGAGGTCCATGAGTCCCACGATGGGTGCCAAAATGTTTCAACTTGAATTCCATCCTCAGAATGTTACCTGCAACAAGTTAGTTTCACAAAATACAAATGGAAATGCTATAGGAAATCCAAACTCAACCAATGAAACTACATGAAATACATATGAAATAAAAATACTAATATTACCTTCATGGTTTATGTCTCATTGTGTCCTAACTCCACTGTTCTTGGTTGCAGATGGTGTGCTCTCAGGCAATGCACTGATAGTTTCCAAGATGGCATATGAAGAATGGACTGATAAATGATAGTTAACAAATGCTATGATATGAAATACTACATGATTATGGTATATGATAATTGCTATTTTCTTCAAGATTAAAACTCATGGATGCATAAGTTTCACAAATGATTTGCTTGAAAATGCACTTGAAGTCTCTTGAAGTCTAACTCTCTCTCAACTTAAGCTCTTGATTTTATAGACTTTGAGAGGATGAGATGATGTGGACTAGATCAATAGTCATGATCAAATCTACAGATTTGGATGGCTATGAGAAAAGGCAAAGGTTGAGAGAAAGGGGGAAGGAGAAGACAAGTGTCACTCATCTCACCTTGACTGGGTTGCTGACTGAGAGAATCTAGGGATGGTTGGAGTAGATTTAGGCATGATAGGACAAGTGGACTGAAGTCCTTCCTAAGATGTAGGGGTGTTGGAGAGAATTTAGAAGGAGGTTATGAAATATGTGTACGTACACAATATTCATTGAATTTGGAAGTTGCAGATAAATGATGAATAAATATTTAAGAAATATTAATTTCTTTAGCAACATGATGGATGAGTTGGCAAAGGGAAGATGAAGTGGAGATTGAAGGTGAGTTGGAAGAGGGGGATTAAATAATTTAGGAAAATATTTAATATTTGAGACTATAGGATAGGAGAATAACTATTAAATATTAGATATTTAATTGATTGAAGAAGATAATTAAATATTAGATATTTAATTAACTTGGTTAAAATGAATAATTAAATATTAGATATTTAATTAATTAGAAGAATATGATAGATGAATTAATTAATAGAAAGACATGAAAATGAATTAAATAATTTAATCTTTTCAAATTAACTATTTAATAGAAGAATAATTATTAAATAAATATAAAATATTTATTTAATTGCTCATAGCCATTTTTATGTGTATACATATAGGTAATGACACTAACCGATGATATTTAGTGATGAATTCCATAAATGATGTATGTAATGCCACTAACTGATGATATTTGTGAATGTAACTTATCAATCCTAAATGTGTAGAATGCACTTACCAGTGCTATGTAACATGAATGAACCTAAAATGCAATAGAGTATATAAATAAAATATGACACTAGAAGATAATGAATGATGAATTTGTAACAAGATAAAAACAAATGAATGTCCCTAATGCGAATGGTCCTAATGATAATGCAAAATTTTATACACCTATCTATAATGCCAATTATCATATATAATAAATGAATTATGAAATGAAATGCACCAATGTGAATGATCCTAAAATAATAATGGTTATGCATTATGACTAGATCTAAATATAAATTTATCCATTCACCTAATGAAATAGTTATCATTCCTAAAAATTTAGATGCTAAATGTAGATGTAAGGTGGTGTGAATCATAGTACTCCGTCATGATTTTTAAGGATAGTCCTTCATACTTAGCTTCCTCATAGAAACTCTATTAATTGCGTATGCATGCATACAAAATATTTACAATGTATGAATGAATAGATGTATGGGAGATATGCAATGAAATGCAATATATATAGATGAGATGAAACGAGCGATCCGCGGTCTCTTCATAAGGCTTTATTTCCTCATCGAGCATGGTAGTACTGAATTTGGCCAAGGTATCAGAACCAAGGTTGAGTGTCTCACCTGTAAACAAAACATCGCAGACAAGGAAGGTTACCCTCCATTCTAGTTCATATACACATGGTCGAGATATCATGAACCATCTCTACCACTCTAATCACTTGTGGATATCTTGGAGTAGCATAGGAACTTGATATAAAAAGTAGTAATCTAACCAAGTGCCCATCAACCAAACAAAATATTCTTGTCAAAGAGATATTTCATGATATCTTGTTTTAAGGAAAGATGTATCCCAGTTAAGATGGTCTTGCGTATGTTTTTCTTAGATGTTTGATTGTTTTTTGATACGATAGCTGGTCATGTTGTAGGTAGCTCAAATGTTGTTTTGTGTCTGGATCGATGTTTATCAAGGAACAATTTTATTGCAATTTTTTTGATTGATTTTGATGTTTTTGAATGTTTTTGGTCCTTTTTTTTGTTAGAACTTTTTCCAAGTGTTTTTGGTCTTTTTGAGTTTTTACGAATGTTTTTGGATTTTCTTAAGACATTTTCCAAATAATTAACTCAACAAATTACCAATATTGAGAATCCACTCCCATCATTAGGTTAAAAAGGTTTCCCTTAGTTAGATTTTAGTGTGAAAGCATGGTGTGGGACACATGAGGCAATAACCTTGATTGCAGATAAATAACAAGCCATGGTAGATATGATGTATGAGCAGATGCATGGATGTGATCACAAAAAATCTAAAAGACAATGAAACCACAACCTTTACGAATGGCGCCCGTTTGCCAGGTTTTCACCACCATACTTATCCAAGGCACCACTGAAGTGGTTTTCACTATTTGGATGAATGATTTTTCTTTACTATTTTTTTAGGACCTTTTCTGAATGTTTTTGGTCTTTTTGAGATTTTACGAGCTTGGTGCTTTGTATAGCTTATGTATGGAACTTTTTGAGATAAATGTTGTTTATTGGATTTACCAGTGGTTCCCCTTTTGAAGTTGTTAACTGATATGCACCAGACCCAAAGATGACAGTGATGACATATGGACCTAGCCAATTGGATATAAATTTGCTCCAGTGTTCTCTATTTGGTTGATTGCGAGGATTCTCTCTTAGAATAGAATCTCCTACCTCAAATGTGCGAGGTTTGACCCTATGATTATAGCTTCTTCTCATGTGTTGCTAACATTCCTTAAGGTGATTGTAAAAAACTTGTCACTTATCATCAAGGAGTTCCAAGTCCTAAAGATGGGAGACTTGGTACTCTTCATCATTAATCAGATTGTGCAAGGAGACCCATAGAGATGGTAATTCAACCTCAATAGGGAAGATAATTTTTTCTCCATAAACAAGTGAGTATGGAGTTGCGCCTATAGGGGTTCGAATGCTAGTTCAATATGCCCATAGTGTAGGATTCATATGAATGTTCCAATCATGACCGACGTCATTGACTGTCTTCTTTAAGATCCTCAATATGTTCTTGTTTAAGGCTTCTGCTTGACCATTTCCTTGTGGGTAATATGGGGTGGAGAAACGATGTTGGATATGAAACTTCTTGTAGACATCCTGATTTTTGAAGGGAAGCCCATTATCTATGATGATGGAAATGGGTACACCACATCGACAAATGATATAATTTAGGATGAATGAGGCAATTTGCTTGTCGGTGACTTGGGTGAGTGGAACAACTTGATCCACTTTTTGAAGTACTTGGTGGTGGTAATGATGAATTTATGACCTGCAGATGAAGATATATGGATTTTACCCACAAGGTCAAATCTCCAATGACAAAAGGGCCATGGTGTTGCATTTCTTGCACAGATGCATGTATCAAATCTCCATGTACTTGGCACTTCTTGCACTTTTTGACAAAGTAATAGGAGTCTTTTTCCATGGAGGGCCAATAGTATCTTATTCTCATGAGTCTCTTAGCCAATGAAGGGCCACTTGAGTGGGCCCCACAAATACCTTCATGTACTTCTTCTAAAGATGTGGTCACCTCATCTTGATATAAACATTGGAGGAGAGTACCATCAAGACCTCGTTGGTATAGGGTTTCAACAATGATTATGTATCAAGAGGATTGGCATATGAAGGTTTTTTGTTGATTGTTTGATTGGTTCGATGGAATGATTTAATTGTGTAGGTAAGTGTAAAACTTACCATACCATGGGGAATTGGGACCAATGAGTTGACATACCATCTCGTATTCTGAAATATCATAAGCGGGGATCCATAACTGGTCTACTAAGAACTCGTAGCATGCAAAATTTTGTGGTAGATCTAGGAGAGAAGCTATCATAGCCATTACATCGACAACTCTATTTTGTTCCCTTGGAATTTTCTCAAAAGTGATGGTTGTGAAGATTGGTTTAAAACTATCAACCATATGTTTATAAGGCATGATATTTTCATCCTTGGTTTGGTAGTCATTATTAACTTGTTGAATCACCAGTTGAGAGTCACCATAGACTTGTAGGTCCTTCAGGTTCCACTATATAGCCATTTTGAGTCCTTTGATCAAGGCTTCATACTTTGTTATGTTGTTTGTGCATGGAAATGTTAGCTTGTGTGACTTTGGGATGCTGTCACCTTGAGGAGTGATGAAGAGACTACCTTGTTGGAATCAATGAACACTAAGAGGGGGGGTGAATCATCATTTTATAATTTGAAAACTTATCAAGCTGACTCTTAAACCACCAGATGCATGAGAAATTAATCAAAGTGTAGAAACATAAAATGAACAACCACACAACCATAACACCAAGATTTTTATGTAGAAACTTGGAAAGGGAAAAACCATGATGGGATTGAGTACCCATAATATTATTATATTATGGTCAGTAGTAGAACAATATTATACAAGGGTAATGCACTTGCATTAAGGCACACTTCCTAGAGCTCACTACTCAATTCCAAAAGGGATACAACCCAGAGGAAGGCTCACTATCTTATATGATATTACAAAATGATTACAATGATAATTGAATTGAAGTGTAGCATCTAACTATGCAAAAATACAATTCCGGTTAGGCTCTAATTGTCTCCTGAAACTGATCTATCATTCTTCTCTATTATTCTGCTCTATCACATACCAGAGAAAAAAAATCTTCACCAACCTTATAGATTCACTCACACAAACTTCCTTTTCTCATCACACACTCCAAAATTATCAACCAAATCAGTCTTATATATCTGCATCATGAAAAAGAATCATTTACTAAATCGGCTTCCAAAACTTGCATAACATGCAACATGAAACGTGTTCCATCAAGTCATCTCAATCCGATCACAAATACAAATGCAAACAAAAAAAAGATTATAAAATGCTTCCCATAAGTTGGCCCAGTCACCACAAACATGAAACATCAACGAAATCATCCCACCAAATCCACAACACACGTTACTCCAAAATAGCTCTGCCCTAACTGAATGACTAGATACCAGAGCTCTAAAATTGTACACAATTCAACATGGGATATCAGGATCATGAGATAATCTATCTCAAACCTTGTACCAACTACCTTGATCATCACAACCCAAAATACATTACTGAAATCAAGATGTACACCATGATCTCATGCTCTACTAGTAATTGTGTTCCACCTTCTAGACTTAAGACTTATGGAGAATATGACTTCTAGTAAACCAATTCTATGTACACTGGATGTGATATGCGAATTGAGTTTCCATCAATGACAACCCTTAAACAACTATCATACACCAATCTTTACTAGAACAGTGTCTCTTTCCAACAATCTCCCCCTTTGGCATTGATGGTAACACTGTGGAAAATGAACTGTACACTTAGTATTGCAAAAATTCAAAATTTCAAACTCAAAAAGAGTATACAAGCTCCCCCCGAGAATTTACACCATTTTTCACTCTGTGCTCTCCCCCTTTGACAACAATGCCAAAGATAAATGATCCACCAAAATTGATATACAAGGGTATGTACAACTATTCACAAAAAAATGAAGATATCTGTAAAAATTGTTCTAAGGGACAACAAATGATTGTCCCATTCCTTCTTTAAGCTTTCCAAAATTCTTATCATCCCACTGAAAAGATAGGCATGCATTTTTGCTCCTTGTTTATCAGTCAGAACAAGTTTATTTAGTGCATCCTTAGCATCCTGCATGCTACTCATCAAAGAATCTATTCAGATGGTAATAAGACTCCTCACTTCAAACACTACCCAAAACTCTATCCTTTTCTTGGTTTAACTCTTGACTTTATTCAATACACTAAAAAATTGGGGTTCAAAATTGCTAGCTGGAGCAGATTGTGGTGCGTATGATTGTGATATGCTTGCTAGCTGACCTTCACATTCCCTTGTCTTCTTGTCAATGTCTATAGTGAACTTGGGAAAAATAAGACATGACTTGTATATATTACCTCCTTCATCAATTGCATCCTAAATACTTTTTAGTGGAGTAACTAAATCGACTCTATCATCTTCAATCATCTTCAAAAAAATTTTTAACTTCATTGCATTGAATTGATTCAAAACTTTGATATTTGCTGCCTTCTCCAAAGACTTAAAATGAGAACCAACAACATTTAACAAAATCTTGATCTTACTGGAGGGATCGGATGCATCTAGTTTGAAAGATGGCATGATTTGATCCAACATATCTCCTGCCAATGATATTAAATCTTTATGAATAGAATGTGACTTAAGCAAGTCCTCATTGGATTTGTCTTGAGCAAGAGTTGCCAATTTAAGTTCTTGAATAGGAGATAGAGAACTCAAGTCAATCGGCCCTTGACCAAAATCATCTAAATCAACAACTTATTTCCCTTTATCAGCACCAATGTCTCTTGCCACTATTTTCAGAGCCAGATCTGCATTTTCCTCTCCTTTCTCCTTGTCCGCACTCTCACCCTTTCCACCTTTCTCACCATCACTCTTATCTTTCTCAACATTAACTATCTCCTATGATGCTTTTTCTAACACAACTTCTATAACCGGAGGTTCTTGTGCAGTATCACTGGAGATATCATTAACACAATCAACATTATCAACTAGAGTTTGATCATTTGACCATCCTTCCAGAATGGTTTTCTCAGGTGACTGATCCTTTTTCTTACCAAGGACAACTATAGTTACTTTCGGAACATATGTCTTGAGTGGGTTCTTCTAGATTCACATCAACTCTTTGATCTATCAAAAATTGTCTCAAAATTATTTTAGTTTCCTTTATCACTTCATCTTTCATCCCTTCCATAAGCTTATTCACCCTCTTCTTACTTTAGAATCCATCCTTGGAAAGATTCAATAATATGGTGACTTCATCTCTAGATATAACAAAAGATAGATTCTCTAACACATACTCCTTTATTCTTTCATCTTCTAAACTAGTTGTATGCCTTCTTGCATCCAAAATGTCATACATACTTTTAGGAATCATAGATACAAGCTCTAACAATGCCTTACTATAGACATCCATATATTCTACAAATGCTTCTTCAACTTCCCTTTGATCTTTATCATCAAAATTTTCATAATATGTAGATACATTATTTGGATTCCCATCCTTAAGAATTTCATCAATTAACTACTTCAAAGTTAATGGGGGCACTATTTCAAATGTGCCTTCAAATTACCAGATTTCATAGCAACATCTATCTTAGATTTATGTTGCTTTCTTGCTCTGGCCTTACCAGATGATTCAGGTTCTACTCTTGGCTTCTTTGTTTGCTAAACTCCACTGGATTATGGTTTCTTCACCACTCTTGCATAGGTGGCTATCTTTTTCACCTCTCTCACTGCTTCATTAGATTCTGTCTCTATGTCCTCAATAGCAGCAACAACATATAATCTCTAAGGTTTCTCCTTCTTCCTCTTCTCTTCCCTACTAGTTGATGATGTAGATTATGGTTTGGGTGGAGGAATGGGCTTCAACACACCAGAAGTAGGTGCAGACTGAGACTGTTTTGGCTTGGCCTGCTTTGGAAGGGTGGATATAGGTTTAGTATTATTGGGATTTGCCATGTCTTCCTCCTTTAGAATGTTCTATTCTCTTGTCCTTTGTACAAACTCCTTGGATACATGCCCATTTGTTCTGCTAACTCCTCTACCTCTTTCCTTACTTTCCTCTTCCTACTAGGTCCAGTAAACTTCTTGTGCAAATCAAGGTCTTTTTCTTGACAAGTACCAAACCTCTCCTCCTTGTCATCTTCTATTTGACTCAAAAAATGTTGAACATATGCATCAAGTGTGGTAGCATCCACCTCATACCCCATGGGCATGATCCAGATAGTTCTTGGCTCAACTGCCTCCATGTGGAATTGGTCCTTATCAACCATAAATCAGATAGTTTTCTCATAATTCTCAATAATTTATTTAGGAATCCTTTCCCTATTATGCATTGTGTCTTGAAAGGATTTAAAGTATCCCCACAAAGAGGATTTATGAGCAACAGTATCACCTAATCCCTACAATCCTTCCTTGATCTGAATGGCCATGGGTTTATCATAACCCCATTGAATCTTTCCAATACCAGGGATTTCATTTAGGAAACACAATGCCAGACAAACAATCAAGGAACCGAACTTGAATTCATGCTTCTTGTCCTGCTTAATCTTCTCTAGGTTGCTTAATATAACATTGAGAAGTAATGAGAAAAGATCATACCTCTTTCCTTTCTTTAGAATCTCATAGGTTGCAAATATAGCCATGCCAAATACAAAATTCTACCTTCTGGATTGATATACCTTATATCTAGTCACCATTGAGGCAAATCTAACATTGTGCTCTATGATATCATTGATAGTCATTGACCGGCTATCAAACTGAGATCCAGTAACCTTTGTTAGCATTTTATTATGTACTTTCCTCAATCTAGGGACCTCACTAGTTGCATTTAAATAGTTAACTTCTTCAATGAATTTCTTGGTGATCTTATGAGGTGGGTTCAGCCACATGAATTCATCATGGATTCGACTTAGAATGTATCAGACCTATTTGGGTTCGTCGAACTCTGGGAAATAAATGAATTGGATGAAACCCTTTTCATGTAGTGACTTTTATTTTGGCTTCAAATTTCCTAGACTATCCATCATGTGCTTGGTGTAAAGTGAAAGCATATCTGCATTCCCAAGCTCCTCAATGTTGCAATGGATACATGCCCTAGTATCTTTGTTATGAAGTACGCCATATGGGATAGAAGAAAATGAACCTTTTGGATCATCCTCAGTGGATTTGAATGGGTGCCTCTTGAACAAGGGCCTTGCCCTCTCAAAAGTTTTGACTACTAATGGAGTCGCAACACCAGATGCAGTTGCAGATGCCATTTTAAAATACGAATATGAAAAGATAACTTTGCAAACAAAAAATACCTTTTGATTCTCAACTGGGTGCAAGAAATCATTGATTTATTGCGTCAAGCTCATATTTAGCTACTAAAACTCCTTCACTCTACTGCTCTTCTCTTCTCTCTTATTCACATTGTGAAGAATGAGCTATTGAAATGCCTTTTTATCCACTTAAAACCTAACTTTAAGTTGTTATAAATGCGCAACCCTAATGGCTTCCAGATACTCTGTCTTTCATGAATTCATCCACCTGATTATCAAACCACCATGAAATCTTCTAGATAATGTCTGAACAACTAATCTCCATCATCTACAACCATCCTCGACTGGTTACATATCTCCAAAAGTGGGTTTTAAATATCTGCATGATAATCTCCCCCTAAGGCCAAAATGCCTTAGTTACCGGATGAGGTTCCTACACCAGAATCAGGTGTGGAGCCATTTTGAATAAGAGAATCTTCTTTCCTTACCCACATCTTCTTATGCTGATCTTTAATCTCTTCCACCTTATCTTTTCCCTTTTCATTAGATTTATTCTCTCCTACCATAGCATTCTTGCTTCTATAGTATCTTGCAATATGACCAGGCTTGTTGCATGCATGACAAACAACACTTCTTTGCATAGGCCTGGAGTTCATATGACTCATCCTACATTGGTTAGAAACATTCCCAAACATACCACAAGAATAACATATATTATTCAAAAAACTTGTTTATCATTTTTATGCACATGTTTGACTTATGACCAAAATTGTTGCATTTGAAACATTGAGCGATAAAGGTAGAACCATTTTTCATCACTTTATTCATCCTACTTCTATATTGACTTTGCATATGACCAAATTTACCACAAACAAAACATTTATGATTGAATTTATAGGTATTAGGCTGTCTTACCGAGGGTTTCTTTTTCTTTTGTTGATGATTGCTTTGACTAGAACCGAAGGATTATCCTTTCTCAAATCTAAATCCTCGTATATATTTCCCATGTCTCTGACTTTACAACATCTCATCCAACCATATTGAACTAGCTTTGAATTTTTCTTTGTACTCATTAGCAGTAGTCAGCTCATCTCTCAGAATTATGATCTATCTTTCAAGTTCTTGTCCGTCATTCTTTGTTTCCACCAAGTTAAGCTTCAAATGATCATTCTCATATGTCAATCTACAACATTCATCAGATCTATCCTTGAATGATTGAGTTTGGGTTTCTTCATTCTTCTTCCGGTTTTCAATCTCTTTGGATAGCTTCATGAAAATAGATTGCATTTCATTTTTTTAGAATTGCATTCTCCCTTGCCAGCTTCTCACATTCATTTGTCTTGTCTTGTAGGGCTTGATTGTCAATGCTTTGTTATTCTTTCTCCTTCAACTTGTTCATCAATGCCTTTCTCTTCTCTCTTGATGTGCTCACTTGATCCTTCAATGTCTCAATGAAATCTTCAGCTACGTTAAGGTTTCTTTTCAGGGAACTTATTTTCTAGCTACATTAAGATTCAAGTGTCACACTAAGCTATCTTTGCAAACCAGAGTCTATTGATTCAATCTTTTGGATCTTCCTCAAGCTATTAGGATTCTTCTGTGGCACAGAGCTAGTGCAGGAGCACCTCTTCAACAAGAAAATCATGGCTCTGAGGATGAAGACTAGGATCATAGTGTTTGTCTTAGTGTCTTGTATTTATGCAAGTTTCATGTATTCAATAAAGACCCCACCATGTAAACCCATGTCACTAATTAGGCAATTTGATAAGCCAATTAGGAGAATATGGTCAATAGGGGTAGTAGAATGTTTGGTTTTATGTTTGATAGGTTTTTAGGATGTTTTAGGGGTGTTTGGTTGATCTAAGTGTGTGGATCCTAACCTTAGAGAGTTTGACAACTTTTTATACAAAAATGCAACTTTTCAAAATGTGGTTGATGTAAGCCTCTCAATGGCTCCAACCTCTTCCAAATTTGGTTGGTAAATATTGGAAAGGGATATATACCTTGTGGACATAATTTTCAAGGTTGGGTGTGATTTTGGGTTAAAGTTTGAAAGCAATAAAATAGTAAAAAATTGAGTTTTCCCAGAAATTGTGAGTTTACAGAGGTTGTACGTCCTTGACCAGATTGAAATTGACAAAATAATTCATGGAGTAGATGGAGGAATTAATTAGATTTGATTTGGTGGTGGTCTGAGGTTTTTCTTGTTTTTGTGAAGAGAGAACCCTCCATTTTTCTGATTGTAACTCGGAAAGTAAGGGCTTGGCTAGGGTTTTAGCCAAAAATGGCCATATCTTGCATTCTAGTCAACTAGAAGTTTCTTCCTTGGTGGAGTGAAGGATTGGCCTATTTATTTTAGGATTTTCATGTGTTTTTGTAGGGGAGACTTGGTTGTGAGGAGAAAGAAGCAAAACTAGGTAGGTATCTCTATGTGACTACCTTAAGCAAATTTAGGGCAGTCATCATAAAATTTGATATCAGTGGATTATAGGTGTGTAACCATGGAATTAGAGGTGATTAAAAATTCCCCACATTCTCATAAATTTGGTTTTGTAGTTGGGATACTGGTAATGGGGGTTTCTTTATAAATTAGGCCTAATCACCCTAATTAGGTCTCTATGCTTCTAAGGGGTTTAGACCCTTAGGTTGCAGATCTTGCCAACCCATTTTATGGATGAGTGTAACTCCCAAAAGGGTATCTATAATGGTGAGTATTTTATCAAAGTGCGTGGAATATTTTGGAGTTAAAGTCAATTCTCTCGCTAAATAGGGCTACTAGCCTAGGGGGTAGGTTTCCAAAGGAGGTATACGGATTTGAAGACAAAACCCTAAACCAATTCTTGGAAAAATACATAGTAGTCATGAATGGACCAATTCCAAATCCCCTAAGAGCAGGAGTTATCGATGAGGCATTTTTGAGAATTTGAAACCATTTACTCATCTTATGTAGGTGTTAGGCTTGAGTAGTGGAGAGTAGTTCAAAACCTTAAGATGTGGAGTCCTTCCTTATAGGGTCATTTTTTGTCATTTGAACAGTCACACCCTAACCTTTTGGACTTTTCCTTAGGTGGTAAGGAGGCCTCTGCATCAAAAGATTTGATACCAATTGTTGGAATCAATTAACATTGAGAGGGGGGGGTGAATTGATGTTTTATAATTTGCAAACTTATCAAGCTGATTTTTAAACCACTAGATGCATGAGAAAGTAATCAAAGTGAAGAAACATAAAATGAACAACCACACAACCATAACACCAAGATTTTTATGTGAAAACCTAGAAAGAGGAAAACAATGGTGGGATTGAGTACCCATAATATTATTATACTATGGCTAGTAGTAGAACAATATTACAAAAGGGGAATGCACTTGCATTTAGGCACACTACCTAGAGCTCACTATTCAATTAAAAAAGGGCTACAACTCGGAGGAAGGTTCACTACCTTACAGGCTATTACAAAATGATTACAATGATAACTAAACTAAAGTGTATCATCTAACTATGCCAAAATACAGTTCTGGTCAGGCTTTGATTGTCTCTTGCAACTGATCCATCATTTTGATCTGCTATTTTGCTCTGTCACATACTGGAGCAACCAAATCTTCACCAACCTTATAGATTCACTCATCACACAATCTAATATGATCAACTAAATCAATCTTATATATCCGCATCATAAAAAAGAATCATTTACTAAGTCGGCTTCCAAAAACTGTATCACACAACATGAAACATGTTCTACCAAGTCGGCTCAATCCAATCACAAATTCAAATGCTTCCCATACGTTGACCCAATCACCACAAACATGAAACTAAGCACCAAAATCATCCCAACAAATCCACAGCACACTTTACTCCAAAATAGATCTTCCCTAATTGAATTACCAGATACCGGAGCTCTAAACTTGTACACAATTCAACATGGAAAATCAGGATCATGAGATAATCTATCTCGAACCTTGAACCTTGAACCAACTGCCTTGATCAACGCAACCCAAATTACATTACCAAAATCAAGATGTGCAAAATGATCTCATGCTCTACTGGTAACTGTGTTCCACCTTCCAAACTTAAGCCTTATGGAGAATATGACTTCCAATAAACCAGTTCTATGTACACCGGATGTGATATGCGAATTGAGTTACCATCAATTATAACCCTTAAGAAACTATCTTACACCAATCTTCACTAGAATAGTGTATCTCACCAACATGACTGCTCTTGAACCATGTTGAGTGTATGATCAATCAAAGTAGAGCTTCCACTATTTTGTATGTGTTACCATGAATATTTATTCATTAGGAAAGGTTGATATTAGTGGGCGATTTCCTTCCATTGGAGTCTCTTATAGTTGATCTACTAATACCTGCCCTTTGATTGCCTTGCGGTCCACATACTCAATATGAAATTTGCTAAGGATCAGAACCCACTTTTCCAATCAACTAGTTAGAGTTGGTTTACTTAACAAATATTTTAGGGGATTGATCTTTTCAATGAGCTTGGTTTTATGTGTCAACATATAATGTCTTAGCTTGATAGAGGCTAAGACCACCACAAGGCATGCTCACTCAATAGGGGTATAATTGAGTTCATAACCTACCAATGTTCTGGAGATATAATAGATTGCACATTCCTTTCCTTCTGAATCATGTTGTGCCAATAATACCCCTAAGGTAGTCACAGTAGTGGATATGTATAACAATAAGGGACTATATGGATCTAGTGGTATTAATAAAGGTGATGTCATTAGGTAGTCTTCCAATAGCTGAAATGCTTTTTGGCATTTTTCATCCCATTTGAACTGAATGTTTTTATGTAGCAGATGTGTGATTGGATGACATTTATTAGCCAACTAAGCAATGAACCAATGAATGGATTGTAGCCTCCCTTGCAATGTTCTGAGATGACTAATTTTCTTCGGAGGTGGCATTTCAAGGATTGCCTTCACCTTTGCAAGATCAATTTCAATTCCTTTATCTGAAAGAATGTATCCTAAGAGCTTTTTGGAGGTTAGTCCAAAGACACATTTCTTTGGGTTCATATGAACCTTGTATTATTGTAGCCTTGTGAAAATATTGTCTAGGACCACCAATTGATTTTCTCTTGTTAAGGATTTTCCTAGGAGATCATCCACACAGTCTTCCATCAAAGTATGCATCATATGATGAAAGATTGTGGTCATTGCTCACTGATATTTAGCTCTAAAATTCTTTAGGCCAGATTCCATTACATTCCAATAGTAAGTTCTCCATGGACAAGCGAAGGATATTTCATGCTAACCCTCAGGTGCTATCTTGATCTATTTATACCCAAAAAATCCATCCACGAGTGAGAGCATTGCATGGCCAACGGTCATATCCACAATCATGTCGATGTTAGGAAGGGGGAAATCATCTTTTGGATAGGCTTTATTCAAGTCCCTAAAATTTGTACAAATACGGATGCCCCTAGTTGGTTTTTCCACTGGTAAAATATTAAATATCCATTATGCATAGTCAATTGGCTTGATGCAACCAACATCTAACAACTTTTTGAGTTCAGCCTTTACTAAGAGTGTGATTTGAGGATGCATTTTCCTTATCTTTTATTTTACTAGTTTGGCTCCTTCTACTCTATCATGTGATGCATTAATAGATCTAGATTAGTCCTAGAATGTCTACATAGGACCATCCAAAATTGATCTGTCTCTTTTAAAAGAAATCTACGAAGCTAGCATCTTCGTATGGAGTGAATGATTTTGCTAAGTGTATTATGTGAGGATTTCCTATTGTTCCTAGATTTATTTATTTTGTTTCTTCCACAAGGATAGATGATCTCTCCTGATTTGTGCTAAATGGGAGAATATCAAACCTTCCATCCTCAGGCACCTCATAAAGGTTTTCACTAGTGGACTCATCCTTTATTTTTACTATTTTTGGATCTAAAAGTGTTGCAGTGTGGTTTTCACGAGAGGATCCATTCTTGATATGATATTTTTGTGATTGAAAGGTTTGGGATTCTCTTCAAAGTAAGTTGCACTATTATGTTCAATAGAAAACCCACCCTTGTGATCCTCGCTTGGTATGCTATCTCAAAGTTTGAGGAATTCAATGGCTGCATCATCATTTTGGAATATATCTAGGTGTGGGGGATCTTATTGGTCCCAGCCAATGGTTTGGGGATGTATATAAGTGGCATTACATCATCAGCTAGGTTAAGATCATAAGATGTGGTGTTTAAGGTTAGAATAGAGGTATTGAGGTCATCATTGGCACTCTCCTCTTCATATTTAGGCTTAGGAGGTGATACATCTCTATTAGAAGGATGTTGTGACTTTTGTGCCATATCTCATTTTTGAGATTTTTTTCCTTCAATAGGATCCCAAAAAGTTTTGATCCATGCCTCACCTTTGGCTCTTTTATCTTTAAAAGTATCAAAAGAATACCATTTAGATTCATGTGAAGCTGAAGAATCCCATTCATATTCTTGTGAATCGGTCTCAAAATCACTTTGTAAACCTCTGTTACTGCATCTTACATGCATGTCTATAGGTGTGAAAGTTTTGTCGATAACTACTGAAGTGTTATATCTAATGGGGTTGCTGATGCTGCTTGTGTGTCTGAAATGGATAAGAGCTTTAACCTTGGAGTGATTGACTTATGATCACCACAAACCTTTTGCTTGGTTATTGTATGTGTAGATTTTAATTGAGAAGTGATTTCATGACTTGGATTGTATCATAGTCCTTTGAGTTGATTTCTAGGCTGTAATCAAGGTTGCAAAGGTTCTTGTACATCCTGCTTTTGTAAGCCTAAATCACTATGTCCATCATAACCCATCTTTTGCATCAATGTAAAGCCTTTACCATGGTATTATATTGGTATCTTTATAGGTTGTTTACCCTTGATTGATGCATCTTTGTAGATCCACTTTTCCAAGTCTTCTTCAATATTTTCTTCCTCTTGGCTTCTTCCTAGGGTGAAATTTGCAAGTGTACATGTGCTAGCTATAGTGGACTTGTTCTGTGAAGGTTAAGTTTTTCCATATGTTCAAGGTGAAATGGGTAGTTAACCAACACATAAAAGAGCCAATATTATATTCTCCTAGGCCTTCATCCTTTACCTTCATCTTTAGTTTGGCATTATCCATTGTAGGGATTGGATTACTAGTGAGAGAAGTAGGGTTAACATAGAAAGAGGAAGTAGCTTATCTATTTCTAGGCATAGTAGTATCAGGTTGATGCCTTATATTATTGCAAAAGGAAAATGGGTTAGCATCACCTAAAATTGTTATTTCCACTCCATTATATGGAAACTTGATGCATTGATGGTAGGTGGAGCATACTGCTTGCATGGCATGTATCCAAGGTCTCCCCAAAAGAAGGTTATATGGAATGGGAGATCTAAGACTTGGCAAACCAAATCCTTCACCACAAGTCCTACCTTGACTGGTAAAGTGATGCATCCTTTGGAGGATCATTCTACATCATCATAGGCCTTGGTGGTGATCTTCTTTCTAAAATAGACTGCATCTTCTGTGTATCTCAATGCTATTACCATTCGCAACAAGGAAACAAAGTGAGAGAGGGGGTTGAATCAGTTTTCTCACAAAATTTACTTAATTCAAATGCAACTTCAGATCTGATGATTAAAAATGAATGCACAAATCAACACCACATCAATAACAAACATAACACAAATATTTTTGATGTGGAAAACCTAGTTAAGGGAAAAACCATAGCGGGAAGCTACCCACAATGAGATAATACCTTGTTATAAGTATGTGAAATATTACAATAGGGAATGCACATTGCCTAGATATCACTGCTCAAAAAACATAACAAGAAGGGCTACAACCCTTGGGAAGACTCACTATCTTACAAGGACATTCATATTACATTCATAAGATCATGAATTGATAGAACAAAATCTCATCATGCCTGGTTCCAGTTCTGATTAAGCACATAACACATACGCTACTCTTTCACACTTCTTTGCACTTCTTGTCTGCTACCAAAAGATAAAAGCATTATTTGCATACAAATACCACACAAATACATCTCTCATATGACTATTACATATATTTATACAAATGATCAACCTATATTTCAAGGTCGGCTCAACACTCGTAAAAAATTACAAAAATATAACCATACATGCTATAACATAGCATGAAGACTAAAACAATGTTAGCTAAGACATAGTATGGACCTAAACCAATACCCCGAACAAGAAATACCTCCACAAATTATGCCTTGAGCATCTGCAACACCCTTTAATCATTCAACCAGCCAGGAACATCGCATAATACAGACATACCAGAGAAATCATCCACAACAAGTACAATGATCAATACAGATCATCAACATGGATAGGAATCGATCTAGAAACATCCACAAGCATCATGAATTATGACAACAACAACCACAACATCACCACTTACTAGAATCATTATATTGAACCTCAAGAACACTCACTATACTGTCTGTCTAACTGAAAGATTCACTTGTGAACCTCCAAATCAATAACCATCTAAATTGAGGATACATATGAATGTCCCAAACACTTTGCCAAATCTGCAAACCAAGATATTACAATGGGGAGCAAAATCCAAAACATTGATCAATACCGAACAATTGAGAAACCAACCATAATACCAGATCTCATAACTTGATCAAATCATCATGTGGACCTTTGAAACTTTGGCTAAATAAACTAGAGATAATTATCTCAAAACCCTTTAATCCACAACAAATCATTTGCAACACACTGACCAAACCAACTCATCTAATTTGAATGCAACACTTGAGCACATCATTTGAGAAAACTTCTCAACAATATCCAATTGTTACTAGTTACAATGTGTATATGTTTATACCAGCTCCACTGTCTATCAAGACTCACTTGACTCTATGTTTGTTAATGAAACCTTCAACTTCAAGTGGAGCATAATGGTTTTGTTGTATGGATGAATCATCATTCGCAGTAAAAGTGAGTCAATGAGATGATTTGAGGCTGCCCACCATGGCTTGAAATTGATCAGTATTAATATTGGATGGGACTGACACTTCTTGGAGAACTTTGTCTAAGATTGTTTTATGTGATGGCGACAATCACAAAATCTCAAGGATGTAAATTAGCGCATGCGTCTTTTCTAACTGGTCAACAAGGTTATACTGCTTTGGACTATATGTTGTTTTTGGTGGCACACCTTGTAGTGTGACCTTTCTACGATGGGTAACAATATTGCATTCGAGATCTTTGCCTTTGATTGTAATGGTTGCAACTTATTCATTATCATCATAAAGGTTATTGACAATATAATCATATGATGCGTGTGTATAGTTTTCTGTGCTATCTTGGTTCTTACCTTGATGGGAGGGACCCCCTTTCTCATATAATGGGAGTGGATTCTTGAACATGGTGTGATCCGTATTGGAAGTTTTTACAATGTGGCCATCCACTTCTATCTCACCCCAATCAATGAGGTCTTGAATGATGTCCTTTAGCCAATGACAATTGTTTGTCTTGTTCCCTCTTCTTTTGTGAAATTCACAATACTCATTATCCCTCCACCATGAAGGTTTAACTTGTTTTTCATAGTTTGATGTTTTAGGCAATGTGATAATATTAGAAGATATGAGTTGCCGTAATACCTTTAAAGAGGTTCTCCCAAGGTTGTATATGTTTGATTTAGTTGGTAGGTAAAGTACCTTCTCTTTGGTGCCTCTTATTGTGTGTTGGGAGCTTGATTTCTTTGATTGTTTGGGGGATTACCTTGGTTGGTATTGTTGTTGTTGGGGTTGTTTTTATTATGATTATTATCTTGCTTGGCTATTTTGACCATATAAGGTTGGGTGATCTTGACAGTCCTTGCATATACAATACCATCGTTAACTATGTTTTTGTTCTTGGACCAAAACTTGGGTTTGTCATTGTTGTAGGTCAGCTGAGGATCATCCTTGTTGTCCTTATAGATTTTGACAAGTCTCTTTTTGATAAGGGGTTTCTCAATTTTGAGTCCTTGGGATATCAACTCATCAAAAGAGTCCAAACATTTGAATTCCAAATGGAATTCCATCTCTTCATTTAAATTTGAAATGAAGATTTCAACTAATTGTTCCTCAATAATGTGGAAGTCTACTATAAAAGTGTCTCCATCTTTGCAAGAATGTTGAGAATAAATCTCCATTCTTTTGTTTAGTGATGCATAAATCAGCCATGCAGACATCACATTCTATGTTGTGCACATGTTGAGTAATAAATTTTTGCATTAAGTCCTCAAATGTCTTGATTCCACCTAGCAATCATGAAAACCACTACATAGCTGAGCCTCCTAGACTTTGAGGAAAAAGGTGCATCAAGTAGGTCTCATCATATGCAACCTCTAAGCATGCGGAGTAGAATTTTCTCACATGGTCTCTTGGATCTCCCTTTCCTTTGTATTTGTCAAATTTTGGAGTCTCTAAATTGTGTGGGAAAGGAAGAAAGGCAATGCTCCTATCAAATGGATATGGACAGATGTCCTCGAGAGCATATCTCTTTTGTGGTGTTCCTAAGTTTAATTTTTGTGTGAGGTCTTGTACTTGTTGTTTCAAAATATCCATTTCTATTAGAGGACGTGGGACATACCCATGGTTCCCTTGTCACTACTGGCAATTTACACTCATCCGGTAATGGTTAATGATATTTTGGGTTTTCATTGATGGAAACTTATCTCCAGGTGTAAATATTATCTATTGGGATTCATTGATTTATCACTTTTCTTTATTTGGGTTAACCAACATTTACTACACTAAATCGGTATTCACTTTGCTTCATAATCGATTAAGTCCTAATCCCAGTAACGTGTATTTGGAACCTGACTAAGTGATCTTGTGGCCCCGATTATTTCTTTCAAGGAATTTATGGTAACGTGTGAAGGCCAACATGGTCATTGGAATTATGTATGAAATACCTTGTGATCTGAAAACTGACATGATTATATTTTTCATTGAAGTCGACATGGTGAAAATATAGAAGGGTATTTAAGGAGATCCTTTTAGCAATGGATAATATAAGTGATGGAAGACAATTTTGGTTGCAAATCTTTCAAAGATTAATGATATGCTTTTTGGTCAGCGAAAGGAAGCGTTTGTGTGCAGTTTCACGTGCACATTATATACTAGTAGAAAAGAAGAGCATTAGCAAAACTGGTACACAATGAGGGTTAATAGAGATTAAACATGAACTTATCCAACATGGTTAGATGTATATTATGAGTTCAACTTTGTTTGTAATCATCTTGTAGTACTTTGTAAGTCGATGAGACTTCTATTTGAGTAGTGAGCTCTAGGACGTTGGCTTGATTGCATGTGCAATCCCCTCTATATAATATTTGTATACCTTGATCAAGTATATAGATATTGTGGGTATCGGGCCCACCATGGTTTTTCCCTTTGTAGGGTTTTCCATGTATAAATATTGGTGTTATGGTGTTGCTTCTTTATTTGTTATTTGGTAAATGCACTATAATTTTATTTACTGTTAATCGGTTTATAAGCAATAAGTTAAAATTTATAATTACTGGTAGAACACTGATTCACCCCCCTCTTAGTGTATTTGGATTCCAACAGATACTCATTGTCATCGTAATTGTGGGTATTCGTCAACCTTCTCTTGTTTTGATTTCTGTCTTGCTAGTGACTGTGTTGGGCTTGCTCTAATGTTTCCCTAAGTTGTGATACATCAAAGTCTAAAGGGATTTTTGCACTCTCTTGAGAAAGTATTAGGAAATGGGCATTAGTGTTCCCCTTGAGCATCTCATCAAATTTTTTATTAAATTTGGGGTCATGTGTTTCTCATTAAATTTTATCTTGTGTGGGAGTATTTGGGTCTTCTCCCCTTACAAATTATTTATGATGAAAGGGGTTGAGGTCTTCTTGCTCTTCCGATTCTAGATATATTTCATTTTTCTTGCATCTATGACTCCGAGACCTAGTCCCAATAATGTTGAAGTTTGTGTTTTGGAAATGAAATGAATGAAAAAGTAGGTGGTTGATCCCCTCTTATAGTTCTAAGATTTGACGATGGTTATGATTGAGTTGAAATGTTTTGTGGATGAGTGATCTCTTACCCTAAAGGTTGGATGTTAACAAAGTCCTTTTGGGATTTCTTTCTTGGTGTTCAACATGAACTTGAGAGACAGATTATAATCATGAGAGATGACTCAGTCACTACAAAAGAATTTAAGGACAAGTTCAAAGTCAGCTCTGCAAAACTTGATGAATTACTGAAGAGTCAAAGAGATTCTAATGACAAGAGAGGTCTTGGTTATGAAGTAGGAGAAAGATCAGACACTGTACAACAAAATCATTCATCCGATCATAAGTAGAATCATGTAAACAATCAGAACTAGAAATCACTAGTAAGACAACCTAATGCTCACAAATTCAATGGTACATGCTTTGTTTCTAATAAATATGGTCATATGGTAAGTCAGTGCAAAAATAGGAATAATCAGAACAATGCATCATTCACCAGTCTTGGAAATGTAAGATGTCATGCATGTGGAAGATTTAGACATATGGCTAACCAATGCAGATCAAAAGGAAATCAAGGGTTTAGCAAAGTAGTTCAAAAGAACAATATTGTTTGTTATGCATGCAACAAGATTGAACATATTGCTAAATACCGTAGAAGTAAGAACCCACTGATAACTAATGGAAATACAGATGAGAAAGGAAAGGCAGAGGTGGAAGACATCAAAAAACAACATGAGACAAGATGGTTAAGAAGATCAGATACACAACTGATAGAATCATCAGGTCCTGCATCGACAACAGGAACAACTGGTAACTAAGGCACTCTTCCTTAGGGGTAGGCAAATCATTGAAGATAGTGCAAATACTTCAGATTGGATCTATAGTCAGAGAATTATGATTGCGGATGGATACTTAGGCAATTTCAAGTGTTTACCAGAACCTACTCGCAGACTATGTGACTTGGTAAAACTTCCTAGTAGCATTTATGATAGTGAAAAATTAGGGTTAATGATGATAAAAAGGGAAATCTAAGTTATTTTCTTTACACAATGATCGAGCATTTAGAAGAGCGATTTCTAGAGAGATTCAAAGTCCAAGGATATTTGTGCGAGCACTTTCTCTCACAAGCAACTCATCTCCTGATAGTATCCTAAGGTATTTTCTGTTTGTAGAAACCCTAGTTTTAGTATCTACATATCATGGCTTCTTCATCCAATGTCGATACTCCTTTGGTGGTGGAAATCAAGAAATGCCCCCATCCTGAATTCAAGAAACACTCCTTCAAATCTCGTTTGGATGAACCACTAGGAGCATTCTTGAACGTCTTCCATGGTGTTCTTCACATTGAAGACATTAGGGCATACATTCACTATGACATCAAGGAGCTTGGAGGATATGAATTGTCTTGTGTTTTCACTGAGAACCTCACTATAGACAACCAATTGAAACTAAAATTTTCCCACTTGCAAAGGAAGGGTTTCACTCAGTTCATGGATTTTCCCACATTTGATGAGGTGGAATGGGTTTGATACATTTTGAGCCACATTCATGGTGAAATCATCTAGTTGGACCAGCCCTATAAAATCATAAAGGAAGTAATCAAAAACATCACCTGCCTGTAAAGATTGGAGGTCTACCCGACCCTAGGTGCAAACTCTCCAACACCAAACTTTACAAACTCACTAATGCTACTTTTGATGGTTGTTTGATGAGAGTTGATGATGTGAGGGAAACTGACGTTAAGTTTATTGCAATGATAATTGGTTACAAATTTTACCAATCTAATTGGGTGGACTATCTTCGCCAACAACATTTTGATTGCTCTCCAAATGGTGAAGGAGGATGCACAGTACAATCTTTGAGGTGTGATACTGAAGGAGCTAATATCAAACCTCCAGAAAATCAAACAAGATAAGAAAAACACTTTCTAGTATGGTTCCTTTGTTATCTATTTAGCATTCTACTTTTTGGGTACTGTTCCTGGTTATGGGAAGATTCAATGGGCTTTTGATCATCCGATAGCTACCCAGATAGCTAAAATTTGGATAAACAAGGGGGAAAAAAGAATAAAGATAATTTATGGGCATTTTTCAAAACTTTTCAACAAGAAATGAAGAATAAGTCTAGGATTCCTAAAACTATAGTGGAAAAATATACATATACAATATGTTTTATGGTGAATAAGGATGAATTCATGATGGAAGCAGTCCATCCTAGAATTGTCTAGATCATGCCTATGGGATACGAGGTGGATGAGGCCACACTGGATACCTATGCTCACCATCTACTACAAGCACCAGTTGATGAAAAAGAGGAAAAATTTGGTACAACTTGGGAAAAAGTCTAAAAGTTCACCAAGAACAGGTTGCACCTTCTATTAGGAAGAAGTTGACTAAGGTTGCAGCTGAAACTCTAATAAGTGAAGGGCATGATAGGGCATAAATAGAACAAAAAGTCAAAATCCTTGAAGCCTGAAGGAAAGAAGAAATGAAACAAAAAAGAAAGGAAGAAAGTGAAGCCATGAAGGTAGCTCAGGCCACTCCCAATGTGTTCCCGGTATCAAATGAGACTTCCAAGCAACCAGAAGCATCTTCAGCTGAGCCTGCTAGTCCTAAACGGACTGAGTCAACAAAGAGAAAACAAAAGTTAACCTAACAATATATGATATTCTCTTCGGAGGGAACATAATTAGATGAAGACATCAAGGAAGTTCCGAAGAAGAAAGGTATTTTTGCAAGGGTAGTGAGGGAGAAGAAGGAAGAGCAAAAGGAAGAACCAGCTAAGGAGCCTCCTAGGAAACCCAAAATTACCATTGTACATAAACAAAGAAGAATCAATAAGAACACATTGGATGCTCATGACTTAATTGATCAGATTATTAATGATGGCAACTTAGATAATATTCCTACATTCTTTGATGAGTTTGATGAGAAGGAGAAAAAGCAGATTGAGGAAGCTATTCTTTTTTTCTTTTAGTAGAGCATTGATTGAATTAGAGAAATTTTTTCCTAAGGATTTGTATGATAAGCTAGAGGCTCAGAAATTACATGCTCAAACTCTGGACCGAAAAATAAAAGAGACAGAATTGGTTAATCTCTGTCCAACATTAACCCCTCCAGAGATGGTAGATTTAAAAAATAAAACTGGCTCATTTGAATTTAATCCAAAGCACAAAATAAATAACTTAATGTTGGAAAGATTTGAGGAGATCCGAAAGGAAACCATAGACATTTGGGTGAAAATTATTTTAAGTTTGGGATATGAATTGAGCCCTAGTTTTGTACAGTCTTAGAATATATAGTTACTAGGGGATAAGAAAATGACATCAATAGAGGAACAATGTGTAAATACAGATCAACCGGCTAGCACTCCATAGAATACCACTGTATCAGCTAGTTAGTCAAATCTTGCAGCATAAGATACCCCGACAAATAATGTACAAGATATAGAGGCAAATATAGATAAGGGTATAGATAATAAAGTTACAAAGGATGTACAAGATCTGGATAGGGAACCAAGTGGTGAAGCCATCGGTGCACTGGAGATAAAGGATTCTAAGGATACCTCTCTGGTATATAAGGGCAAGGAAACTGTGACAGATCTCTCTTCCAACTTGGGAATGGAAACTTCAACCATAGCCAAAGGAAGTTTGTCACAATTTTCTATCAGTTTTGACAAGCCATACCAAAAGATGTCTCCAACAGAGAAAATTCAGCGGCAGCAACACTCCTGTTGGCATATGCACACTCCAATGAGACATTATATGTGATTGAAGGTTTTGTCATTGATGGCAACCTTGCAATCCTATGGCACCGACAAAGGCATTATACTGGTATCAGTAGATCACACTCCACACCGGCACTCAGGACACCGACACCGGTACAGAAGAAATGAAGTATACCGACACAGAGCCCGACATGATTTTGTTATATTATATTTTGTTTATTATTGAAAAACTTTGTAAGCCGACTTGGCAAATTGTAAAATGACTCTTATATATAAAAGAGATCATTGTAGACAATTGAAAATGAGATGTAAGCATTAAGGAAAAATATTAGGCAGACCTATTATGCGAAATATAGGTTAAGGGGTTTATGTAAGCAGCAGAGCAGCAACCGGTACTGGATCAGGCATTGAAGATGCTATTGTAAAGAAGTACAAGATATTGGATTTGTATAATCCTCATTATAAGTCAGTGAGACTTCCCATTCAGCAGTGAGCTCTAGGCAGTTGGCCTTCCTGCATGTGCAGGCCCCTATTGTAAGTAATATTCTCTTATTGGCCAGTGAGTGAATATTGTGGGTCATAAATCCCACCGAGGTTTTTCTCACATCGGGTTTCCTCATTAAAACCTTGTGTTATGGTGTGCTTTTCATGTGGATGTTCTTGATTCTATTTATTGCATTATTTCTTGCATATTGGTACACTGTTATATTATGTTCTGCATGTTTTAAGTCAAGAAATTCTATAAACCGGTTAGATACTAATTCACCCCCTCCTCTCAGTATCTGTGGGATTCCTAACAATTGGTATCAAAGCCTGGTCCTCTATTTTCAAAAGCCTAACAACTTGAGGAAGATCTTGACACCGGTAAAGATGGAAAATCTGATGAAGCAACTGGAAGGAGCTCTTTCAGACTATGATGCAGAGAAATTGAAAAATATCAAACTAGAAGATGATTTAAGGGCAGCTCAGGATATCATTTAGGCACTTCAATAAAATTTTACTGTTGCAAGAAATAAGAGAAGAGAATTTTGTGAAAAATTGCAAAATGAGAATGATGAAAAGGAATCATTTAATGATATAATAAGCAAGTTGAAACAAGAGAACATGACAACAAAGAATGAGATGCAGGATATGACTATGAGATTTTGCAAAGAGATTGAGGATAAGAAGAAGAATGAAGAAGAATTGACCAAAAGACTAAGTGATGCAGCAAATGAGAACACAAGACTTAGCTATGAAAATGACATGTTGAAGACAGATTTGATGCATACTCAGAATGACTCAAATGAACTGATGAGACAAAAAGAAGTCTTAGAAAGAGAACTAGAAACTGCAAATCAACATAAAGAAAAATTCAAGAAAAGATCAGAGGAACTTGGCACCTTGCTGAAGAATCAAAAACCTAAAGGTGACACTTCTAGAATTGGCTTTGAAGTTGGTGAAAGCTCTGGTACTACAAATACTCAGGATCATAGCAAATTTGTAAGACAACCTAATTCTTATAAATTCAATGGAAAATGCTTTAATTTTAATAAGTATGGTCATAGAGAAAATGAATGTAGATCTAGAAATTATTAGAATATCAACACACCCACCGGTCAATGTTCTAAATGTAACAAAGTAGGTCACAACTTTGAAAACTATAGGATGAATGTGAGATGTTATGTTTGTGGAAGATTTGGACATTTATCTAATCAATGCAAAACACAAACTGACATAGGTTATGGGAAAGCTATTCAGAAGAATAATGTAACTTGTTATGCATGTAACAAGATTGGGCATATTGCTAAATTCTATAGAAGTAAAGGAATACCAGTAGACAACAAAAGTTCTAGCTTGAAAGGTAAAGAAAAAGTTGAAGAGGTTAAGCAAGAATTCTCAGAACAATGGATTAGAAAAGTTGATCTATATATTAGGAATACTCCTCCACCGGTAGAACAAACCAATGCTTCAGCGATAGAACAGAGTGATGCTTCACCAGAAGGATAGAGTAGTGCTCCACCGGTATGAAGTTCTTCATCTAATTGAAGAAAATTTCTTTGAGGGTTTGGCAAACTATTGACATGTGCTATTATTCCCTCGGTTAGAGATAAGAAGTTGGAAATTACTTATTATGGGCAAACAATGTTAAGTGAATACTTAACTGGCATGCAATTAATGTGGTAGATAGCAAAAAGATACTATAAAATCAAGGTTTTGGCTCCATTTCATTTCACCGAGATTACAAACCTACGAAGAGCGTGAAATTTCCGAGCTAAGGCATTTCGAGGAAGAAGCAAGAACACTCCAAGCAATCATCCATCCTAAAGGTAGTAAAAGGTATTTAATCATGGTATCCACCTCTGCAATTGAATATATAGCAAACCCTACTATTGTTAAAGTGATAAAAAGACCTAGGCCCGTATTTCAGTTAGTTCTCGAGGTAGCAAAGAAAGATGATACCTTAGGTGCTTTTTCTCAAATTCCTAAGGGAGTTGTTTATGTTGAAGACCCCAGAATGTACATCCACTGCAACATTGAGGAACTAGGAGATGAAGAGATTAAAACCATGTTTAAAACTGTAATATGTGATAAAACCAACAATGTAAAAGATGAACACAAGATCATTGAGACCCTAGGATTTACAGAGATCCTTAGCATTCCTGAATTCCCCAAGGATATGATTAGGATAGTCTTAAGCAGGGTACATGGTGAATTTTTCTGGTTAGATGCAGTCCACAAAATCACTAAGGAAGTTGTGAAAGCTGTCACAGGGTTACCAATCACTAGCAAAAGGCCAGATAAAACCAAGAAGGTATCCAATGACCTAGTTACAAACCTAACTGGTGCAACATTCGACAAGAGGTCCTTAAGAGTTAATGATGTAACAGACATTAATGTGAGATTTATTAGCATGATATTAGGGTATAAAACTACTCATGCAAGTAGACTCAATTTAGTTTCAAGTTTATGCATTAAGAGTGCTTATGATATGGTCACAGATAATGCAAAGATTGATATATGTGAGTGGTTAAAGGATGAATTAATTGACAACCTTGGAAAGATTAAGAAGGACAAGAAAGGAACTTTTAGGTTTGGAAATCTGTTAGTATGTCTGATACTACATAAAATAGGTTATTGATATACTCTACAAAGAACTTGGATATGATATACCGGTAGGCAAACAGTTAACAAAACTATTCAATAACATGGGAGAAGACAAGGAAAACAATAGTCATGACTTCTTTCAAGCATTAAAGGCCAAAATGAAGAAAAGAATCAGGTTATCACAAAAGATTGTCGACAAATAGAAAGATGAAATCTAGATGGAAGCAGTCATCCCTAGGATAGTTTGGGTGACCGAGATGGGCTATGAAATGAATGATCATATAATTGAAACATATGCTAAAGCACTTCTGGAAGCCCCCAGAGAACCTAAGGAAAAAGTATTTGGTAGTGTAGAAACTATTGAAAGCCAAATACAATCAAAGAAAAGAGTGAAAAAGGTTGAGGCAGTCGTAAGGAAAGGTTCTAGACAAGAAAAAGCCATCAAAGAAGATGTGTTGAAGAAAACTGGTATAACAAAGGATGAGTTAGCAGCTCCACAACCTAAAACTCACTTATCAACGGTAGGTACTTCTTTGAAAGGTGACATGCCTACAACTTTCAAAAGAGTTATAAGAAAAAGAGATCCCTCACCGGCAACCACACCCTCACCTAAGAGGACAAGACAAAAACAACAAGCAGTGAGATCTTCGATAAGAAAGGCTACACCAAAGAAGAAGAAACTGACACCCAAAAAGAAGAAGAGGACAAACAAAGACTTGGCCCCTCTTGATATACTGCTGAATGAAATTATAGAGGAAGGTAAATTGAAGAACTTAGAGAAAATATATGACACCTTAACAACTGATGAAAAAGAACAAGTTGAAAATAGTGTTATATTGCATATGGATATGCATAAGAAGTTTTTGATGGAATTAGTTAATGAAATTCCAGATGAACTATTTAAAAGACTAGAAGCAAGAAGACAAGCAGTGATAGAACTAGACAAGAAAATAAAGATTGAAAAGCTACTTGCTGTATATCCGGTAAACTCACCCAAAGAAATTGATGACCTAATTGCTCAAGCCAACAGGACAATATTTTCTACTGCACACTGGCATGTTGCTTTAATGGTTGGAAGAATTAATGAGGTGACTGAGGAGACAAAAAATGGATGGGATATATTCCTAGTTGAGAAAGAAAAACAAGAAGAGTACAGGAACCCCAAACCCATAAAATTTTATTAGAAAGATAGAGACAAGGGTAAAGGTAAAGTTGGTGGACCACCTAGTATCAAGGTTAGAGACAACTTACCCCCACCTCCTCTAATTACTCCACCAGTAAAAACAACAGCTACAGAAGATCAATCGACAACTGAGAGTATGGATGTAGAGGATGATAATCCTAATCCTGAAGTCTTATATACTGTGGATGTTGATACTCAAAAGATCAACATTGTGGTAGACAAAGATACAACTGATAAGACTGATATGGCTAGTGAGCCTCCGGTAGCTGAGGAAACTGATAACACATAGGAGAAACCAATAGAAGACAAAGAGAAAAAGGTAGAGACTCATACTCAGACTGAGGTAATACAACAAACAAAGAAACAAACAGAGAAAAAGGCTCTAGAACTGGAACAATAGCAATCAGAACAGGTACATAAAGAAACAGTACCACCGACAACTAGTGAAGTAGAAAAACCATTGCTTAAAGAAATGCATACACACACATACCTACAAGAGGTCAATACAAGCTTGGTTACTTCCATCGGTACTCAGATTGTTGATTCATCATCAGGCTACAAATCAACTAATGTGATTGAGGTACTATTAGATTCAATCAAGAAGATAACCGACTACAACTCACAAGCTTACAAGGCAATTGATGATACCATACCAATTTTGAAGGTAATTGCTCCTAACTATAATATAGACAATAAAGATTCTTTAGGACAACTTGATACACTGTGTAAATATATCATAGAAAACATTGAGAAAATAAAGGAAGAGTCATTGAAGGATAAAGTAGAAGTTGAAAAACATAAATTCTTTGATGAGCAAATAAAGAAGTGTAACAAAGATTTTGACACACTTCTACTAGAATTATGTAATTTATTGAAAGAGTACAAAAATCTGTACAAAGATACCTGTAAAACAAACTTTTTGATTGTAGATATAGACAAGAAGATGAGCAAGGTACAGGATGAGATCAATAAACTTGCAGATAATTTTGTTAACTCACCTAATACACTATCAGTTTTTGAGGAGAAAATAACAAATTTTGAAGAAGAATTACTTAAATTGGAAAGAGAGAAAGAAAGAATAGTGAATAGGGAAAAGGATTTGAGATCAAAACTAAGTCCAAGATTGGACTATCTAGCATCACTACCAAAGGAAGTATTTGAGGCAATAATACAGGGAAAGAAAACACCGACAAAGCATTTGCAGCATCTCACTGGTACAGTGAAAAGAACAAAGACAACAATAAAGGATAGCAAAAAGTTTATGGATAGTATAAAATTGATTTTGGGAGATCTTTTTCAAATTGTAACCACCCAGTTACAAGGTTGAAACTACAAACTCTACTGACATCTTGACAACCTTTGTCATTGATGCCAAAGGGGGAGTAGTGGGATGAGAAAATTCAAATCAAAGGAATCATATGCTCAGGGGTAGCTCACACATTTTTGGTAACATTTTTGGACTTCACATTTTTGGATACATCTTTTGAAATTTCTCATGAGTGTTGCCATCAATGCCAAAGGGGGAGATTGTTGGCATATGCACACTCCAATGAGACATTATATGTGATTGAAGGTTTTGTCATTGATGGCAACCTTACAATCTTATGACACTGACAAAGGCATTATACCGGCATCAGCAGATCACACTCCACACTGGTACAAAAGAAAGGAAGTATACCGGCATAGAGGCTGATAGGATTTTGTTATATTATATTTTGTTTATTATTGAAAAATTTTGTAAGCCAACTTGGAAAATTGTAAAATGACTCTTATATATAAAAGAGATCATTGTAGACATTTGAAAATGAGATGTAAGCATTAAGGAAAAATATTAGGCAGACCTATTATGCGAAATATAGGTTAAGGGGTTTATGTAAGCAGCAGAGCAACAACCGGTACTGGATCAGGCATTGAAGATGCTATTGTAAAGCAGTACAAGATATTGGATTTGTATAATCCTCATTGTAAGTCAGTGAGACTTCCCATTGAGCAGTGAGCTCTAGGCAGCTGGCCTTCCTACATGTGCAGGCCCCTATTGTAAGTAATATTCTCTTATTGGCCAGTGAGTGAATATTGTGGGTCACAAATCCCACCGAGGTTTTTCCCACACCATCCTCATTAAAACCTTGTGTTATGGTGTGCTTTTCATGTGGATGTTCTTGATTCTATTTATTGCATTATTTCTTGCATACCGGTACACTATTATATTATGTTCTGCATGTTTTAAGTCAAGAAATTCTATATACCAATTAGATACTGATTCACCCCCCCTCTCAGTATCTATGGGATTCCTAACAACTCCAAGCTCAAGCAACCCAAGAGTTGGCTCAGGATGAGTCAAAAGACAAAAAATTAACTGAACACAGTTTTGAAGTTTTGAATCGGTTGGTAATTGAGTTCGAGGCTCAAGAGGGCACAAGCTCATCTAACAAATTGGAGGAAATTATTAGTTTTATTCCTAAGCATTATGATTCTTTACTCAAAATTTCATTAAATGAAGCTAAAGAAAAAATTGTTGAGGCCCAGAAACAAACATTTTTGCAAATGATTGAATTTGAAAAGGGAAAACTCCAAACTTGCTTGCAATCCATTGATGAATCATTGGCAGAAGGTGGTAAAGTATACAAGACTTGTCTAGATTTTGCTAAGGTCACAACCCCTATAGAAAAGCAACTATTAGACTGTAGGAATAATTTGATTCAAATTTCTAACTCTCACAATCTGACAGTTAACCTAACCAGTTATTTAGATGGTCCAATTTTGGTAGTCATGGATCAAAATTTGAAATTAGAGAAGGAAAGGGACAATATAATAAAGCAAGCAAATGAGCTCCGAAATCTCATTGGCCCTAGGTTGGATAATTTGTTATTTCATAAGATGGAATGTATTTCTAATATGCAGAAGGAGGATCCCACTACATCAGAAGCAATTGAATATTATGCCAGTCTCTTGAATGGATTTACCTCAAATCTTGACTTTCTTATGCAGGGTTGGGATACTTAATTTTCATTTTTGAAGTCTATGTATACAAAATTTTTGAAACTTGTATAGAACCAACATGTATTTATAGATGTATAGAATTCTTTGTGGGCACCCCGCTTTGTCATTGATATCAAAGGGGGAGTAATAAAGTGAAAAATGTATATATTACTCAGGGGGACTATCAAATGTATATAGCAGATTCATATACAAGTCAAGATTTTCAGATTTAGAGGTAGATTCAGTGACAACATTGATTTTTAACATGAGTGTTGCCATCAATGCCAAAGAGGGAGATTGTTGGCAATTGACACTCATCTGGTAAGGGTTAATGACATTTTTGATTGTCATTGGTGGCAACTCATCTCCAAGTGTAAATATTCTCTATTGGGATTCATTGATTTTTCACTTTGCTTTATTTGGGTTAACCAACATTTACTACACTCAACCGGTATTCACTTTGCTTCACAACTGATTAAGTCCTAATCCCAGTAACATGTATTTGGAACCTGATTATGGATAAGACCTAACTAAGTGATCTTGCGGCCCTGATTATTTCTTTCATGGAATTTATTGTAATGTGTGAAGGCCGACATGGTCATTGGAATTGTGTATGAAATACCTTGTGATCCAGCAACCGACATGATTATATTTTTCATTGAAGCCGACATGGTGAATAGTTAGAAGGGTATTTAAGGAGATCCTTTTAGCAATGGATAATATAAGTGATGTAATGTGATTTTGGTTGCAAATATTTCAGAGATTAATGATATTCTTTTTGGTCATCAAAAGGAAGTGTTTGTGTGCAATTTCACATGCACAGTGTAAATCGGTAGCAGAACAAAGAAGAAAGAGCATCAATGAAACTGGTGCATAGTAACGGTTAACAAATCTTAAACTAAAACTTATCCAACATGGTTAGATGCATATTATGATTTAATTTTTGTTTGTAATCATCTTGTAGTACTGTGTAAGTCAGTGAGACTTCTATTTGAGTAGTGAGCTCTAGGCGGTTGGCCTGATTGCATGTGCAATCCCCTCTATGTAATATTTGTATACCTTGATCAAGTATATATATATATATATATATATATATATATATTATTGGTATCAGTCCTGCCATGGTTTTTCCCTTTGTAGAGTTTTCCATGTATAAATATTGGTGTTATGGTGTTGCTTCTTTATGTGTTATTTGGTATATGCACTTTAATTTTATTTACTGCTAACCAGTTTATAAGCAGTAAGTTCAAATCTATCATTACCAGTAGAATATTGATTCACCCCCCCTCTCAGTGTTCTTGGATTCCAACAGATACTCATTGTCATCGTAATTGTGGGTATTCCTCGACCTACTCTCATTTTGATTTCTCTCTTGCTAATGACTGTGTTGGGATTGCTCTGATAGTTCTGTTACTTAATGTAAGTATAGATGCCAAGCTAATAAGATGAGAGGGGGGGTGAATCATACAAACTTAATCTTCCATAAAAACATCAGATTCAACCTCGGTAACATATACTTTAGTAATATAACCAAAACTGCTAAACATGCAAACTCAAAAGCATATAAACATCATAACACTCATAACACCAGATTTAACATGGAAACCCAAATAGGGAAAAACCACTGTGGGATTTTGGACCCACTAAGAAATATGCTCTTCTAGAGTATGCTTGGTTGAAAGCAAATCCTATTAAAGATTACAAACACATTGCTAGATTTGACCCGGTTAATGGATTTCCCTCAGATCTGTTAGGATCTTCACCTTCTTAGAAGTGACCTTGTTGAAGGATTTCAAACACTCAATCAGAATGTCACCTTTCTAGAGGGCAAATAAGACTGTTAAGTCCACTCGGTTAAGAGATTTTCTGTCACTTCACAAAATAATAGTAATAAAAATCTATCTGCAACTTCACATCTAAAATGCTAAAGCAGATTCTTATTTGCTCAATACAATATAGACATAAAACTAATCTTGTCCATTTGCTGGGCTCTATACGCTATTATTCAAAACAGATCTTCAAGCTTCAATGCTCGGTAATCACTATGTAGCATCCCTGTTTATACACTTTCCTGCATACATTGTTTATCAATAGTTCCTTATTTATAAACAATTAGCCAATCGCTTAATCTCCTTGATCACATTTCCCATGATCAATCATAGCCATTAGATCTTCAAACTTTGTCTAGGTTCAATGTATTCACTGATCTGAAAATGTGTTACCCCACCTTGGAACTTGCATACATTTCTTGGAACTTGTGCTAGGGTATTACGATTCAATCTAAGCTGTAGATGTTCTTGCCGATTTTCCTTTGCCATAGATTCTTTAAAAAACTTCATTCACGGTATACCAATCATTTAATCATAGCCAGCTCATCAGCTTCCATAATTAAATAATGCTTTTATTCATTCAATGCATTCTGTTATTACTCGGTTGCAACTCGGTAAATACTAAACTTCACTCGGTAGACATTTCGCCTTCATTAAGCGATAGCGATAACCTTAGGGTTTACTGACTAGGTTCTTTCCTCGGTAACACAGTATAGTATTAACCTTAGAATCAATAACATATATATGATATCAAAACAATCTAAACATCATGATCTCATCATTGTCTAACTCGGTAATAGTTGCCCATTGAATAACTTATTTCTCCCCTTATTCATCATATTCTTTCTGTGTCTTTTACCGACATCTTTATACTCATCAAATCATACTTCTTAAGATATGGCAACATCATACTGAATTAGAAAATCAATTTCTTGACATCAATGACAAAATAATAATATTAAGATAGTAATCATCCTTAATCAGTTGTATCCATAATCATCAACAACCTTCTCAATATCCTTATTGAAGTGCCAACAATCTCCCCCTTTTGCATTGATGGAAAAACCAATTGATTTGACCTAATTGATTCAGATTGCTGTGAGATTCTGAAATGTTGAAATTCTCTCCTTCTATCATCAGAATTCTCCCCCATACATTAGTCTTCTCCTCTTTCCCTAGTCTTCTCCAGTCTTCTCCCCCTTTGACAACAATGCCAAAAAGTAAAGAACTAAAACATAATTTCTTCATATATGAAGTGAATTCCTGCTATTATGTATCAACTTAGTCTTGGTCAGAGCATTTTGTCTTCAATTCCTATTCCCTGTATTTGTTTCTTGCACACTTTTTAGAAAATCTCCAAAAGTGTGTAAATCAGCATCAACTCCTAAAGATATTCTATAGAGTCATTGAATTGATGCCTTCACCGAACTCGGTTAGTGAGTAGAAGATAAGGGTAGGACCCCTAACTTACTTTTGAGATACTCAAAAGTGTCCCTTGGCAGTGGCTTGGTGAAGATATCTGATATTTTTTCCTTTGTGCTAACATACTCCAACACCACTTTCTTCTCTTGAGCTTCTTCTCTAAGATAATGATATTTGATAGAGATGTGCTTTGTCTTAGAGTGCATAATAGGATTCTTTAAAATGTTAATGGCACTAGTATTGTCATAGAGTATAGTTACTGGCTCAGTAACTTTCTCATTTATACCTTCCAACAATTGTTTGATCCATACTATGTTGGTACAATTCAATGCTGCAACAATGTATTCAGCTTCTGCTGTTGACTATGAAACATATCCTTGTTTCTTGCTAAGCCAACTCACTAGTCTTTTTCCTAAAAAGAAAGCTCCTCCACTTGTGCTTTTCCTGTGATCAATGTTGCCTACCCAATCAGCATCAGTATAAACTTTTAGATCAAAGTCATTTCCTTTCTAATATACTAAGCCATACTCCTCAGTGCCTTTCAAGTATCTAAAAATTCTCTTGATTGCTATCATGTGTGTTTCCTTAGGATCTGCAGAGAATCTTACAACTTTACCTATTGCATGTGCTATGTCTGGTCTGCTGTGAACACCATATTGTAGCTTTCCAATCATGGATTGGTAAAGTGTCTCATCAACAGATGTAGATTCATCATTCTTTGATAATTTACTGTTGGTAGTCATAGGAGTACTTACTGGTTTTTAATCCTCCATTCCAAATTTCTTCAAGATTTCCTTTATGTACTTGGATTGAGTAATGAAAATCTCATTTTTCATTTGCAGTATCTGTAAATCTATAAAATACTTTATCTCACCGATTAATGACATCTCAAATTCTTTGCTCATTTCATTTACAAAGTTCTTACATAAAGAGTCATTTCCACAAAAGATAATATCATCAACAAATATGGCTGAGATTAGTATTCCATTTTCACCATTCTTCATGTACATATTGTTGTTTTCACTTGTTCGTATAAAACCAATCTTGATTAAATAAGAGTGCAATCTTTCATACCATTCTCTAGGTGCTTGTTTCAAACCATATAAAGCTTTGTTCAATTTACATACCTGATCTTTATTCTTGTCTTCAACAAATCCTTCAGGTTGTTCAATAAAAACTTCTTCTTCAAATATACCATTCAGAAATGCAGATTTGACATCCATTTGATATACCTTGAAATTCTTGTAAGCAGCATATGCCAAAAATGTTCTTACTCCTTCAAGTCTAGCCACAGGTGCAAAAGTTTCACCATAATCAATTCCTTCTTCTTGAGCATAACCTTTGCAAACTAGTCTAGCTTTATTTCAAATAACCTCTCCTTTTTCATTCAACTTTTTTTTGAAAATCCACTTTGTACCAATTACATTTTTGTCCTTTGGTCTTGGGATCAATGTCCATGTGTCATTCTTCTTGATTTGATCAATCTCTTCTATCATAGCATTTATCCAATCTTCACTGTTAAATGCCTCTTTCACTATTCTCGGTTCAAATTCAGATATTAGACATGTGTTCTGTCTCAGTTTGTTCCTTGTCATCACTAGATCATCCTTATCTCCTATAATCTGACTTGATGCATGATGTCATTTGACATACGTGGCTAATACAGGCTCGGTAGGCTCTGTATGATCTTCTTCATCACTTGGTAACTAGATATTCTCTTCATTTTCTTCAACAATTCTCTCGGTAAGACTTGTCGGTTGAACATGGACAAATTCATCATAATCTTCTGGTTCTTTGGAGTTTCCTTCATCATTTCTTTCTGCAAATTCATCAATTTTCATATTTGCACTTTATACTATTTTGTTAGATGATTTGATCAGACATTTAAATGCTTTACTTCTAGAAGAATAACCAAGAAATGTTCCTTCTTCACTTTTCTAATCAAACACGCCATTTCTATCATATTTGTGTACATAGCATCTACTTCCAAAGATTTTAAAATAACTTACATTAGGTTTCTTGTCATACCAGATTTCATATGGTTTTTTCAAAGTTCCTTTCTTCAGTTGTACTCGGTTCAGGGTGTAAACTGCTGTGCTTATTGCTTCTCTCCAAAATGTTTGTGGTACTTTCTTTTCAATCATCAGGGTTCTGGCACAATCCACAATAGATCTGTTTCTTCTCTCGAAAATTCCATTTTGTTGTGGAGTTCTTGGTGCAGAGACTTGTCTTTTAATACCATGATCATTGCAGAATAAGTTGAACTCATCAGATGCGAACTCTCCTCCTCTATTTGATCTAAGATATTTCAGTTGTCTTCCTATTTCATTTTCAGCTCTTGCCTTGTACCATTTAAACATTTGAAAAGCTTCTTATTTTTCTTTTAAAAACATAACTGGCATCATCCTTGAGTAATCATCCACAAATAATATGAAATATTTATCACCATAATAACTTTGAACTTTCACAGGACCACAAAGCTTAGTGTGCACAAGATCTAAAATTCCCTTAGAAGTGTAGGACTCCTTTGTAAAGCTTGATCTTGTCATTTTACCCATCTGGCATCCCTGACACATATCATTCTCGGGTTTTTCAAGACTTGGTAGACCTCTTACTCAGTGCTTCATTCTTATTTTGATCAGGTTATCAAAATTTACATGACAAAACCTTTTATGCCATAACCAAGTATCATCTATCTTTGCATACAGACATTTATTCCAAGTTAAGTCAAGGTGAAATGTGTTACCTTTTGTTTGTGTCCTGGTAGCAGCTAACTTTCCATGCTTGTCATGAACATTGACAATTCCTTTCTAAAATTCTATTCGGTATCCTGTGTTGTTTAGCTGTGCTACACTCAACAAATTATATTTCAAACCTTCAACCCAATAAACATCATTACAGTTAGCATTTTCAAGAAGTGTTATGGATCCTTTACCTTTCACCAGTCATGGTGCATCATTACCAAATCTTACACAGCCTCCATCATAGTCTTCTAACATAACAAACTTGTGTTTATCACCTGTCATGTGATGTGAGCATCCACTATCTATGATCCAAGAGTCATTAGTATTTATGTGAGATATTAGGGCTTTTTCTTCATACCTTTCTTCATCTGATCCATCTTTGATAGCCACATAAACTACTTCCTCTATATCAGTTTCATCTGATTTATCATCATTGGAATCCTCATCGGCTATTAAGCATGTCTTTCTATCTCTTCTTCTAAAGTCTCGGTGTCCTCTGTAATGATTCTTTCTGTCTGTCATCTCGGTAATCTCTCTTTTCAATAGAATCTTTGTCAGAACAGTTAGAAGCCATGTGTCCTATCTTATCACAATTGAAACATTTCAAAGGTAGTTTTCCTTTATACTTACCTTTGCCTCTTGGTAACCTTCTAGCTAATAGTGCTTCAAACACTTCTTGCTTTCTGATTTCCTCATACAGTTTGTGTACCTCCTCCATGTTCTTGTGAAATATTTCACTTGCTCCATTGTGATCTCCTTTAGTGTACTTACTCATTCTATCATTGTAATCATCAGATTCAAAAATATGAAAAGAACTAAATGTAGATTCAACTTTATTTACCGATGATCCACTGTTATCAAAGTTACTTAACTCAAATGCATGTAGCTTACCAATAGTAGCATCTAAGGAGACTAGCATATTTGGTACAGACCTCAATTCATTGATTGCAGAGACTTATATTGCATAAGCTGGTAGAAGGGTTCTTAACAACTTACTTGTTATGTTATTTTCTTCAATGGTTCCACCTGCTCCTTTGATTTGATTAACAATCTCCTTTAGTCTTGTACTGTACTGGGTTATGTTCTCACCTTCATTCATCCTCATAGATTCAAGTTGCCCTCTTAGACTGTCCACTTTTTCTCTTTGAACATGTTCATCTCCTCCATACACTGATATGAGCTTGTCTCACATAGCCTTTGCATCATTGCAGCCTTCTAGATCATTAAACTCTAAATCAGTCAATGCAGATGTTATTTCAATCATTGCTTGGATATGTTCTTGCTTTGCCTTTATTTCTGCCATTGTCAATGGATAGGTTCTTGGTGTGATGAAATCATTCTTGAGATAATATACAACATATTCTCCAACTCTTGATAGGTGCAGCTTCATCCTTTTCTACCATGCAGAGAAACTTGACTTGTTCAGCTTCAGTGCATCTCTCTTATACATCTTTGGATCTTTGCCTCAAGTTCCTTTAAACTTTTTCTTCTGGAGTCCAAAGATCTAATACCAATTGATAGTTCTGATACTTAATGTAAGTACAGATGCCAAGCTAATAAGATGAGAGGGGGAAGGTGAATCATACAAACTTAATCTTCCATAAAAACATCAGATTCAACCTCGGTAACATATACTTCAGTAATATAACCAAAACTGCTAAACATGCAAACTCAAAAGCATATAAACATCATAACACTCATAACACCAGATTTAACGTGGAAACCCAAATAGGGAAAAACCACTGTGGGATTTCGAACCCACTAAGAAATATACTCTTCTAGAGTATGCTCGGTTAAAAGAAAATCCTGTTAAAGATTACAAACACATTTCTAGATGTGACCTGGTTAAGGGATTTCCCTCAGATCTATTAGGAACTTCACCTTGTTAGAAGTGACCTTGTTGAAGGATTTCAAACACTCAATCAGAATGTCACCTTGCTAGAGGGTTTTACAAATAAGACTGTTAAGTCCACTCGGTTAAGAGATTTTTTGTCACTTCACAAAATAATAGTAATAAAAATCTATCTGCAACTTCACATCTAAAATGCTAAAGCAGATTCTTATTTGCTCAATACAATATAGACATAGAACTAATCTTGTCCATCTGCTGGGCTTTATACTCTATTATTCAAAACAGGTCTTCAAGCTTTAGTGCTCGATAATCACTATGTAGCATCCCTATGCATACACTTGCCTGCATACATTGTTTATCAATAGTTCCTTATTTATAAACAATTCGCCAACCGCTTAATCTCCTTGATCACATTTCCCATGATCAGTCATAGCCATCAGATCTTCAAACTTTGTCCAGGTTCAATGTATTCGCTGATCTAAAAATGTGTTACCCCGCCTTGGAACTTGCATACATTTCTTGGAGCTTGTGCTAGGGTATTGCAGTTCAATCTAAGCTATAGATCTTCCTTTCAATTTTCCTTTGCCATAGATTCTTTAACAAATTTCCTTCACGATATACCAAGCATTTAATCATAGCCAGCTCATCAGCTTCCTTAATTAAATAATGATTTTATTCATTCAATGCATTCTATTATTACTCAGTTGCAACTCGGTAAATACTAAACTTCACTCGGTAGACATTTCGCCTTCATTAACCGATAGTGATAACCTTAGGGTTTACCGACTAGGTTTCTTAGGGTTTACCGACTAGGTTCTTTGCTCGGTAACATAGTATAGTATTAACCTTACTATCAGTAACATATGTATGATATCAAAACAATCTAAACATCATGATCTCATCATTGTCTAACTCGGTAATAGTTGCCCATTGAATAACTTATTTCTCCCCTTATTCATCATATTCTTTTTGTGTCTTTTACCGACATCTTTATACTCATCAAATCATACTTCTTAAGATATGGCAACATCATATTGAATTAGAAAATCAATTTCTTGACATCAATGACAATAATAATATTAAGACAGTAATCATCCTTAATCAGTTGTATCCATAATCATCAACAACCTTCTCAATATCGTTATTGAAGTGCCAACAATCTCTACTTGTCTGTTATAATGCCAACATGCTCTGGTGTTTCCCTATGTTGTGATACATCAAATTCTAAAGGGAGTTTTGCACCCACTTGAGCAAGTCTTAGGAAATGGGCGTCAGTGTTCCCCTTGAGAATCTCATCAAAGTGTTTGTTAAATCTGGGGTCATGTGTTGCTCATTCAATTTTATCTTGTGTGGAAGTATCTAGGTCTTCTCTCCTTGCAAATTCTTTATGATGAAAGGGGTTGAGATCTTCTTCCTCTTTCGATTCTTGATATATTTCATTTTGCTTGCATCTTTGACTCTGAGACCTAGTCCTAGCCATGTTGAAGTTTGTGTTTTGGAAATGAAATGAACGAAAAAGTGGGTGTTTGATCTCCTCTTATAGTTCCAAGATTTGACGATGGTGATGATTGAGTTGAAATTTTTTGTGGATTAGTGATTTGTTACCCTAAATGTTGGATGTTAACAGAGTCCTTTTTAGGATTTCTTTCTTGGTGTTCATCAATTGTGAGATGAGGTATATGAAGGTTTATTTTGTTGTAATCACAAGAAACCTAGATATGAGAGGATGCACTCAAAAGCTAGTTTTAACCTATCTATGATACTTAGTAATGCCCCTTAGGATGATTGATCCTATTTGTAGAGATACACTAGAGAGTATTTCTATTGGTGTGATAAGCAATATCTGAAAGAACTAAGGACAAGAACTCTTTGTGTTGAGAGTTCAATTTTGATGTTTCGATTGTGAGTTTTGAAATGAGTGTAAACCTTGGAATTTCTACTAGGGGAATATGAGTTTGATGATTGATTTTGAATGATTTGAGTGGAACATGTGGAAGATGTGTGTTTAGAATGACTCAAGAAAATGATGAAGATGAGAAAATGTGGAACCTTGGAATCTCTAATAGGTGATTAGGGGTTTAGGAATGTATGATGGAGGAATGTATTGACCGTGATTGTGATGATATGATAAAGCCCTTCTTTGAAATAAATCTTGTGATGTGAGGGGTTCTAGTTCAAAATCATAGGTGAAACCATGATCAAAATCATGATAGTGATGGAGGAAGGTGCGATGTTTCAACAAAAGCTCATGGTTCTTGTACAAGAAGATTCTTCTCTTTTAGGTCTTCTTTTCACTTGGATTCTTATTCTTAAGATGATAATAGATGGATTCCTTGATGTACTTGAGAGATTTCCAAACCCTAAGCATTTGATGTTTGAGCGAGATTGTTCTTAGTTGATATTTTATTTTACTTAGTTGATGGCATGTACTTGTTTTGAATGTTTTATTTTGACAAGAAGACACATCAAGCATATAAACACTTCTTTACTTGGTAGGGTAAATTTGAAATAAATTTGATGAAATGTGTATGGTCTAGGATCTTTTCAAACTTTAACGATTTCCACAGGTTTTGAACAATTGAATAAAAATCAGTCAAACTCTTTTATTGTCAAAAAGGTCATTAATGATATCATAGCCGACATCTTGATACTTTGTCAACTCAAATAGCCTTGTCACACCTGAGGGTGCACCTATTTTTTGCCTTTTTCTAGAAGTTGAACCAAAGAGAATTGCTTCTCAATTGGATCATTTTCTTGGGAGATATATGGTGAGTGTCTTGGGGGTGGATTCTTCTGCACTGTTGCACTATGATATTAAAATGTTTGGTGACTGATTCGGTTGGTTTCTACACTTATTGTTCATAATAAGGGTTGTGTTTGGTGTGTCAATGATAAAATCCCTCAAGAGGCTTCCCAACCTTTATAACAAAGGCTTTATGTATCTCAAGGATATTGGGGGAAGGCTATCAATGAACACTACCATTTGATGTTATTTTCATCACAATCCACATTTGAATATAGTGGGTTGGAATACTTGGTGTTAGCCATTCCCCACTTAGGTCATTCCCCTCTTAGTGACCTTATGGGATTCTTAGGAGGGCAAGCCTGCTAATGGATTTAGCCTAATGACAATAAATGAAAGTGATTCTAGCATTTTGGTCACCCAATTAAGGGGAGAGCATAGGCCTATCACAAGACAAAGTAGATATGTTTGTTCATTAACCCTTTGCAATAAGAAAATCTAATTTGCTCTTTTTATTCCATTATATCAATATGATCTAATTGCTACTAGGAGATGTTTCTCCAACAAACATGGTGTTGTTTTTAACCAAGATAGCAATAATGAGAGTTCTTTTTATCCAACAATTGCAATAATTGAACTTTGAAAACTTTGAATAACTTTGCAAGAAAAACAAGAACTTGAAATTTGAAAAAGGTGGCTTGTTCTTTTTTACTTTGCAAAATGAAGTGTGGTTTGTCCTTTTTACCCTTTGTAACAAGAAAATGAAATTTACTTGTTCTTTTTAATTTTCACCAAAACAAAATATGAGCTACTTGCAAAAAGAAAGGTTCTTTTGTTGTTCTTTTTATCCTTTGCAAGAAAAGAAAGTTAAGTTCTTTTTATAGCACCAAATAAAAAATGAGATCCTTTTTATTTTGCACCAAATGAAAATGTGAAGTTCTTTTTAACTTGTAAGAAGTAAAGATTTGAAGTTATTTTTAAACCTTTGTGACAAGAAATGAAAAATTGAAACACAAAGTAAATTAGAAACTAATCTAACTCCTTGGAAACCTGCAAACAAATTTAGAACTTGCAAAACCCATGAAATATTAGTCCAATATGGTGGGCTCACAAGCCTAAAATTCTTCTTGGTGTTACAAAATTTGGCTCTCTACCCATGAAAAATGTGCTACTTTGGTGAAACATAAGCGCTAAAACAAAGAGAAAATGTGCTAAAACAAAGAAAAAGCACTAAAACATTACAATTGCGCTAAAATAAGTCTCACAAAGGTTAGTGTGCTAGTCTCAACCAAAACTAAAAACCAAATGAGCTAAAACTTCCAAATGCATACCAAAAGAGAGAAAGAACAAACAATAGAAGCACATCATATGAAAAATAAGAGTTAGAAACTCCCTAAGATGCTCCTATGGCACTCTTGATGTCTCTCCCTTGTTCTCCTCCTCTCCAAGATCCAAAATGAAACACTTGAGTGTAGGTCTCAATTTTAGAATGTAGCCAAGGATGCCGAATGAAGGATTGAATGGTTGAAAACAAACTTATGTTTCTATGCAAATGCACAAATAGAATTTCTATGAGAAAGATAAGTATGAGTGTCCATGCCAATATAGTAACAATTCTTAAAAATTCTTCCTCCTTTGATTGAGGATGAGGGTTCCTTTTATAGGCAAAATGGCCAATTAAAGGATCAAGATTGATTATGCTTAGTAAGGGCTAGGATTGCATGAGAGAGGCATGATCCTCAATCCATGTTTGCAACTTCCACCAATGCAATGGTGACAAGTGGTGTGATGAGAAGGCTTGAGAGGAGAGGGAAGACACATTAAATGCTTGAGGGGACATGAGGGTAACCTCACGTAGTTAGGTTATTGGATAAAGGCTTTATCCAATAGTAAATCTATTATCCAATGGGTAAATTCTTGTGCAATGTTTACCCATGGTTAGGCCTTGGTCAAAGGGACAAGACCCATGTGGGTTAGTGTGTTGAAGAAGGGAAGAATTTAAGACTCTGTAAGAGTTTTAAATGGGTGAGATGATGGGTTGAGGGTTAATTTGGGATTAGGATTGTGCAAATGATTAGAAGTGGGTTTAGGCTAAAACAGAAGGGTTTAGAAGAAAATTAGTGAGCAAGTGGGTATTGTAGGAGAATGCAAGCAGGTGAGTATTTTAAATAAATATTTATTTATTTAAATAGGGATTTTATGCTACTCTCTTTTTGTTATCTGAGACCTTTCTCAAGTTCAACCTCGTTGAAGCTTCTCTTAAAATTTTGAAAATTGAGAAAATCATTAAACAAACCCCTCCCCTCTTTCCAAAATACAGATGACTCAAAACTCATTACTAGAAGTGCCCCTTAAGCCTTTTCTCAAGTGGTAGAAGATCTTAACTAACTTTTCTGAATATACCATGGAGAAACTCACAAAAAAATGTCTTCTTTTGTTTTCTAATTGAAGCTTTCTCTAGCAAACCCTAGTTCACATTCATGCAACATGGAGGCTTGCATCATAATGTGCAATGTCAAGTGGATATTCAACAAAGCTTTTATAGTTCTAATGCAACATGGAAAGTGTGTATTTCTCTCTTATAATTTTTTGAAACTTTCCTCCAAAATGTGCATGGGGTTGTCTTGTGAGTGATAATTTTTATGAATTCAACACCATACAATAGGCACTATTGCATTTTAATTAGCTTCTCCCACACAAAACAAAGGAAATAGGATTTTTATTGATTTATTTTGAAAACCTCTAAAACCTTTGTTTTTTTTTAATTTAAGACATATAGGGCTATTTTTTCTATATGAAAAAAATAGATAATAGTAACAAGATTGTGTTCTACCAGAGATGTTCTTGCATTAAATTTAGTAAATAATGATGTGGTTATTGGGTAAATTAGAGAAAAATTTAACAACACAACACTAACAATAAATGACATTATTGATTTGGGTGTTTGATATGCCTCTATGAGCATCGTCTATAAAATCTATTTCACTAACCATGAAAGGTTTAAATCCATCACTACCATACATATTACCTATCAAATAATCAAATAAGGAACATATATTGATCTATGTGAGCTACTAAGATAACAATTAATGAAGAATTTATAGAAAACAAATCAAACTAAATATCCTCTCTGGTATGGATCTTTAATCATTTGCCTAATGCTTTATTTCATGAGAGAATTGCTTGATAAAAGGAAAGTGGTCTAGAGAATAGATGTTTCTATTGCTTCACAAATTAGGGGTCATGTGCATAGCTTTCCAGATGGGAAAGCTAGTGACACTGCATTTTGGGGCTTCTTTAAAACTTTTCAACATGACATGCAAATGAGATATATAATGCCAGTAGAAGTTGCTGAAAGATATAAGGAAGTACTCAATTTTTTTATTGACAAAGACAACTGCTATATGGAGGCTATTAAGCTTAGAACTTCTTGATGAATGTAAATTAGTCCATTGTTGTTTCCTTTCATTTTTCCTTTTTCCCCATTTTTGTCCATGTTCCTAGCGGCATTTGATGAAGAAACCTTAATAGTTAATAGAATATGGGAAAGGAATTAAGATTGATTAGTTGCTATGAATTTTGACAATTTGACTATTTTATGTCCACATTGGTAGGCGATGGTTAGAAAAAGTTTGGAGCTATTATAGAAGCATGTGGCTCATGGAAGATTGACAAATGAACTGGCAAGATACTGTTGAAACCGATCATTTTGATTTTAGAAATATTGTTAGATTGATTTAGGCTTATTTTGTTATCGATACAAATGGCCTGCAACCCTTATTTTATCTTCAAAAAGACTTATGTTTGTGAGTGGCCAATAGGCCAAACAAACAAACAAACTTAATTGCTTATTATTATCCTATTAGAATATGTGATCAGTATAAATATGTATGGTGATCTGAACTTAAAAGGGGGGATAATATATGCATAATTCAGAACTGAAATCTTATGGAGTTGTGTTTATGATTACTGGGAATTGATCTTTAGTAATAGTTACATCACTCGGCAACCAAGGAGGCAAGGCCCACTCTGTGGTCACCCAATGATATGTGTGTGAGTGTGTTTAAATTCTAGTATTCGTTTCCTATTTTATTTACATATAAGCTGTGTGGAATTGGATTTTGTGAATGTGAATTAATCCTTATGAGAATTACTCTTTATATTTTGTGAATTGATTTCATGATTGTGTTATCATTACTATAGATCATGTTTACTATAGTTAAATTACTGAAGTAAAGTTGGGAAATTTTACGCAATCATTTTTGTGCTTTAAAACTATAAAACCCATCACAGTTTATTGTAGCCTGTTACAGTTCCTGCCACAGATCCTGGCACAATCCTTGGCATGTTAGGACTCAGAGGCAACTAAGAGGGGGGGGGTGAATCAGTTGTCAATTAATTTTAACCCAAATATAAATTAATTAAACTTGATACTTAATACCGGTAAACTAAACTTAATGCTAGTTGACAGTTTAGCAGTTAATATTAATACCGATGAAACTTAATGCATAGAACAAAAAGAGAAACAACATCTACAACACATAACACATAGATTTGTACGTGGAAACCCTATAAGGGGAAAAACCACAGTGGGAAACCTTACCCACAATCAGATGATACTACTGCAGATAGTATGTGTATACAAATGGGGTCTACATATGTAGAAAGGCCAACTGCCTAGAGCTCACTGCTCAATCACAAAATAGGAGTCACACTGACTACAATTGGATGGTTAAATCCAATAATAATGTACTGCTCAAAGTAGCATCTCCAATGCTGGATTCAGTACCGGTTAAGATCTAATAATCACCTTCAAACCTTCCTTGAATTTTCTCTATGGTTTGCTCATATGATATTCAATATTCGCACATACCATGTTACAAAACCTTATACCATTATCTTCCTTCTACCTATTATTTCATCTCACAAATGAGATCTTACATATATACCAAAGCCTAAGACCAAATATGTAGGTCGGCTTACCAAGAATATTATAATTAAACTAATTACAAATAAGTCAAGTTGTGATGCATCATGTCAAATCAATATATTTACAACAATATCCAATTAATTAAATCATCTCCATAATGTGCCATTTTGATCTAGAATAGATAATGCATGACGGTCCATAACCTAGACCAATTTGCCATTAACAACAAATATGTCAACCCGATTAGAACAATAACCAAAGTACCAAAACCAAGTGTCCAAACCATGTATTTGACATATCCAAGTGATCTCCAGATGATAAGAAGTCATCCTCAGTGCCGGTGTACAATATAACCTGCCGGTGAACGATATACCGGTGACTGTGCATAAGTCATTGAACTTGCCTGTGAACATAATGTGTCAGTTCAACATAACCAAAGAGCTCTAGAAGATAAGTGTTGACATCAATGTCAAAACCAATGCAACACATCCATAATACCAACATGGCATACTATTTGATAGGAGCACAATTCTTTGTTTCCCAATTCTAGAGTGCTAGTTTGGTGTGTGAGTTTATTTGGTTTCAATTTTAATCAGAAATTGTTATGCAAATTCAACTTCGTACATTAGATATATTTCATTTTATACCTCTTTAAGTCACTATTTTCATCCCTTAGGCAAATAGCCACAATACCTTTCATAAGTCTATGGACCTTGGATTGACACATCTAGGTAAAATATGAGGGAATAATTATACCAATTATAAGCATTAATTTATCATACTTGGAACCATAGTTTTACCCTACATTTTTGGCACCATTGCTAGGGAAAGGTATTAAAGTCATGAAGTCATAGTGAGTTAAGTTAGGACCAGTATGTCTTGAGGAAAGCATGTACAATTGTCAACCTTGTTTGGGTGAATACTCTTGATTTGTGCTATTATAAGTCATATAGGTGCATGCATTGACCTAGGGATAGAAAAGGTAGATTTGTTAAGGTGCATGAAGTAGGAGAAAATTCACAAACTCAAAAACAAGAAAAATCACAAAAACATCCATTGGTGGTTGAGCCTAATTTGGAAAGGTGCATGGTAGAACCTTCTATTATTTATCCACCTAGCATATCACAAACAATCCCCAATTTTCCTCAGGAGCCATTAATTACTCTAGAATTTGCCCAAAAATTTGCCAATTCATTTGAATTACGTAGTGGGAAGATTGTAGAAAAGCCATTCATTGTTGTTTATAACCCATGGGAATTTGAAGGAAATATGGGTGACAACAACAAAAACAATAGGGGGGCACTTTCCAATAATAATCTTGTAAATTTTGAGTTCCCTATTGTTGACCCTACTGAAGATGCTCCAATGAAAAATATCCTTCTCTCTGCTTTGCCTGTATTTAGGACATTGACAGTAGAAGGTCCTGATGTGTTCTTATTTGAATTTGAAGTTTGGTGTAATAGCTATGACTATCGAAATGATTCACATAGGCTCAAATTATTTCCAATCATCTTAAAAGACACAAAACTTAGGTGGTTCATGAGTTTGGGATCACAGTCAATCCACACTTGGGACAATATGAAAGAAAAGTTCATGGCTAAATATCAGGAATATTGCAAGACCAAAGAAGTACATGATGAAATCTTCCACATGACACAACGCGAAGACGAAACACTTGAGGATTATTTGAAATGGTTTTTGTTTAGTCTCCAACGATCTTGACAAAATGGTTTAAATAATGATACTGTCAAAATGTTATTCCTTAGGGGAGTTCAAGATGATTGCATGGAAATATTAAATCTTATGGGTGGGGGAGATATTTCTAAAGTTCATTTTGAAGACATTTGTGAAGCATGCAGGAACTATTCATGATTTGCTTGAACAATGCAAGGTTCTATAGCAAGGCATAATGTGGCAGGAGGAAGTACATCATGTATCACTAAAAGGGAGCTATGGTTGTTGCTTGAAGATTTAAAGACTTATTTATTGATCCATATGGGTAAACAAATAGGTACATTGTATACTTGTAAAATGAAGGAAGAGGCTGAAAAAGCTTTATCAATCTTTTGTCCAATCTATAGGAAGAAGCATGGTGATGAAGAATATCCTTACAATAGGACTAAATTTGCATTACTAGAAGAAGCTAGTAGGCATACAATCCTTAGGCCCCTTCTTGTGGATGTGACAAAAGTAGATTATACAGAAGAACTGGTCTATTTTATGGCTCCTAGACGTCCTTGGCCACCCCAACCTATGTCCTATAGGATGATGAATCCTTATTCTATGGTTGGGCCTAGTCAACCTTCCTCCTTCACCAACTAATCAGGGTGGTATGATGCTTGGACAAAACCTAATCCTTATCAACCCTGGCCTAATAAATATGCTTCACAACCTTGGCAACAACCATGGAGGTCTCAGCCACAATTTCCAGCTACACAATACCCACCACAATTTCCACCTTATCCACCACATTTCATTGTAAACCCATATCAATCACTACCTCAATAGATTCTTCCACCTCTAAAAAAAGGTAATCAGTTGGCTCAATCAACACAATCACCAAAATCTACATGTATGCCAGCTCAACCAGCTCCAAATCCTAATAATAAGCCCATAATCGCCGTATATAATAATGAAGCAACTGGAAATACACCTTATCCTATCAACTCTATTGAAATTGATGGAGTTTAATTATGGTCAGGAAAAGCCCTTCAAGGGCCCACCATTACTAAAATTGATGATTCATGTGAGGAACCTGAAATCGAATGAATAAAAGAACCTCCATACCCTGATCGCTTACAAACCAAACACACACAAAAGGAAGTTCCAAAACTTGCATTTGATTTTGTAAATGAATTACGTAATGTTAACATCAAAATTCCTCTACTACAGGCTATCACAGATATTCTTGTATACATGATGACAATTCAAGAGTTGTGTACTCGCAAGCAAAAGAAGAAGATAGATACCAAGACTGTTCAAGTAATTGGATAACTAGTTGACCTTATGCTCGGGAACCTCACAGTTCCTAAGTATGTAGATCCAAGAATTCCTATGATAAAGGTACACATTGGTAATGTTGTTATTCCTAATACACTCATTGATTTGGGAGCTGCAATTAATGTTATGACAAATGAAACAAACGAAAAAGTATCACTCGAAGGACTTAGACCCACTCCTATAGTTCTTCAAATGGCAGACCGTTCTTTGGACAAACCTGAAGGTATGATAGAAGATGTAATTCTTTCTATTGATTCATTGGAATACCCAACTAACATCATGATTTTATAGCCAAAAATTAAGCTGGGGGGATATCCCATGATCTTGGGGTGACCTTTGTTAGTTGTTGCAGATGTATTCATTAATTTCAGGTCAGCTAATATGGTGATTTCTAATGGGGAACAAACTAAGCAATTAACATTGTATCCTCCTGCACAACCTTTGTTGGAAACAAATGATCTAGTATGGATTGATAGTGATTTCAAAGAATCATTGCCAATCCTCACTATTGGCCAAACATTGAATATAGGGGAGTGTTCTGAAGAAGATATGCTTTTTAATTTTCTCCAAAATAGATATGGTTCTAATGAAATTTTGGAAAGAATGGTTTTTTCGTCTAGGATGGGTGATAATTGCCCTTTTGGTAATTTTCCAATGGTAGGTAGTTCACAATATGTTCAATACTTTATTATGTTGTATCAATTACTACCTCATGATTGCTTGTATAGTTCATTCTTGTCCTTTGAAAATTCTACTGATGCATTACAAGTCCTAGCTCTTAATTCACCTACACAATCTAAGGCTATGGAAATTTTATCAAGTCGCACACTTAATTTTAATCCACATTTAAGCACTGAACATATAAAATATTTAATTGCTATGCTTAAAATTCATAAAGTTGCATTTTCTTGGGAATATCAAGACATGCATAGGATTTACCCTAATACTTGCACACACCATATCTATATTGAAGAGGGTAGCCGCCTACTTAGGAAATCACAGAGAAGACTTAACCCTATCTTGTGTGAAATAGTTAAAGAGGAGTTACAAAAGTTACTAAATGTAGGGTTTATATACCTAAAATTTTATAGTCAATGGGTCTCTCCTCTTGTTGTGGTTCCAAAGGAAAATGGAAGTGGAGAATTTGTGTTGACTACAGAGCATTTAATAAAGCTACTAAAAAGGATATTTTTTCGTTGCCATTTATTGATCAAGTGTTGGATACTCTTGCAAGTAAAAACTCTTTTCCTTTCTGGATGGTTTTAGTGGCTACAACCAGATCCACATAGCGCCAGAAGATCAAGAAAAGACCACTTTCACTTGTCCTTGGGGTACTTTTGCCTATAATGTGTTGCCTTTTGGGTTATGTATTGCCCCTACCACTTTCCAAAGGGCAATTTTGATTATTTTTTCTGATCTTGTACATGATTGTGTGGAGTGTATATGGATGGCTTTATGGTGTATGGTAATACTTATGAGGAAGCTAAAGAAAACTTAGAAAAAGTGCTTAAAAGTTGCATCGAAACTGAATTTTCTCTAAGCCATGAAAAGTGCCATATTATCATGACAGAAGGAATTGTACTTGGTCATTATATTTCCTCTAAGGGTATTGTGGTAGATCCCAAAAATATACATATCATTAAAGACCTGCCTACACTAGCCAGTCAAAAAGATGTTTGAAGCTTTTTAGGTCATGCAGGGTATTACCATAGGTTCATCCAAAACTTCACTAAAGTTGCCTCACCTCTCTTTGCCTTGTTAGCAAAAGATGTTGTTTTCTCTTGGACACCAAAATGTCGAGAAGCCTTTGAAGCCCTTAAGGCCAAAATTGTAACCACACCTATACTCAGAGGTCCAAATTGGGAGTTACCTTTCCATATCCATACCGATGCCTCTAATTATTCCATGGGAGTTGTGCTTGGAAAAAAATAAGATAATCTATTCTATTCCATCTACTACATCAACAAGAACTTCATGGGTGCTGAGGTAAAGTATATGGTAACTAAAAAAAGAGTTTCTAGCTATTGTTTATGCAGTAAATAATTTTCGTCATTATATTACTTGGTATAAGGTGTTTGTCCATAATAATCATTCTTCCATTTGATTTCTAATGAATAAACTTGTTGTAACTGGTAGGGTAATTAGATGGTTACTTTTGTTTCAAGAATTTGACATTACTATACTTGATAAGCCTGGTTGTGAGAATATGGTTGCAAATTTCCTTTACAGGTTACAACAACAAGATGAGTTGATCCCTATTGATGACACTTTTCCAGATGAGCATCTTTTTTCCATTTCAACAAAAAACCCATGGTTTGTTGATATAGCAAATTAATTGGTCACATGTCGGTTTCCTCCACATTTCTCTCTATGGGAATGTAGGAAGCAAGTTGGAGTCAATGGTTAGTACACATGGATTGATGGAATGCTATTCCACATAGGGATAGATAATATTATGCATCGATGTGTGCCTGAAGTTGATGTATTTGACATATTTCATGCTTGCCATACTGAACCTTGTGGAGGACATTTTGCTACCCAGAGAACTGCTACAAAGATTCTTACTACTGGTTACTACTGGCCTACAATTCACAAGGATTGTAAGCTCTATGTTCATCACTGTGATAAATGTCAGCAAATGGGCCATCGTACACACTCTAATGAGATGCCTTTGCACCCATAGCTATCTATTGAGCCCTTTAAAAAATGGGGCCTTGATTTTGTGGGTCCAATCACTCCACCATCCAAAAACAAGGAGTATATCATTGTTTGTACCGACTATGTCACCAAGTGGGTTGAAGTGGTTGCCTTGAAGCATGCAAGAGACATGAAAGTGGCCAATTTCCTGTATTCAAATTTTTTCACCAGGTTCGGTGTGCCTCAAGAAACAACTATAGACCAAGGGCTACAATTCACATCCGAGCTCATTTCTACATTAGTCAAAGAATATGACATTCACCATTGCAAGTCTACTCCTTATCATCCCCAAGCTAACGGGTAGGTTGAAGTCACCAATAGGGAACTTAAAAAACATACTTATTAAGACAGTCACTCTTCATAAGCGTGATTGGCCACACAACTTCCTGAAGCCGTGTGGGTCTATCGAACAACATGGAAGACTAGCACTGGTCTGAACCATTATGAGATTGTCTATGGTAAGAAGGTTGTTCTCCCTATTGAATTTGAGGTAAAAACTTTACGCACTACTTCACAGTTGGGTATGAGTCTTTCTGCTACACAAAAATAATGGATTAGTCAACTTCATTCTTTAGATGAATTGCGCCAGGAAGCACTTTTTCACATTAAGGATGTTCAGTAGCAATTTTCTCTCTAGCATGATCATCACATCAAGTAGCGATCCTTTCAACCTGATGATTGGGCGCTTTTTATGACTCCTGTTTCCAAGATTTCAAAGGCAAATTTCACACCCGATGTCTTGGACCATATGAGATTGAGAAGGTGTATGATAATGGTGTTGTCCATCTCTACACAGTGGACTCCAAACAAAGAATCCTCCTTGTTAATGTCCACCACTTGAAATTATATAGGAAGCCTCTTTCTAAAGAATCTTTTGTTTTAGAAGTGGCACGTGAACTTACTATTCTTCCTTTTGGCCTCTTTCGATATTAAAAAAAAAGGGAAATAAAAGATCCCGTGGTGAAAACCTTTGGGCGTTATGGGCCAACTGACATTTGAAAACTGGTTTTCAATGGGCATCAATTGTTAATAAATATTAGGGGTGAAAATCGGGTTCCCAATGCCTCTAGGTGGTAGTTGGTTGAAAATCGAATTGTTGACGACTTGCTATCGTAAAAAAAATTTATGAAAAAAAACAAAAAAACAAAATCCTACAGTAAACCAGGATAGTGACTCTGGACATCTAGACCTCTGGCTATAGTAACTCCCACCTCTTGATGGTTTCAATGCTAGGAGCTCTCATTCTGGTTGCTTCCTATATCAGGAGACATCTTTTATTCTTGACCGCTTGTTTTGTTGTACTTAATGCATGATGATTTGGACACGCCTTTCACTTATTGGTTTTTTCTTGTTATCATGGTCCTAGCTCTTTTTCCACATGGCCCCTTTGGTACATTTCTTACCATCATTGATGCCTCATTTTCCATCCCGGTGGTATGCTTTTTCCTTCTGACCATAGTTGATGTCATCCTTGCTTGCACTAGTGTATTTATTGTTTGATCTTCTCAGATCTTCTCACTCTGTTGTCCCTTGTCATATCGTCTGGTGACTTGCTCTGGTGGTTCTCAACCGTTGGCTCCACTTTCATTGCTCATTCTTGGCATACCTCATGTTAGGTCTCACAGACAACTGAGAGGGGGGGTGAATTAGTTGTCTAATAAATTCAAACCAAAAACAACTTAACCAACTTAATGCTTAATACCGGTAAACTAGTTAAGTATGCCAGTAGACAATGTTAACAGTTAATTACTATACCAGTAAAGATTAATGCATGAAACATAAACACAAAGTCATCCACAACACATAACACCAATATTTGTATGTGGAAACCTTGTAAGGGGAAAAACCACGGTGGGAAACCTTACCCATAATTAGATGATACTACTGTAGATAGTAAGTGTACATAAATGGGGTTTGCACATGCAGAAAGGCCAACAGCCTAGAGCTCACTGCTCAATCACAAAATGGGAGTCACACTAACTACCGTTGGATGGTTAAATCCAATAAGAATGTACTGCACAAAATAGCATCTTCATATGCTGGATTCAGTATCGATGTAATGCTAATATGCTTCTACAAAAACCTAGCTTCACCTTCAAATGATGTCTTCGTGTATAGCTCTACTTAATCTCGCATATACCTTCACACAATTCTTTTTCGCATTCCACATTCGATCTTACAAATAAGATCTTAAATTTATACCATAACCTAAGACCAATTTTAGTAGGTCAGCTCTACAAGATATTACAATAAAAATATTTTACAAACAATATATTATCCGATGCAATAACTGATTAAACATGTCGGCTTAATTAATTTACAACAATAATAAATCATCTCCATAGTGTGCCATGCTGATCTGGAAAAGATAATATTGCCGGTGTAACCCTAGGTAACCCTGGACCTATTTGCTAGTAAAAGCAAATATGCAAATGTGAGTATACCAATGATTAATTCTTCAAAACAAAGTGTCCACATGATTTTTTTGACATTACCAAGTGTCTTCCATATCATTCCAAGTGTCGGTGATCATTATATCCTGTCGATGAACCATATACTAGTAATTGTGCAATAGTTACTTGCTTGCCAGTGAATGTTGCTGGATCTCCAAAGTGCTAGTGTTTTAGTAGGTGTTGACATCAATGACAAAACCATACCAAAATACCAACAATCTCCCCCTTTGGCATTGATGGCAACACAAGATGGAAAAACCATCAAAGTGCCAAAACAGAAATGCCAAATACCAAAAACCAACAATCTCCAAAAAGAAATCATAACCAGAAATCAAAATACAGATACAAAGAGTAATAATCTCTCTCAACCAACAATCTCTCCCCCTGGGAGAAACATGTGTTTTCCTTATGTTTTTTCATACCAATCTCTCCCCCTCTGACATCAATTGCCAAAGTTATTATAATACCAAGTTCATATACAAAATACTAATCAATTCAATATTCCAACTACTCCCCCTGAGAAGTAGCTTCCTCATCAAAGACCGGAATAAAAGATTTCTCTATAAATTCTGTCGGTTGATGACAATCATCAACTGTCTAAGTCTCTATCGGTGGTGGTATGACTCCAAGCTGATCTTTGAGATATTAAAAAGTCTCCTTAGGCAAAGGTTTTGTGAAAATATCTGCAAGATGTTCTTTAGTATTCATTCACATAAACCAGTTTTATGTCTTTTTCTTCAACTTTTTCCCTTAGAAAATTTAGTTTGATAGAAACATGTTTTGTTTTAGAATGTAATACTGGATTCTTAGATATATCAATTACTACAGTGTTATCACAATATATAGTAATAGGTTCCTTGCATTTTACCTTTATGTCTTTCAACATTTGCTTAAGCCATAGTACCTATGTATAGTTAGTTGCTGCTGCAACATATTTTGATTCTGCTATTGATAAAGATGTACAACTCTGTTTCTTACTCAACCAAGAAACTAATCTCTTTCCAAGAAAGAATGCTCCGCCGGTGGTGCTTTTTCTATCATCCACATCTCCTACCCAATTTGCATCTGTATATGCACATAGATAAAAAATTTCATCTCTAGGATACCATAATCCAAGATTTGCAGTGCCTTGTAAGTACTAGAAAATCCTTTTTACTGCTAATTCATGATTTTCTTTAGGATTACTTTGAAATCTAGAAACAATACATACTGCATTCATAATATCAGGTCTGGTTTGTGTCAAATACAGTAAGCCTCCTATCATACATTTGTATCTAGTTGGATTAACAGGTGTAGATTCATCCCTTTGAGATAATTTGTCATTTGTAGTCATAGGTGTGCTTACCAGTTTAGAGTTCTCCATCCCAAATTTCTGTAGTAACTCTTTCAAGTACTTGGATTGACTCAAAAATATACCTTTGTCAGTCTGTGAAATCTGCAATCCTAAGAAGAATTTTATTTCTCCAATCATAGATATTTCAAATTCTTGCTGCATTTTAATAGAAAATTCTTTACATAGTCCATCTTCTCCTCCAAAGATTATATCATCAACAAATACTTCTATAATCAAGATATCATCATTAGTTATTTTGTAATATAAGTTGTTGTCTGCATTTCCTTTAGTAAAACCAATTTTTAAAAGATACTTATCCAACCTTGCATACCAAGCTCTTGGGGCTTGTTTCAGTCCATACAGAGCTTTTCTTAATCTGCAAACCATATCATTGTCATCTGTCAAAGAAAATCCATCAGGTTGTTCAATATAGACTTCCTCTTCAAGATCTCCATTAAAAAATGCACATTTAATATCCATTTGATAAACTTTGTAGTTCTTGTGAGCTGCAAAAGCCAAGAATAATCTGACTGCCTCAATTCTAGCTACCAGTGCAAAGGTTTCATTGTAATCAACTCCTTCTTTCTGAGAATATCCCTTACACACTAGTCTTGCTTTATTTCTGACAACCTTACCATCTTCATTAAGTTTGTTTCTAAATACCCATTTGGTTCCAATTATATTTTTATCTTTAGGCCGGGGAACTAATGTCCAAGTATTATTTTTCTCAATTTGTTCTAATTCTTCTTTCATATCTTTAATCCAAAATTTATCTTCACATGCCTCATTAACAGATGATGGTTCAATTTGAGAAATAAGACATACCTCTTCATTTTCCAATCTTCCTCTTGTCATAACTCCTTTGAATTTGTTTCCAATTATCTGATCTTTAGAATGATTCAATCTTACATATCAGGGTGTCTTAGTTTGTTGTTGTTCTTCAATTACTATGGAATCCTCTGATGGTACTAGGGTAACTGGATCTTCATTCTGTACCGGTGGGTTTAGTGTAGGTTCATTTGTCACAATTTCAATTGCCGGTTCAGAGTCTATATACCTTGAAGTTCCTCTGAATTGTTCATCAATTTTTACATTTGTACTCTCAACAATTTTCTACAATCTATTATTAAAACATCTATATGCCTTGCTCTTAGATGAATAACCAAGAAATATTCCTTCATCACTTCTAGGATCAAATTTGCCAATATACTCATCTCCTCTAATATAACATTTACTTCCATAAATTCTGAAATACTTAAGAGTAGGAGTATTACCAAACCATAGTTCATGAGGGGTCTTACTAGTTTCACCTTTGATGTGAACTTTGTTGAATGTATAGACTGTTGTGCTGACTACTTCTTTCCAATATACATGTGGTAAATTTGCTTCAGATAACATACTTCTTGCTGCATCCAAGATAGTTCTATTTTTCCTTTCAACAACTCCATTCTACTATGGTGTTCGAGGTGCTGATAACTATCTTCTAATTCCATTCACTTCATAGAATGTATTAAAGTATTAAAGTCCTTAGATGTGAATTCTCCTCCTTGATCTGATCTTAAACATTTGATTTTCTTACCGGTTTCATTTTCAACCATTGCTTTGAACAGTTTGAACTTTCCTAGTGCTTCTAATTTTTCTCTAAGAAAAGTAACCCAACACATTCTAGAATAATCATCAATAATTAGCATGGAATATCTATCATCTTGTAAGCTTTTAGTTCTATCTAGACCACATAAATCAATGTGAATCAAATCAAGAGCATTATTGGATTTTTCTGGAATACTTTTGAAACTAGCTCTAACTTGTTTTCCAAATTGGCATTCCTTACATATTGTATTATGAGGTTTCACAATTTTATGTAGATCTCTAACTACCTTAGAAGTACTGATCTTTACCATGCAATCAAAGTTTACATGACAGAGTCTCTTATGCCATAACCAACTTTCATCTATATGTGCAATCAAGCATGCCTTTTCACTACTATTCAAATGAAAGATATTACCTCTAGTCTGATTACCAGTTGCAATTTCTAAACCAGTTCTATTCATGATTTTGCATTTTCCATTCCTAGATTGTAACTAAAATCCTTTCTCAACTAATTGACCAACACTTAAAAGATTATGCTTTAATCCTTCAACATAGTAGACATTGTCAATGTTATGCTTACCATCAAGAGATATTGTACCCTTACCTTTGATTGAACAGGCTTTTTCATCTCCAAATCTTACTAAACCTCCATTGTATTCTTGAAAGTTCAAGAATTTACCTTTGTCTCTTGTCATATGATGTGAGCATCCTGAATCAATGATCCATTCATCCTTTACTTCAACTTTAGCTGCTAGGGCTTGTTCTATCAATTGAGCAGTAGGTGCCAGTTGATCTTCTATTATAGCAACAAAAACCCATCCATTGTCTACTGGATCCTCATCAGAATCATCAGTTACACCATCAGCAATGTAACAAGATTTTTCTTTGTTCTTCTTAAATCTATATCTCTGATATTCAGGATTAGGCTTGTATGTTCTTCTAGCTTCTTCTCTTAGTCTAGCATGTTTATCAAGTCATCTTGAAGCCATATGACCAATCTTATTGTAGTTAGAACATTTAAAGGGTGCTTTACCTTTATACTTACTTCCAACTAGACCTTTAGGCATTTTCCTTGCAAATAGTGCTTCAAGTTGTTCAAGCTCTTCATTCTCCTTCCTAGTTTCTTCAAGTTCTCTTGCATAAAAGGCTTTCCAATCTGATTTGTCAAATGATGGAGTAGATGATGTTGATGCTTTAAAGGCCAAATTTGTCTTTATAGTAGCAACAAGACAAAATTCCTCAATTTCAAAAGCTGAAAGTTTTCCAATCAATGTATCCCTAGTTACTGATGTATTAGTCATTGTTCTCAACTCATTTATAGCAGTAACCTTCATTTTATATGCCGGTGGAAATCCTCTTAAGATTTTTGAAACAATTTCATCCTCAGTCAAGGTTCCTCCACAACATTTAATACCCAAAACAATTTCATTTACTCTTTCCATAAAAGCAGAAATCCTTTCATCTTCTTCCATTTTCAGATGTTCAGACCTGACTCGGAAGCTTTCAATTTTGCAATCTTGACTATGGTATCTCCTTCATTCAGTGTTTCCAAATGATCCCAAATATCTTTAGCAGTAGACCTATTTGATAATCCCATGATTTGTTGATCTGATAATGCACTCAAAAGTTCTTCTCTTGCTTTGCAATCATTCTCCTCATCTTTAGATAAGGTAGTTGGAGTAGTCTGACCAGCTACAACAATAGTATAACCATTCTTTATAACTTCCTAGATGTCTTTACCAATGCAATTCAGATGTGTCTCCATTTTTATCTTCCATATCCCATAGTTGGTTCCATCAAGTTTAGGACTGTCCTTCCTGAAATAATTGGTAGTCATTGGATCTCCTCAAGTTGTTAAACTTCTGCAAAAGAGGACTAAGCTCTGATACCAATTGTTAGGTCCTGGAGACAACTGAGAGTGGGGGGGGGGGGTGAATCAGTTGTCTAATAAATTCAAACCAAAAACAACTTAACCAACTTAATGCTTAATACTCGCTGGTAAACCAGTTAAGTATGCCGGTAGATAGTGTTAACAGATAATTGCTATACCGGTAAAGATTAATGCATGAAATATAAACATAAAGTCATCCAAGACACAAAACACCAATATTTGTACGTGAAAACTCTGTAAGGGGAAAAACCATGGTGGGAAACCTTACCCACAATCAGATGATACTACTGTAGATAGTAAGTGTACATAAATGGGGTCTGTACATGCAGAAAGGCCAACAACCTATAGCTCACTCCTCAATCACAAAATGGGAGTCACACTGACTACAGTTGGATGATTAAATCAAATAAGAATGTACTGCACAAAATAGCATCTTCATATGCTAGATTCAGTACCAGTGTAATACTGATATGCTTCTACAAAAACGTAACTTCACCTTCAAATGATGTCTTCATGTATAGCTCTGCTTAATCTCTCATATACCTTTACACAATTCTTCTTCGCATTCCACATTCGATCTTACAAATAAGATCTTACATTTATACCATAACCTAAGACCAATTTTAGTAGGTCGGCTCTACAAGATATTACAATAAAAACATTTTACAAGCAATATATTATCCAATGCAATAACCGATTAAACATGTCGGCTTAATGCATTTACAACAATAATAAATCATCTCCATAGTGTGCCATGCTGATCTGGAAAATATAATCCTACCGATGTAACCCTAGGTAACCTTGGACCTATTGGTCGGTAAAAGAAAATATGCAAATATGAGTATACCAATGATTAATTCTTCAAAACAAAGTGTCCACATGATGTTTTTGACATTACCAAGTGTCTTCCATATCATTCAAAGTGCCAGTGATCATTATATCCTGCCGGTGAACCATATACTAGTAACTGTGCAATAGTTACTTGCTTGTTGGTGAATGCTACTGGATCTCGAAAGTGCTAGTGTTTTAGTAGGTGTTGACATCAATGACAAAACCATACCAAAATACCAACACCTTAGTCATCTCTATGGAATGTGCCAGTGCATCTTGTTCTTGATCTCGGTGCATGGTAACTAGTTTTCTTGATTTCTTTTCTAATTTTAATATTATTCTTTGTTCCTTCTATCCAATGACTAGTTGTCCCATGGATGGGTCCGTAACTTAGCTGGGGGTATAATGAGGTTGTCTGTATTATTATTGTGTATTGTCATTTCCAACCCTTTGTTTCCATTATTACCCATTTATAGATGACCTTGGAAACTTCTTTTACAAATACTACTCTGCCAAAACCAATTTTGGTTTGTGTCTATAGTAAGTGTTTAAAAATGGCAAACTATCACCTTGGCCTGCGCCATGAGCCCACCACATTGCAGGGTTTGAAAGCCTATCCAAATGCATATGTTGAATTCCAAAAGGCCCAATAGGATATTTATTTTAAATGACTAAGAGGGTTTGATGAGAAGGTTACACTTGAATTTGCCCATGATTTCCATAGCAAGAAAGCCACTATTCGAGGTTTGGAAATTGCAATTACTGAAGAAACTATTGCTGAAGTCTCTGGGTTACCACTAACAGGCGCGAAATATTTTCTTGAAAAATCCAAATAGGCCATGGAATTGAAGCCAACAAGAAATAAGTTTTTGCAGAGGGGTGAGTCTGTGGAAATGGTGGCTGGGCAAGGTACTAAATCGTAATCTTTACTAGGAAATTGGAAGGAAGTCGCCAAATTTATCATCCACTACATTACTTGTGAAGGTAGGTTCTAGTATGTTTTTGCCCAAGATTTTAATTTAATGTTGAATTTAAGGCAGGGTTTATTGGTTAACATTCCATATTTCCTATATCGTGCTATGCAAAGAATGGCTAAAATAGTAAGAAGTGGTAAGCCTCATTGCCTTTCTCATCATTGTTTGATAAATCTCTTTATAGTTAGAGAATTGAGGTTGTTAACTCCTCCTAGTGATTGGGACTTATTCATCCATTTACGGGATGATGAGGACACGAGACCCTCTAAGGAAGAGGAATATTCCTTTGAGGACAATTATTTGGAAGGAGGAGAGGAAGAGTTTTCTTTTGAGGAAGATGAACATGAAGGGTCATCAAAGAAAGCAGGTAAAAAGAAACAAAAAGGAAGCCCTAGCACATTGTTTTCCCAAACTACAACCCTTGTAAGAAAAATAACTCAAAGTGCCATGAGACAAGCTTCTTCTAAAACCAAAATGCCAAAACCCTCATCTTTAAAGAAGAAGGCCATGGAAAATGAAAATTTCTCTGAAACCCCACTCACTAGTTCATCTAGCGATAGGAAGAGGAAACAAAGAGCAGATGCCCCAACTAAATTAGATAATCTGGCTCATATGGTTTGTAGTTTGCTGGACTCTGAGGAGATTCAAGTCTTTGCCGAGGTAACTAAGAAATGAGGGAAATTCTAAAGGGAATTTAGTAGGGAAAAATATCATAAGGTAAAAGACAACAAGCCAAAACACAAATTAGTGAATCCTTAGAAGAAGAACCTAATGTTAATCCAACAATTGTGCCATCAGATAACAAACAAGGGCAAACAAAGAATGATAGGGTTGTATCACCATCCGCAATAGGTCAGGAACATGAAAATGAAGTACCTCCTGAAGTAAATCTATAGGTTTTAGGGAAGTTGCAGGAACTTCAAGCACAAACTATGAGAAAAACCAGTATTAGTGATCCAGCACAAGAAAGGCCAAAACATGACCAACAAAACCTTGAAGAAAAAGAACATGATGAGAAAGTGTCACCTAGTGTAGTTGGAAATGAAAGAGTAGACAAATGGATTGATGATGTGAATGAAAAATTTCAAAGCCATGAGGCTGAAGAAGAATCTAGGGATAAAGTTCCTTCAAAGAAAACATAAGAAGTTTAGGATCTGAAAGAAGAGGTGACTTTATTACGGACATAAAATCAAAATTTACATGATTTGTTACAAGAAGATCACTCTGTCATTAATTCACAAACAAAAAAGATAGATGGACTCAAGGTTGCACTCAAAGAGGTAACGGTTTCCCAGATATCTATTCAGGAGCATAAGTAGAGAATCTAGGTGATGAAACAACAATGGATCAATGAGATCAATGACACTTTATAGAATCTCATAGATCAACTTGGTTTGTAGTTTAATTTACATTCCTTTTGTATGAGGACATACAAATTGTCTAGATGGGGAGAAATGATGAGTGTAAATTAGTCTATTGTTGTTTCCTTTCATTTTTCCTTTTTCCCTATTTCTATCCATGTTCCTAGAGGTGTTTGAGGAAGGAACTTTAATAATTAATAAAATATGGAAAAGGAATTGGGATTGATTAGTTGCTATAAACCTTGACAAATCTAACTGTTTTATGTCCATGTTGGCAAACGATGGTTAGAAAAAATTTGGAGTTATTATACAAGCATGTGGCTCATGGAAGATTGGTGGATGAACTGCAAGATACTATTGAAACAGATCATTTTGATTTTAGAAATATTGCTAGATCAATTTAGGCTTATTTTATTATTGATATAAATGGCCTACGACCCTTATTGTTTCTTCAAAAAGACTTATGTTTGTGAGTGGCTGATAGGCCAAATGAACAAACAAACTTAATCACTTATTATTAGCCTATTAGCATATGTGATCGATATAAATATGTATGGTGATCTGAACTTAAAAGGGGAGATAATATATGCATAATTTAGAACTGAAATCTTGTGGAATTTCATTTATGATTACTGGGAATCAATCTTTAGTAATAGTTACATCACTTAATGACCAAGGAGGCAAGGCCCACTCTGCAGTCACCCAACGATCTATGTGTGAGTGTGTTTAAATTCCAGTATTGGTTTCCTATTTTATTTACATATAAGCTGTGTGGAATTGGATTATGTGAATGTGAATTAATCCTTATGAGGATTACTCTTTATATTTTGTGAATTGATTTCATGATTGTGTTAACGTTACTATAGATTGTGTTTACTATAGTTTAATTACTAAAGTAAAGTTGGGAAAGTTTATGCAGTTATTTTTGTGCTTTAAAACTATAAAACCCATCACAATTTGTTGCAGCTTGTTATAGTTCCTGCCACAAAGCCTGGTGCAGTCCCTGTCATACTATTTGATAGGAGCTCAATTCTTTGTTTCCCGATTCTAGAGTGCTAGTTTGTGGTGTGTGAGTGTATTTGGTTTCAATTTTAATCACCAATTATTATGCAAATGCAACTTCGTACATTAGATAAATTGCAGTTCATACCTCTTTAAGTCACTATCTTCATCCCTTAGGCAAAGAGACACAAGACCCTTCATAAGTCTACGAACCTTGGATTGACACATCTAGGTAAAAGACAAGGGAATAATTGTACCAATTATTAGCATTAATTTATCATAGTCAGAACCATAGTTTTACCCTACACTTCCTAGATTGCTAAATTTCCATATGAGCTTTCCAAAGATGATTGGGTTTCTCATGTTGAAGTATTTCTTAGAAAACCAATAAGATCTTGATGCAAAGAGGTTTGGAACTTATGAAGAAATTCTTAATAACCAAAATGTTGAGAAGATAGAGAAGAAGGAACTTGCAAGGAGCTTTTTTGAGTTGTCTAAAATGGTTACTGATGTCCCACATTCACCACCTACACCACAAAGAACTAGAAGGTCTGCCGGTCCTACACATTCTATAACAACACCAACACTATCTAGCAGAAAAAGTTCTACTAATGTTATATTGGAGAAATCTAAGGTTCCAACAAATAAGAAGAAACAAAGGAAGAAACAACATGCAAACAAAGATAATCTTGGACCTGTAAATGATGAGAAATAAGAGAAGAAATAAATGGAGACCTTCATATTCAAAAGAAGAGAAAAGAAGAACAAAGAAACTGTCCATGAACATGTGCCTCTAAAGCTAGCCTCCACATTGAATACAATTGGTAAACATGGAGCTTTAGATAAGATAATTAAATTATATGATAATGTACCTTCAGTTGATAAGACAATAATTGAGAAGGCCACAATGATATATTTAACCACCTTCAACATGATTATGATTGAAATAGTTGACAAACTTCCAACAAGTCTTGCAGAAGTTCTTGGTGTTAAGAGACAAAAGGTTGTTCTAAGAGAAGAAAAAATGAGGTAATTGTTGGTAGTGGGCCAACGTCCCTCGTGGGGATCACCACATGGTTTAAAAACCTCTCATGGATTTTATAAGTCTAGTGGTTGTATCGGGCATTGAAAGGTTGAAATTTTGGGCAAACGACAACCCTAGCTTGTAACAAGTGGTATCGGAGCTTGGTCACAAGTTTGAATCATGCAGGCCATGGTGAGTGATGTTGGGAGGGGGATTGTTGGTAGTGGACCAATGTCCCTCGTGGGGATTCATGACATAGTTTAACAACCTCATGTGGATTCTATAAGTCTAATGGTTGTATCGGGTAATGATAGGTTGATCTTTTGGTGCAATGGTAACCCTAACTTGTAACAGTAACATGTATTGAATGAGGTTGGAACTTCTCTTACCCATGAGGAAGTAGTAAAAATTTCACAGATGCAAGGACAAGAGTTTCAAACCAAGGAAAGGGTAAATACCCTTATGGAAAAGGACATAGATCACATTGAAAGAATGGAGAAAGAAATGAAAGAAAAGATATTTCAAATTCTCAAAGAGATGAAGAAGGCCAAAATAATAGTTGAATATGTTCATGACACATCCAATCAAGACATTGATATGACAATATTTGATGCTCCCTTAGTAGATATTAGTGGAAATGAAATAAGTGCTAAACCAATAAACAAAACTCCTCCTCTAAAGAATTATGACATTAACTCACACAGTGCAAAGAAAAGAGATAAGGAGTGTGTCCCTCCTCCAAGTGCTACTAAGTAGAGTGTAGAACAAATCGGTCTAGAGAACACTGATAATATAGAGAAAAGCCTAGTGATATGGGTGATATTGTAAGAGGACATGAAAAAGAAAAGGATAATGTTACAAGTGTTATTGATGGAGAAGAAAAGAAAGAGAGAAATCTTGCAAAAGTTCATGACATTATAGAAAAGGTGGTTAAGGAAAATATTCATAAGAAATCTTCTGGATCCTTTAAATACCTACTAGGTCTACAAATGCAGTTTGAGCTAGTAGTAACTCTATAGTTACTACAAATCCCCACTCAAGAGGGATAGATTGATTTGTAAGTATTTCCCCTCTTCATAAATTGTAATGCCCCTACCCTAGTCAGCCTTGTAAAACCCGTTTGACCTTGGTTGACTTCCTATGTGGCATTCTTGAATGGTGGATTTACCATTATGTAATGTTGTAGATTAGACTATATGAATATTGTGCGTACCTATTATTGTGCTATTGCATCGATTCTTGTGTAAATGTAATTGTTCCCTAATCCTTGTTATAAATCTTGAGCTAATGTCTTCATTGAATATATATATATATATGTATGCTTGCGTTACTCATGGTTGCAGGAGATTGCAGATACTATATCGCCTTGGTGTGGGGTTCATCTCCTTCAAGATTTGCAGGGTTGAGTATACCTCCTTCATCCTTAGAATTCGGATTAGGTGGTCATAAAACTCTTGTCTTGCCTTAGCCATGATTAGGTGAGCGTCGTGTGTGGTCCGTAGGGTTCCTTTGTCGTTTGGGTTGTGTGTCGTGTGATTGGTGGACTTTCTTGGTTTGTGTGCCTTACGTGTGGTAAATGGAGTATGTTATCCTAAGTATTTAATTACAATTAATGTGTGGATGTATGCATTAGTAATTGAGAAATTTAAAAATAGAGAGTTTTCTTTTATATGATTAATCGTTAATTTAAGATATCACTTTATTTATATTTGCAGCAAGCTTAAGTATGTAATTTGAATTAATGTGTTCATTTACGCATTAGTAGTTGAGAAATCAAAATAAATAGGTTTCTTTTAGGTGATTAATCATTAATTAAAAAGATCGCTTTATTTATGTTGTAGCGAATTTAATTAAATGGTTGGTTTTAAATAATGAATTTAATTAGTTTATGCGTTTAAAAAAAAAAGGAAATATTTAAAGTTATTTGAAATATAATTAATTTTAACCACTTTTGTATTTTGGAAAAGAAAGGATGAATTTTATTATTTAAAGAAAATCATTTTTAATTTGTAAAGTTTGATATAGTGTAAAAGATTGATTTTGGAAATTAATTTAATTTAAATACTTTACCCTTGTCAATAGTTCAAAATATAAATGTTGGCTTAATTAATATTGAGAAATTAAAATTAAGATTAAATGAGAGATAAGTATATTAATTAGAAAATTAAGTTAAAATAATTTAATAGTTGAAAAGAATTATTATTTCTTTTTATTTTAAAAGGGCTTAAATTTCGAAATTAGAAATTAGGTCAAAATTGGTTCCCATTTAACCTAGGTTGAAAAATATTGTTGGCGGTTGTTGAATTTTTGGGAAAAAAAGAAAAATATGGGGATGGAGATTTGGGGATTTTTGCAAGGATGGATTTCTATAGCTGGAGGATTTGGGGGCTCTTCTTCAAATCTTATCAGGAATGCTAAAGACGTAGGATTCCGGTTTTCCCTTTTGTTCTTCGCTAAATTAAAAAAAAAATGGTATTTGGTTTTCTTCATGAAATGCTGGTTTTTAAATATCTATGAATACTCTTAGATTCAAGTTCAGTTTTGAGAATATTGTTATTTTGGGGCAAGATTGTTAAAAAAAGTAGATAAATGGGATTAAATCCATTTGGGTATTTGAGTTTTATGATCTAGTTGAGAATATTTTCCATTATATTGCTTTGAACATTTTGAAAAATACAGTTCACTATATGTTGATTTTTTTATTATTTCTCATTTTAGGAATCATTGATTTGATTTTAAAGAAAAAAAAGAAGGAATAAATGTTTGTGTTTTAGAGGGGTTTGATTCATTTTCTGTTTTAACCCAAAAAGTTAATGTTTGGGTTTTAGAGGGATTTGATTTATTTTCTGTTTTAACCTAGAAAATTTTCTGAGATTTCAATATGAGAAAAAAAAAATACCCCAGAAAATGACTGGGAAAATTTCTGACTGCACACTTGGGGCAGATTTGTTTATTTAGTCTGTTATTGTTTATTTTAAAAAAAAAATAATAAAATAAAATTTTTGAAAACCCCCACATGGTTGGGAGGTAGCGAGCTACCAAGGGTAGCAACTGCTACCAGTTGGTAGCAGCACTACCAATGGTAGTGAACTGCTACCAATGGTAGCGTGGGCTACCAAGGGGGCCCACGTGGGTACCCCCAATTTAGTATTTTTTTAAATTATTGTTTAAAAAAACAATAAACTAATGATATGATAGTAAATTAAAAAAAAGTAATTTTAAATGGAGTTTTCATTATTTAAATTCAGTTTTTTTTATTTTTTATATTATTTAATTCAAGTATTAAATAATATTTGGACTTTAGATAATCAGTATTTAGATAATCCATATAGTAATATATGTTATTAATCATATATATATATATATATATATATATATATATATAGCATTAATATTTATTAATTATTAATTATGGATTAATGTGGATTTTAAATAAATGTTATTTTAGATAATCCATATATTAATATATATTATTAATTATATGTGGCTTTTTGGTTCCTTTGTAACGAATATTGTTAGTGAATTAACCATTAGTGCTCAGACATTAATTTTATTTGGTTAGATATAAAACGAGATACATGTATACTTGCTTTATATATACGCAAGAGATTTATAAATCATTGGGGAGTGTTTTCTTTTCATTTCAAAGATTCCTTTTAAAGTATATTTTCTTTTGAATAGGATATAATTGTGTTGCTAGAGAGGGGACTAGTGTATAGTTCTAAACCAATATGTCAATGATGTTTATCTAAGGATTAAATAACATATTTAGATGAGTGATACTTACATTTATGTGAACTTGGTTGGAAAACTTGTAGAGATGTATTTACTGACCGAAGTAGTGATTTGTATTTTGGTTGTGTCCACCTAAAAGGCAGAAATGTATATGACATGTAACTTATGTAACCTTGAACTAATTTAATTGCTAGAAGGGTCTTGTAGTTGAGCAGACCCGGAGATGTATCCCTCTAGGGGTGAACTCCGAGATCATACCTATGTTATGCGATGCTTTTGTTTTCTCCTGTTTCATACTTAGAGCTAGCATGTATGGTTGCATTTTGTATGTGTATAATGGGAATTTAATGAAGTTATTTCTTGGATGCATGAATATAGTCATCTTGTTAAAAGTAATAATTAGGATCATAAAAGTTTGTAGATATGATTATGGAAAGGATTTTGTTAATGTTAATGTAAAGAAGTAAGTATGGAAGGAAACTCGCTAGGTTACAAATATTGGATTAACTTGTTATAAAGCTTGAAATTTGAATGTATTGAATGGGTAACAAATATTGGATTAACTTGTTATAAAGCTTGAAATTGGAATGTATTGAATGGGTAACAAATATTGGATTAATGTCATAATATCTAAATTGAAAACCAATGGATGAGCCTCATTCGGCTACTTACCGTATTATCTTAATAAATGAACATTGTCAGGTTAGCTATATTTCACTATTTTGCATGAATTAATTTAGTTATTTACGTTTTATTCTAAACAAATAAACCTCACCAGATTAGTTTTATAATTGGATGAACTAAAATTGGTTATCCTCACTATAACCTTAATAAATGAACTTCATCATAAAAGCTATAATTGAACTAAAATGGAAGCACTCATTTAGTTGTTTATATCTTACCCATAGCAAATGTATTTCTTCGATTAACTTTATTTTAACTAAAATGAGTGAACTCATTAAGTTAGTTATGTTTTAATCCTAATGGATGATCGTCGCTATGTTACTTACATTTTTAATCCTGAATGAATGAATATCATCTTACTAACTATATTTTAATTAAAGGGATGAACTCATGTGGCTATATTACATTTTCACCTTAATGAATGAACTTCATCTCTTAGTATTATTTTAACTTCAATGAATGAACTCTTTGGCTATTTACATTTCAACCATCTAAAAATAAATAAATAACTTTGATATATTAGCTATATTGTATCTAAAATGGATGGTCTCACCAAGTTAACCACATTTAAACCTTAATGGGAGAATTCTTAAGTTGTCTACGTTTAAAATACACTAAGTAAATATCCTCATGTTAGCCTCATCTCCAATCATAATAGATGAACGCTTCCTAATTTCTAAAATGTCAATTCATCAATCATATTATATCCATGTCTTAAGAAATAACTTATATTTAAGATATCCAGCTTAATTGGATCTAATTTTACGAGTTGAGTTAGGTGTAAGGTTACGTAATCATGTTGGGAAACCTCTTAGGATTGTTTAGTCTTTCGTTGTGTTATCTAAGTGTTAGATAACTCCAATGTATCTTAAAGTTGTGTCTTATTAATAACACTCTTATTATTATTATTTTAAAACTCAAAAAAAAAAAAAATTACACTCCATTTGAGTGTTTTTAATGTAAACCCTTCGGGGTTTCCTAGCGGGGAATTACATAAATTTTATTTAGGAGACTTACAACAAGCATCAACTATGAAGGAGACTTTTCATGAATTTGTAAAGAAAGCTAGTCTAATTGATGATGCAGTAAAGATTATCCATGATATTGATGCATCCTTATCTCTAAAGCAACAATTACAACTATTAATGGATTAATTTAAGGATCATTCAACTCATGTAGAGAGAGGATGGCTAATGTCTTTGCTCGATGTGCCAATTCACACATACCCTCTAGACATGAGGCATTCTTCAAGAAGTATACTCTCAATGCTAGTTACAAAAGCTTATTCAATGTCAACATTATTTATATCAATATCCTTAAAGTTTGTCTTAGTCATTAACTTGGCTAAGCCTAGACCTCTTACTAGATTTGTGATTTTGATCTCAGGATCAAACTCTTATATTTTTCTTATCCATCTACATCTTTTTCCATTTACTTCAGACTGGGACATGATATCCTTAACAACTGCATGTGGTACATAGGCTACAATTTGGGCATTTACCAGATAAGGACAAAATACTTTAACAACCTTCACTAGAGCATACACCTATTTTTCCATGATTTCATACTTTAACTTAGCAGCCTATAATGACTTGCTATAGAAAGCAATTGGGTGTTCATATCCTTCATCATCCTTTTGAAGTAGAACTGTTGCTACTGTGTGATAAGAAACAAAAGAAAATAATGAGAAAGGCTTATTGTAATCAAGTGATTTTAGCACCGGTGCTTTCTGAATAGCCTTCTTAATTTTGTCAAAAGCCTGTGTAGTTTCTTCATCCCAAGAAAACCTTGCATCTTTCTTCAAAAGCTTCACAATGGGCTTGACAATTTCAGCAAAATTTGCAATAAATCTTCTGACAAAATTCACCTTTCCTAAGAAAGACTGAATCCCTTTAATATTCTTTGGCTGAGGTACATTATTTATAGCTTCAATACCAGGTTTCTGCCTTACATCTAGTTGTATCAGCAATACCAAGTTTCACTGAACTACTTGACTGATCACCTTTAGCCTGACTATCTTTGACAGAAGTTTTGATCTCAGTGAACCTCTTAGAAGAAGTTTCTTTAAAAAATAGAGAACCAAGAATACCTTGACTTCCATCATCTTTGATGCTTCTCAGATTATAGTTATGCTTAGCTTTAGCTATTGCAGCCTTAGTGAGATTCTTGACTTCCTCCTCACTAGGCCTTCTAAGGTGAACCTCTTGATCTTCTATTATGACTACATTCAAAGTGGGATGCCAATTAATTGTCAATCTCTCTTGGCAATTAGCATTGCTTCTTGAGACATTATATTCACTTGCTTCATCCTCTGAAGACTCATAGTCAGTTTCTACAGTATACTCAAACATATTAACTGCACGTTCATCCTCACTCCTCATGGATTCATTTAGAGATTGAGCCACAACACACTGATAGGGGGAATGTGGCCCATCAGATGCCATACTCCATGGGGTATTTTCCACATTATGTACATTTCCTCCCTTCAAAGGATTAGGGGTATTCTGATTTTGTGTGCCTCTTGCTCTATCTTGCATAGGTTTGTCATCTTTCCATGCAGTGTTATATGACATGTCATGCAATCTAGTAGGTTTGTCTTGCCAGTTGTAGTGAGGCTTCTCAGGTTTACTTACTTTAGCAGTAAGATCCTTGACAACAGTCATTAACTTCTCTATCTTATCCTCTTCTTTAGAGGATTTATTTTATTGTGATTTTTGTTCCTGCCACAATCTTCCATCAGTCCTTCTTCCCACTTTACCTGATGATTTTCTATTACTTTCTACATTAATGGAAATTTTGAAAGCATCTCTTAAACTATATAGGTTCTTATCTCTGAGAATGTAAGCCATTTTGGGGTCAAATGTATTATAATAGGTAGTCAGACGCACATTTTCATCTAACCTCAAAAATTCTATGCATTGCCTTTTGAAACCTTGCCTTAAAATCTATGATGGCTTCATTATTAGATTTCCTGATGTTAAATTCATTGAGCATGAAGCTCACATTTGTCTTGTCTCCATATTGCTCTTGAAAGCAATTTTTGAATTCCTCCCAAGAGCTAATGTTGTCTACAGGTAACCCTTTGTACCAATCTCTAGCATCCTCAATCAAAGATTGCACAAACAGCTTCATGATGACATCCTCATGTGCAATTTCATAGTCATTAATCATGTCACCTAAAGATTTCAGATGTTCTTCAGCACCGACAACATTGTTCCCAGCAAACTTCTGGAGTTTATCCCTCATTTCAATAGGAACATGGTTTGGATATCCAAGAATTCTATCAAAATACAATGGCCTATACAACTCAACATTTATCGGTCTCCTTTGAAACTGATTTCCAATAATTGTTTCCAGTATTCACCCTTGGGCCTGATCTGCCAACTCTAGGATTTTGATGGCTTTGGTTATGGGGTAATCCGTGACTGGTTTGATTTGCTAGAATTGTACTTGGAGGAATGGAAGATTTATTTGGGGCAACATTCTTAGATTGATTAACGAGTGGGATAGCACTTGTTTTTATCAATGGTTGCATGTTCCATAGAGAGGCAGAAGTATGCTGGGATGTAGGATTACTATGATCTATAGGTGGGAAAGTTATAGGAGGAGATTTCAAGCATCGTATCTTTCTCTTGAACTCAAAATTAAGTGATTCTATTTCAACCTTCTCTAAATCCCTTTGCAGGTCTTCATTTTCTTTCCTTATCCTTTCTACCTCAATCTCATGCGACATCATTCCCTGGGGTTCTTTTTCACTTCCTGACACTAGACCCACAGATCTATTCTCCACTACTTTCTATTTTACTTTGTCAACAATAGGTTTGGAAGGTTGAGGATCACTGTGAACCTCCCTACTAGGTTGTTATACAACTTTAGGTGCAGAAACAATTTTTGGATCAAGGATTTCTCTAATAACATGACCTTGCTCTTTAGTCCTAGGTTCTACTTGAGCAAACATGGTTTGGATATCCGAGAATTCTATCAAAATACAATGGCCTATACAACTCAACATTTATCGGTCTCCTTTGAAACTGATTTCCAATAGTTGTTTCCAGTATTCACCCTTGGGCCTGATCTGCCAACTCTAGGATTTTGATGGCTTTGGTTATGGGGTAATCCGTGACTGGTTTGATTTGCTAGAATTGTACTTGGAGGAATAGAAGATTTATTTGGGGCAACATTCTTAGATTGATTAACGAGTGGGATAGCACTTGTTTTTATCAATGGTTGCATGTTCCATAGAGAGGCAGAAGTATGCTGGGATGTAGGATTACTATGATCTATAGGTGGGAAAGTTATAGGAGGAGATTTCAAGCATCGTATCTTTCTCTTGAACTCAAAATTAAGTGATTCTATTTCAACCTTCTCTAAATCCCTTTGCAGGTCTTCATTTTATTTCCTTATCCTTTCTACCTCAATCTCATGCGACATCATTCCCTGGGGTTCTTTTGCACTTCCTGACACTAGACCCACAGATCTATTCTCCAATACTTTCTATTTTCCTTTGTCAACAATAGGTCTAGTAGGTTGAGGATCACTATGAACCTCCCTACTAGGTTGTTATACAACTTTAGGTGCAGAAACAATTTTTGGATCAAGGATTTCTCTAATAACATGACCTTGCTCTTTAGTCCTAGGTTCTACTTGAGCAAACAACTCAAGCTCTGTAATCTGTCTTAATAACCTATCTCTTTCAATGAGTTTGGATTTGGTTTCATTCTACTTTTCCTTATCTTTCTTTTTTCTTATGGCAATCAATTGATGTACTCTTTGATTTAGTACCTCTATCTCCTGAGACACTTCATCTTCGTCTAGCAAGGTTTCCTCTAAATCAGACACATTTAGCTGGTCCATATCAATCAGGATAATATTTCCTTCCATAGTTTTGGGAATGGAACTGGCTCTATTACTTATACTATGCCTATCTCTGCCAAAAACACTGGCATTAGACAATCTTTGGTGAAAGGTTTGGATATCATCATTAGTGCCAAACAGCCCAGCATGAAAACCCATAATATCATGGTCAAAGTCATGAGAAGAGGCATTGGACCTTGCATATACGGGATGCTTAGAAGACTTACCCATTTGATCGCTCTTCTATTTCCATGACTGATTTGACTGCTCAGGAATAATAGTTCCTCTCCAGCCCTTCTTACCTAGTTCCTATAACCCTTCATGCAACTTCTCTTGAGGGTTTTTCTTCATGTAAGACCTAGTATTCCTTCTCCTATTCATCTTGCTAATCTTGTGAAGTGACTATGATTTTTTCTAAAATAACACTATTTTTTTTTTTTACTTCAGAGTCACCACCCAATATCTTGGTAATAAAATATATAGTTTAACACAGTGAATCACTTACAAGACACTTAAGAATGAAACTGTTGATCTTTAGAAAAGAACTGAATGGTATTCTAAGATGCTATGAGATAGATCAAGGATAAAACTCACTTACAATCTGATTCAACAATCTAAACCAGAGATCTTTAGATTACTCCCCAGCAGAGTCACCAATTTTGTTGTTCTCCATTTTGAAAACTTCTATTTTTTTCTCTTTAAAAGTGAAAATTATTGCCTCTATGCTGCAATGGAAGAGAACAACACAAGTTTGAAATAAAGACAACAATATGAGGTTCTAGAATTAGGAAACCTCCTACACTTTAATCTTATAAAAGCTTGGGCAGGTGAACCCTCTTAAAGGCTATTTTCTCACAAAAATAGTAAATGGTTTGCAAAAAACCAGTGTAAATTCCTGTAAACTTTCCTTGATTGGTATAACTAAAACATAAATGGAAAGTTGATTTTGTCTTTTGAAAAGGATCACAAAATGCACCCAAAACCCAATAGGTAAACCAGTACCTTATCCGGGTAATGGAGTCATCTACAAAAGACTAAAACCTGACAAGAGAAACTAATACACAAATCACAAGTTCTTGATCTATCAACTCTCAATATGCCTGACATACACAGAGTCCTAATCTACATCAGACTTCATCATCCAATCCACACCAAGAATACTGATATCAATGACTTTGTTCAAAGTATTTTATATTTTCCTCCTTAAGAAAAAGACTCTGAAAAACTTCATTAGATGCCTAACAAATCATTCAAATAAGCAATCCTTGACTACTTAAATGAAATAAACACTAGTACAATGACATAGAGACAATAAAAATCTGAATTTGAATTCTCTGGACTGTATATTTCATTCCTCTATCAAAAGGTTACAAGTACTTCATATTTGACTTAGAAATTGCTAAGACAAAGGCCTGTATTAATTTTGCTAGAGTTTAGCTACAAACTTTTGTGTCCCTTTTCTAGGTAGCCTTGGTATCCTTTTATAGAAATCAGGATGCAACAAGCTTTTGACTACCTAGAAGAAAAATCTTACCCTAATAGTCATTTATTGAAAAATATATTTATGTGCCATTGCAGTTGAGGGAGAAATATAACATTCCTTCTGGGATGTGTGCTTCATTAATTCACTGGGCATTCACTTGGAAAATGGTCGAAAGGGTAATTTTCTATTTCCAAAAAATCAAATACAACCACCATCAGCTTCATAATGCCGATGGATCATCTTGTGCTAGAGCATTAATGAGATCTTATCTAAGAAAACACATAGCAATGCACCATTATGTTATGCAAATCTCCTTGGATACGTCTCACCAACTTTTCACTTCAGATTTGTGTCGGGTGGAACTCGCACACCTTTGCCATGAAGTCTTTGAAATTTTGGCACCAACAGACCAGGAAGGCAATCCCTATGAGCACTTTTCCTTTAGTTGCTATGTCGTGGCTTTTAAAGTTTAGACTTGTTTCCATTTTGGTATAGCAACAACCATCTGATCATGGGAAACTAACACACCCTTTAACTTTCCTGAGTAATGCGCTTAGAAATGGGCCCCATTGCTTGGTCTCTAGATGTTAAAAATTTAACTGCTACTACTTGTTTTCCACCGTAACCGCTTACCTCAACTACTGGCATTAACTATTGTCATACTTGGCCTGCAAAAAATCATCACCTTCTATCTAAGAAATAACTTCTGAGATCCTGAGGTCACTGCCCCAAAAATACTTGCTGCAAGCTACACTTGATTGTAGAATCAGATTCCTCAAATCGAGAACTTTCCAATACCAAATCCATATGTGGGCAAAAATCCAATCCTAAGCCATCAATCCCTCTACAGGTCGGTCATTTAAGCTTTTTCCTTTTCACCACAATCTAAACTATATTTTAACCTGACTTTCCCGTGCAGGTTTCAGCCACATGTCACCACTTGGTTCGCTCATGAGTCCCTCTAGACTCCACCTGTCTTGCCACTTCATCTATTGCCAAGTCACAACCATTAACATTTGAGCACCTCCATCTTGCGGTATGGAAACAACCATAGACCTTCTTTGAACTTGCTTGTTCTTTACTTCATCCAAACTGTTCTTCCTACGGGTCCCACCGCTTAGTTGCCAAGTCACACCTCTTAGCCATCGAGCTCTTTCCAACACGCCATGGTGACCACTGTTAGATCATCCATCCAACCGTCAGATCCCTCTTGACATGCCCATTAGTTAATTCACCTGGGCTACTCTCCTCTCTGGTGGATATCACTCTTTCAGCCCAACATCCTCTTCAGCTAGCCATTTTCTTATCTCATTGAAACCAAACTTTCATTGATGCCATTCTTTTATCAGCAGGATCAATTGATATTTCTTTGATGTGCCCTTGTTGATGGAATCAAGCTTTTGGTGAAACCATTTAGAGGTTCATCGCAGCTAAGGTCTTCCCAACATTCATCTTGATGACATACCACTTGCTCTTCCATGTGGCATGCCACTGGACATTCCCTCATTAGCTACATGGCACCACATGGCACATGATGATTTTCTCCCAAGATCCGCCTGAGCATGGCCCCATCCACCACCTCAGCACTACCAAACCCACCACTCTTTCGGCTAAACCTCCTCTTTGGCTAGCCATTTTCATATTTTATCGAAACCCTAGTTTCATTGACACTTTTAATGTCAATGAAACTGATGCCTTAAGTGAGTCCCTTCAATGATCCATCAAAGCCATGGTCTCCTTGATATACACCTTGATGATATGCCACCTGTTTGCCACATGGAACCCTTTGATTAGCTCCGGAGTTCACAACTGGGTGCCACCTATCACGAGGGTATTCATTCCAGGCTCTCCACTTTGACACCTTAGCATGACCTCCACTAACCGTCGGAATGAACCACCTGCCTTAACCACTTGCATTAACTGTCGGCCATGGTTCACCGCTAGTGGTTTGTTGCCAAGTTGTAGGCGATATCTAGCAAGCATTTTTATGTTGCAACAACCCTTGGATCCATCTTGATCACTGTTGATCTTTCTTGATCTGCTCGACCCTTAGCCCCTCTGAGCGGCTACATCCTATGCCATGGTGTCACCACGTGTCCGCCATTTTTTTTCCTCTTGATATCCACTTGGGCACTACCGGTCTCTCCACATGGACCTGCCACTGGACTTGGGCCCACCTTGGTTCTCCTTCTTTCAGCTAGACTGCCTCCTTCGGTGAACAATTTTCACGTCTCATCGACATCTCATTTTCATCGATGCCTCTACTTTATCGGCAAGACCATTTCTGATATCTTTGATGAACCCTTTTTGATGGAACTGATGCCTTCAATGAGTCCCTTTGGAGATCTATTGAAGCCAAATTCTGCTCGACATTCACGTCTGATGACATACCACTCATCTACAATGTGGCACTCCTTGATTGGCTCCGAGGTCCTTATCTTGACACCTTAGCACGACCTCTACTAACCACTGGAACGAACCTCTTCATAACCATTTGCCTTAACTGGTTGTTCTAACTGCCAGCCATAGTTCACCACTAGTGGTTTGTCACCAAGTCACAGCCTTTAATAGTCGATCACCTTTGTGTTGCAGTATAGCAATGGCCGTCAGATCTTTCACACCATCACCCGATCTTCTTGGACTTGCAGGTTGGTTAATCTCCCCTTTTGTGGGGGGCCCACTAGGCTGGGCTTCCACCTTGCCAAAAGCTCGTAAGCTTTGACACTTAATATGTATGGGGCTTTGCCTTTAAATACTGAAATGCTCCTCCTCGTGGCCAATGTGGGATAAATGGACCATGCCTAGGCCTTTCCATTGGGTCATCGAGATAGTTTGAAAACATGACTTCCGATCTTCTTGGACTTTCTGCGCTCTGTACCTTTCTCATGGGTCCCACCACTTAGTCGCCATGTCATGGTGAATAACCATCCAACACTTTTGGGTTACGGTATAGTGATAGTCATGAGATCAATAGGAACTTGCTCATTCTTTAGGAAGCCTGATAGATACATAGGAAAAGACATAAGACGTAGGCAAAATTAAAATTTATCAGAACCCGCCTAGGCCTAGACTTAAAAGGGGCCCCCTCTTGAGGATGCATGAACCCTTCCACTTAAGTGGAAAAAGTTAATGAGCAAAGACCTTTAACAAAAGAAAGGGACATTTTGAACCATGAACCTTGAACCGCTTTGCAAATGGTTCAAAACTAACTTAACGCATTCTCACTTGCTTATTAAAAAACATTACAAAGACACGACCCACTCAAGAGAAATGGTTGAAACTTGAACCTTGAACCAAAAAGTTTCAAGGGTTCAAGTTCAATATGAATTACAATAATGTGCTACAAAGGTTTAATTTTTCTAAATGTTCTCATGAAAAAGCGAAAACCCTAAACCCTCAAGATTTTATAGGTCCCAACATAGTTTTGTAGTTGTATAGGTACAGTTGAAGTTTTTTGCATCTAGTATAAATTTTGATTAGGGTTCTTGATCTAAGGGGTAAAATTTTTATTAGATGTACATCGATAAGGGGGAGTATGTATAATATCATTTTTGGTCATGTAGATATTATGGTCTTTTCCCTTGATGTCAAAGGGGGAGAGATTGTATAGATTGTGTATGTGGGAGAGATACTAGTAAAAGGGGAGAGATTGTAGATATGGTATTGCCATCAATGACAAAGGGTGATATTGTTGGCAATATGTGCTGTCATTGATATCAACTTGATGTCTGGCAATGTGTATTCAAGTTGAGGAGATGATTGGAGTATGTGTTGAGGTCATTGATGTATTTAAAATCACTCCAAAGGAAGAAAAAAGCATTAGAACGAATGGTATAATACTCCCTCATAATGTTGATTAGGAAGAGGCATGGTAGGTCCATTAAAATTACATGTCACCATGTAGAGCATGAATGATAAGATACAACATCTGAAAGTGCACAAGAATGTACCTATAATTGAAAAAGGGTGTACAAAAATAATGCACACACACATGAGAATAGAATCACTGAGATATATTATTATCGTGTGGGGACACTCACTTCAAAAAAGTGTGATTGGAAAATAACAAAGCCACTACAAAACTCGCCCATGGGACTTTATAATATGTAATGCCCGTCAAAATAACCTAGAGAAATAAAGCTACCTAGCATGCAAATAGAGGTAATTTTTTGTTTAAACATCATCTAATACAACACATATATCCATTTACTCATATGCATCCACTAACATGATATACACATATCTATCATGAACATGAAAGTATAAAAGCACCATCATATGTAATCTCATAACTCAAGTGGAATAAACATAGCTCAATATCTAACTACTTCCCTAAGGTATCTCAATGTCATTACTTACAACATCACCATAAGCAATATCAACCTGATCACTACTTTAATCCAATGCAATCTAACACAATTAACATTTACTCTTTCATGCATATACATATAAGAGCATTCCCTAATCTATCTATAATGAATGCAGTCACTAATGATGCAATTTCCATTAGACCCCTTAAGGTTCATTTTAAAACACCAATCCAAATGTTCCTAACCCCAATTACTCATTCTTTATCTAAGCATCATTAACTCTTTTCGCATATGATCTAACACATTACTAATCCATTTCTTAACCCAACAAACACTGAGAAACAAACTAACTATATGGATGGGGTACACATAACACCATATGCTTAACAATGAGATCCAATCACATTACTTCCATAAACCAATCAATATTCAAGATACAACAAGATACCTCAATATGTTCCCTTACAAGAGTCATAACCATATTCTAAAACATCAACTACCATTACATATATATTTTCATTTTACATCAAGGAGAATAGCTCACATTCTATATGAATACAATAGTCTCATGAAACCTACAAATACATATGCCATAATAATCATGTACATCCATACGATACAATATCCATCCATAAGATGAAGAGATGAAAATACACATCCATGCACAAGAGCATCCAAGGAAGAACATCTGAATGGAAGAAGGCATCAAACCACCCGACCATGTGGAACCAAAGGAACCACCCCCTATGCTAGGAGATTACACAAGGTCCCACATACACTCTAGACCTAGGCTAATACCTAATAACCAAAGATATCTCAACAACTCAAGAACCACAACCAAGAATCAACCAAATGCTATAAGACAAATCACATCACAAGGCTAATCATAAACATAGAAACTCCTATAGTCATACAAACAACCATGGCATAAGGAAAAAGGACTGATCTAGGAGTGGAGTGTCATCACATGCTATCCTCACACATAGGGGAAAATCCGCACCCTGATACACATGTCGCTGCATCCTATCCTGACAAAGAAGGAGAATATCAACCTTGATAGATATGTGGAACTGCCTCAACCTATGATAGATCAAGGGAGTTTAGTTTGCCATCTCAATGGCCTTTCCAAGCTTATCCTAAAACATACTTCCTAGGAATAAGTCTTGGGGATCACATCCAACCATTATTATCTTGTTTAGATGAATCCTAATTACCCAACCTATCTAATTAATTATTAATGTTATCACTTAATTAAACAAGGAAAACTTTCAATGTGCCCTGGTGGTCTAGACTCCAAGCATCCTTACTAGGAACCTCTTAGTAGCCTATCTTTCACAACCTCGGTCATCACATGAAATCCCACTCCCCCTAACCATGTTCCAAGACCTTAAGGTGAATACAAATTACAATAATAGTAAGGAGGCTCATATAAAAAGAATCCACAAATATCATCAACATGAACATATACCAATTTGAAACATAGGCAAAGACAAAATGCCAACATATAACTGAAGAGCCTCATTCATAAATGAAAACATCAATAAACAAGAGTAAGGAATATTCCTCTTACTCATTCATACATAAATAAATCCTCAAAAACAAGGCACAAACATCTCGTTGGAGCCATCAAGAACTATCCTCTACAACAAGGCATTCTCCTTCTTGCTGGAGCTATAATAACATACATGCACACCCCTCAACAACAAGGTATTATCCTTCTTGACGGAGCCAAAAAAACAATCAAATAGCTAATACTGAAGCATAATTCATTTTGAGAAACACAAGAAAATCAACAAATTCCTTTGGTACAAGGACAGACCAAGAAAATCTGATCTAGAAAACTAAAACCATAAAATTTACCACTAGTAGGGCAGTTTAGCACATCCATAAGAAAGATTAGTGCATGGACGAGATATTTTAGCACATATACCAATTCTTTTAGTGCATAGACCAATTTTATTAGCTTATAGAACAATTCTTTTAGCACATAGACCAAATTACCCATCCGCTTAGAAAGACTTAGAAAACGGTATTTAAACACATAGAATTTAACCAAGGCTCAATCTCAGCCTCAAATCGACCCAGTAAGGATGCAATATCCATAATAAGTTAAGGGATTTTAATAAATAATAAATGGGAATCAATACATGAAGTATTACTTCACTAAAAAATACAACTTCTAATCCCAACAAAGCACAAAAAACCAAAACTCAGACAAGACCAATAGAGCTTCAACCAGAGTAACAATCAACCCATATACATAGCAATGAATGGTAATTCAATTTTACATTTCTTAGACCAAAAGAGGGTATACAACAAGCTATGAAGTCACAGAGTCGTTCACGATGAGTACGAATAAATGTATACAACAACTCTACAACAAATAATTATGCAATATATAATATCCTCAAACTTTATATTATAAGCTTGTAACCAATACTTTTCATAAATATTTTCCCAAAACCTCCCACCACAATCTTTTCAGAAGACATGGAGAATACAAGCTTTTTGTGGTGATTGAAAATGTAGAAAGGAGAAAATCAAACCAACTTGGAAAATAGAAGTGATGAAAAAATGAAATCGAAGAAGCACAACCAATTCCAACAGTCTCCAAGAAAGCAAATCCAAGATTCAAGCTCTAGAATCAATCTAGAAATCTCAATAATGCATAAAGTTTCTCAAAAATCCAACCTCGGAAAACACACATGAAGATATATTTAAAAAAATTAAATCAAAACCATAGCCAAAACCTAGCCAATCAAAATATTACAAAATACTATATTCTATACCAACCCCCTTCCCGAATTCATTTTAAGAATATAAAATAATATTATTTACTTGCCCCAATATTTCAACCAATCATATAAAAGGGTAGGTAAGAATATAATATTTAAATAACCCAAACAAGTAACAAGAGAATATAATAATATAATAATATAATATCCATTAATAAATAAATAATAATCAAAGCCCAATTAAATAAATCATGGCAATATAAATAAATGCCACAAATAATATAAAACCACAAACCATATAAGATAATAAATTCAAAACTCCATAAATACAATAATTAAACATTAAATAAATAAATATCCAATAAACATCAAATTATAAATTAATAGCCAATTAAACAATAAAGCATTAAATCAACTAAATAATTATAAAGGCACCAAATAAATGTGAACCAATAAAACATTAATCAAATAACATTAATAAATATTAAACCTCAATAATAAATTACCAATAATAATTAAATATCTAAACTATACCATAAATTAATTTAATTTAACATTAATTTACTATACGAACCAAATATTAATTAATCACATAATCAAATACTCACAACACTTCAAGACAACCTAACATTAGGATGAAAATCATAGCACAAGAATCTAACCAACGACTGAAGCCACGATACTAGTTGACAAGGATGACAACTTAAGCCTAAAGTGTGTAGAGGGAACTAATGCCATCTCCAATCAACTAGCGATTGGGATAAAGACACGCTTAGACCTATGAGGCTAGGTGAATTCGATGTCTAGTACCTGCAAATCCTGTAACCACCAATAACCATGAGACAACATGTATCATAATATAACATAAATGATCAGGCAAGTGATATGTCATGCCCAAAACTTAGGGCAAAAACGGAACGATTTTTTTTTTAAAATACAAATTAATTGGTTAACAAGTTCACTCACACGACAAGCGTTATTGAAACTTCCATAATTATACTCGAGCTAATTCTGAAAAGAACCAAGCATCGAAATTTTGTTTAATTTTATTTGCGGAAAGCTATATGGTTTAATTTTATCTCTACGAGATACCTAGTCATTAGGTTTATTAAATCCATCACGCTAAAGAAAATAGGAGAGGAAATTTAATTCAATTCCCAATAAGACACATAGTCTAAACATCCAATTTAAAATTTAAATACTCTAATTAAATTACCCGGGACAAAATTAAGTATTTATTACATTAAATACATTTAAAATTATAAAGGCTAGGCTTACTTCCTATGAGTAATCCTACGGAGGTATTTAAATGTTTAAAACTCTATTAAAAAAAACATTTAAATATTTAAAACTTTATTAAAAACTTACTCCAATTTATAACCAGAATATATATATTTATATATATATATATATATATATATATATATATATATATATTTAAATATATAAATATATATATATATATATATATATAATTTTACATTATTTTTAATCCATTTAGAATTATCTCCCCAAGATAATAGATAATCTGCTTCCCAACCCTAATTAGGGTTTTATATTTTTTTTTTACACATATTAATAACTTTGAAAACTATCATAATATTTTATTTCATTTACCCTAGCCCTACCCGGGCTAGGGTTTAATCCATTTTTTTGTTTATCACTGAGTTTTTTTTTTTTACAGGTTCGAAACCCCAAGGTGGCGACAGGGAGGGCCGAGGCGCCACTGTGTGGGCGCACAGTGGGCACCGCAGCACCACTGTGTGTCCACACAGTGGGCGCCGCTAGCGGCTCACACCACTGTGTGGCCACACAGTGGCGGCCGTGGCCATCCACTGTGTGTCCACACAGTGGGAGCCGAGCGGCCCGCACTGTGTGTTCACACAGTGGGCGCTGCGCGGCCCTCACTGTGCGTACACACAGTGGGGCCCGCGTGGAACCCAAATTTATATATATATAGAAGTTTTAAGGGTGAATATATATAAAAATATATATATATATATATATATATATTTTTAATAAGATTTACATACAAAATTTTAAACAAAATAACAATGGGAAACACATTATGTAAATCCAAAATTACATGTGCACAAATAAACATTTAAGTATATATATATATATATATAATTGATATATAACTTAGGCTCTTTTATTTATTTATTCTAATTGCTGATAAAAGAAATAGAAGTAGATCTTTTGCTAAACTTTTATTCTAACACTTTTTTTTTTCTTAAAATACCTCATACTATTCTGAATAAAACACATTCATTGATTTTTCCACTAATAAAACAATTACTTAAAACACTCTTATTTTTTTTTAATACTTAGAATTCTTCAGCAAAATAACTCATACTTTTCAACAAGTAGAATATAGATAAAATTTATTTGAAACTAATTTTTCCATAATACAAAAGAAGCTTTTACATGCAACTCAAAGAGGCTTTTCTTTTTCTGAAACCCAAACAGAAGTAGAAATAAAACAAGCTTTTTTTTTTACAACTCCAAGAAATTCTGCAAATTTTACATGATGTTTCTTTGTTTAGCTACAACAATAAACCTCAAGTCTATTTTCAAGAATTACAACTTGCTTCTCTTTTCTATGAATGAGGCATACTTCTATAACAAATTTAAACAAATATTTGCAACTGGATTTAAGTATCTTCAACAATAATCTTCTGTGTCTTTTCATGGTTCCTATTCTCTTTCTCCTGACTTTCCTGCATAATAGAAGATACAAATATGACCACGAAGTGCTCACCTCCCAGCCTAGGATAACTGGTAGCCACCCCCGAGCTCGAAGAACCAATTCCTAGACGGGTAACATACAGGCAAACACATAGAAGGCAATGCATACAGACTATCAGACACACTCCCAACTTGGCTTCACAGCACCACACTTTGGTGATGATCTTTTCAAAGGGTGGTAGTGGACCAATACCCTGAGGAGAACTGCAAGTATGAAATAAACAAGAAGCCACCTCATGGCACAATAAATATATCAAGAATCTCAACCCCTTATTCCTTATGCCCCCCAAAGGAATTCTATCCTTATATCCCTCCTTATGACCCCCATTGCACAAACAGGCCATGCAGCAAGGGTCACACAAAGATCCCTTGTGATCGCTCTCAAAAGAGAGTCTCTCACTCGAGGGTTGTCACTGCTACCACCCACAAGATCCTCTTCTCTCCCAAGAGTAAGAGGTCTTGAGGAAACTCCCAAAACACAACACAAATCATAATGCAAAAATACCAAAAGATTTTTCAACAAAAACATTCAAGAACACAGATTTCTTACACCAACAAACTTCCAGACATAAGCAAGAAGAAGACATTATAATGAATAACTAAAACCAACCTTAATCTGCCCAAAGGTATTATGATATTTGATGAAGAGCTGCCCAATCCACGAATCTTTTTCCTTCTACCCTTAATCAATTTTTCTATTCCATAACATTATTTTCTTTTCAAAATTTCTCTTGTCTCCAAAAATGGAGAGTGGGTGATTACCCTCAAAATCTCAAAATCTTGCTTAAGAAGCTCACTCTCTGAGTTCTCACAAGTTTCTAAAAACCAAAAGGGAAAGAAAGCAAAAATGCAAAAAGACTCCCATCGAATAAGAAAAATCTATATTAGATTTAACTTCTAAATTTTCAATTTTCGCACAACTCAAAAAAGCCAATTTTTAAAGCATTAAAAAGATCATTATAAAGTAGAAACTTGCCTAAAATTACCCCTAACCCCTAGGTATACTTTATGGGCTTTAGGAATCCCTATTAAACTACCCCTAGGTGTTCATTTAACCCATTTTAAACCCCTCTGAAGTTTATTTTTGGGTCAAACATAAGTTGACCACCCCAAATATTATATTCCCAAAGTATTTATGACAACACATTATCTTATTTAAGAAGAACTATAATTAAACACTTTCCCACCAAGAGACAAAATAAAACATTTAAATTTAAATCCACACATGTGTCAAGTGACACAAATAAAACACTTTTACAAAAATAAAACATGAAATTGTCTCTTGTGGTTTTTACACAATAAATTTAAATAACACTTAACACTCATGCAGCATATACTGTTACGAATAAAATACAACACAAATGGGGTGTTGTCTCTCTAAATAGACAAACCCTGGCTTACGAACATACATAAGTCTAGGTTTGATTCTCCGTAATTTTCCATGGTCACATGGTAAATTTCCTGCGCATCTCAATTTACACATTAGTACTTCCAAATATCCATATATGATATAATTCAATAATATAACAATACACATCATTACTAGCATACAATTTTCATCTGCACAGATTGAATACATCTTTTTATCAAGCAAATTCACATAAGCAATTTCATCCCAATTCACATAAACTAAACATACATCATAGTTCTATATTCAGAGTAAAGTCCTGCAAATTCAATAACGACATCTATCATTGCAATATCATCCTATCTAACAATCATGTAGTGTTCTATCTCATAAAGCATATAAGTAAATCACCAAATCATAGCAATGTTATCCAAATCCTGAAATCATATAAGTTCTAAGTCTCAAAAAGCATCAAAATAAAGTATCCATAATAGTCTAAATATAAAATCCACTGAATGTCAGACTGAGTCGAGGTGAGGCCTCACATGATAGTGAATCACAATGTCATATCATGCTTGCAATGAGTGATACAACATCATCTCTATCATGAATATAGTAGTAAGATAGTCATGATCAACAAAGCATTATCTCATCCATTACAATCATGAAGTGGGGTTAGCACTAATAAGATGACATCATATCCTCAATATAATCCATACATGAATAATGAGTGCATCTAGGTCACTACCCATAATTCTGATCATCATAATAGTTCAAGACATAACTTCATCCACATAAATCATAATGAATCCAATAATGTCAAAGAGACTATCAATATAAGAATGAGACAAGAGATAACATAACATGCACAAATCTAAAAGTGTTTATCACATCCTCTCATTATGGATGAGTCAGGGAGGGGCACTACATAATACATTGTGAGTACAAAAAAAAGACACAACATTTGTACAAAATTCCTAAAATTCATGTACAATAGTGTGGAACATAAAATTAGTTTGTCTACAAAAGAGAAACTGCTTACAAAAGATGCTCAAAATATCTACAAAGGAAAACATACTAGATATTAATATAAGGAGATCCAAATGAAGCCATCCCATGCAAATAAAAGGGTTTTAGGTGCCAAAACATTCAATTAATCAACCAAAGTGTTAAAACACAAAAATAAATTTTACATTATACTTTGGATAAAATATAAAAAAACTATATAGATAGATTAGAAGATGTCTACATGACCTCTCTAATGCCATAAGAATCATTAAAATGAAAGAACATGAACAAAGTTATGAGCTCGAGAGCAAGAAATACACATCTAACTTAAATTGGCTATAAATTTACCAACAAAAATATTGAGAAAAACACCTTTGCAGTTGGATAGTGTATGGAACTAGATTTTTGATGATATCTTGTTCACCCAAAAATGAATCTATATGAACAAGTTATGGTTATTTTCTTGATTCTACCAAAGTTACAAAAAATGTAAATAAAAATTTAGCCTTAGGAAATTAGCACCAAAGTGCCCATGTGACCGTGCATAACGTTGTGGGTTTTAAAAAATGCCATCACCGAGGGTGGCTACTTGGTGATAAAGTGACAACTGTGTAGTGTTTTAGGGGGTGAGGATTGATAGTTGGTGAGTGCAATTGTTACAGAGATGGTTCATAGTTTAATGATAATATAATAATTAATACTTTCCTAATTTATTTAGTGTTTGTAGATATTTAATGCCTCATGCACTAGTGCCCTAGCGCTTAGTACTAGGCACTTAATGCAACACTTATAAGAACCAAATTTTTCAATATTTAAAAAAAAAAATCATACAACCTATGTAGTCAAGGGGTTGTAGGACCTCTCTAGAAAAAACAATTGCCTTAGAAATGTCCATCACTAAACATGGATAATTTTATACTCAAAATTTATTTGTACAACCTCTTGAATGCAATGGAAAGGTCTATTTGGACCTAAAATATCCCTATAAAAGATGTTAAATTTGAGCTAGTGGAACCCTACAAAATTTTCCTAACTCTCTCCTCTTGTTTTGCCCTTGTTAAAATTTTACCTAGGTATTGAACGCTTAAGAATTTGCAGTCACCTAAAGCCCTAAACCCTTTGTGTTATGTTTCATTGGTGACTTGCTTTCCCAATTGCTTATTTTAAGTTATAACTTTATGCCACCCCTCATGTCAATTGTTTACCAACCCCTAGACATAGGTACCAACTTGCCTCATCGATGATATTTTTTCCCTATCTATGGTCAGCTATGAGGTGAACATAATAATGACACATGGTATATCAACGCATGCCCATAGGCTCTAGAGGCTAGTGATTTTTAATAGTTTTCATGTTGCATGATGGTGCCATCTATCCAATAGTCCCCATCTCTTTATAGGGTAGAGTTAGTGTGTTGTCCAACTATGCATTCTATGATTGGTTAAATGATAGTGCAGAGATAGGAGTGTTAGAGGTGAATCAATAGTATGCTATTGTAGTATGTTCCCATGTTTCATTCAAGAAAAAGAAAGGCCTAGCACAAGCTCATGGTGCTAGAATAGCAGGGCTTTATTTCTTGTGTGGGAGTATAGAATATTGATGCACGGAGCCTACTGAGCATTGTGATGTAAGTGGTTTCACTATTGGTCGGTTGTGATTGGTCTAGATATCCCAATGCATGCAAAACATATTTCAAACTTGGTTAGATTGATCCTAACTATTGATCTAGTCATAACTAGCTAGAATCAATATCCCACATTTAAACTTTCAAATAGATAGTTGCAGTCATTGTGTTCAAGCATGCAAGCAGTAATGGTGAAATGATTGTTATTGGTCAAATTATTGGTTGCCAGATCAAAATCAATATACACTTGGTTTGGCACAATAATTAATTTTTGATTGCATTTATAATTTATTGGTGATTCTTTCTCTTTGAGAATTTTGTGATAGAACTAGAGTTTGTTGTAAGTGGCAAGTAAGTGATCATACTAGACTCAATTCCATTGAAAATTCATGAAATTGTAGTCTTTGAGATTGTAGTTTCTAGTGTAAGTGGAAACCAAGAGAATTATAAAACCCTAATTCTAAAGGATACCTTAAGTCTCTATTGCTGAACAAAATGAGCCATTCAACTAGTCAACCATCTACCTCCAAGAGAGGGATTGATGAGTACTTTCTCATTCAGTTCCCTATGTCCTCAAAAAGACCTACAAATGTATTTGGCCTAGGAGGTTACAAAGATGCCAATATAGCAGTCACTCGATGGTCTCTATTTGAGCACTAGTAGAGGAAGTGGTATACCCATTTTCATTTAGCGAATTCTTGAATGTTGGATTTGAGAAATCTCATGGTTCCCAATGTTTTTGTCAATGCAGATTTTATTAAGGATTTTTTCAAAATATATCATGTGTAATCAATTAAGGTATTAGTAGTGAATGGTTCTTAAATGATTAATTTCTCAAAGGAGTTCATTTCAAGTATTTTTGGTCTAAACCCAACAACTAGTAAAGTTATTAAATTTGAGGCCTTAAAAGAGAAATTTAAAATGTATTAAATTTTGTACAAAGCTTTGTCAATCCCAAGGCATTTAGACAAAAGGCGTATCAAAATTTTATAGAATGAAAAGGATCCATTCTATCTGAAAATCTTTGAAAACTATTTGATCAAGACCTATAATACTTTGTGCCAATTGTTGGGTGAGGATGCCTATTCACCTTATGTGCATGGCTAATTATGTCCAAAAACCCATGGTAAATGGTGAATTTGGCTATTCATCCTACCTTATATAAAATATTCATAAGAAAATGATGGCTATTAAGGCCAATGAGAAAAATTATGATTTAAAGTGTTATTTTCTATTGTGCCACGTGTTATTTTATGTAGGAAGGGGATTATGGAACAAGTCTTGCAAGTTAGAGGAATGCATAATAACCATGTTTCTATCCCTATTCAGTGTTGTAGATAAATTTGGGACCAAAATTGTGAAAATACAAACTTTATTGTAGTTGAGGATTAGTTTGTAAAGATATTACTCAATTTATTTAGTGAAGAACAAGTTAGAATATCAAAAGAGATAATCATTTTTTTGAGGCCTACGAAGAGGACTATTGACTTGGGAATTTCACATAATTGGGGTGTTTGGTTCTTGCACACCTACACCACTCCTTTCAGAGTTTATAGGTGCTTGGTGGCTGCACATTTTTCCTAGGTTTTTCCAAAGAAAATTATTGATCTTGAATTGATCTATTAGCTCAATGAGTTAGATAAGGTCCACTTAAGTGGACAGTGTTAGACAGTTCAAATAACCAAAAGACAACTAAGAGGGGGAGGGTGAATCAGTTGTCACCAGATTACCAGAACCTGAACCAATTAAAATTTTAATAACATAACCCAAAAGATCAATACCGAAATGCATAAACCAATTGCCGAAATAGCAGATATACCAATTAAGAACAAGAAACAATTAGAGAATAAATACCATCCAAATGACACCAAGATTTGTACGTGGAAAACCGGATAAAGGGAAAAACCATGATGGGAAGCCTACCCACAATCAAATAATACTTCTGCAGTAAGTATGTGATTACAAATCGAGGGGCTTGCACTTGCAGAAAGGCCAATAGCCTAGAGCACACTGCTCATTACAAAAAGGAGTCTCACTGACTACATAAAAATACAAACTACAATCTAGAAGAGAGAATGAACTACAATGATAGCATCTCCTATGCCTAAGTATAGTTCCAGTTAAGCTCAATACTAAAGGACTAAATCCTCTTACATAAACCCAACTCGATCACCAATGATCAACCATATCCTCTGCATGAATGATTGTTACATTATTCGCTCCTTAAATATCCATTCCATATTCCTTATATTCCAAATATGATCTACAATGAGATCTTACATAATATATATACAAACCCTTGACCATAAACAATAAGGTCAGCCACCAGACAATAAAGCAATTACATAATTACAAAACATGTTGGCCTGAGACCAAAAAAATAATATCCAACTCATAAGACATCCCAAAAACGCATTGAGAAGATCAAACAACACGTTACATTAAGCTGGTCCATAACCTAGATAATACCGAATGCAATTTAGGTCCATACACACTAAAGCAATGATCCCAATCAACCAAGTCTCGAACACGGTCACCATTAGCATCCCGAATCTCTACTAGAAGCCGCACCAACACCACTTATGCATAATATCAAAAGATCTTCAACAAAGCTCTGCTGGTGAAACCCTCACCGGATCAAAAAACCAAGCTTACCAGCATACATGATAGCATTCGATCACCAAATCAAATCCAACTGACTAAACATGAATCTGAGTAGCATGAATAGAAGATCTAAGCCAATTCCAAAAGCCAAAGCATACTAGAGTATACTGGATCATCATGATCAGAAACCAAACATCCTACCGGGACCAGAAGGATACTATTTAAGAAACCAAAATAGCTAGTGTTGACATCAATGACAAAACATCAATGCAACACATAATCAATTCCTCCAAATGGCCAACAATCTCCCCCTTTGGCATTCATGGCAACACTAGATATGAAAAACATCCAAGTGCCAAGAAAAGCCAAACAAATCTCCCACACAAGAATATAGCAATGAAGTTATGATCCATACTCTCCCTGTAAATGATATCTCAGTTAAGTTCTGCAAATTACTCCCCCTAATGTATATATCTCTCCCCCTTTGACATCAATGCCAAAGATCTGGCATAAATATCAAAGTAAAATAAAAAACCATTGAATCACAAGGCTAACTACTCCCCCTGAGTAGTAGCATCACCACATCAATCCGGAATAAATAATATCTTTGATAATGCATACCGGGCTGATGCCAAATATCATCAATTAGTTTTCTGTTGGAGGGGCAGAAACCCCTAATCTATCTCTAAGGTACTCAAATGTTTGCAATCTTCTATTTAGTGTTCACATAATCCAATCTAACATCATTTTCTTCCACCTTTTCCTTCAAAAAGTTATACTTGATAGATATGTGCTTTGTCTTAGAGTGAAATATTGGATTCTTTGATATGTCAATAGCAGTAGAGTTATCATAGTGAATAAATACGGGTCCAATGCAATGCACTTTTATGTCCTTCAACATTTTCTTCATCCATAGAACTTGTGTACAATTAGTAGCAGCAACAACATACTCAACTTCAACAGTAGGTAAAGAAGTACATGATTGTTTCTTGTTGATCCATGAAATAAGTTTCTTTCCAAGAAAGAAAGCTCCACCGGAAGTACTTTTCTGGTCATCAACATCACTTTCCCAATCTACATCTGTATATGCACATAAAGTAAAGTTATCATCCTTAGGGTACCACAAACCATATTCAGATGTACCTTGCAAGTATCTAAAAATTCTTTTCACTGCACTCTCATGATTCTCTAGGATCACTTTGATATCTTGATACAATGCAAACAACATTCATTATTGTTAGGATTCTCAAAGATACTAAGAGGGGGGAGGGGGTGAATCAGTATCTGACTGGTATATGAATTTTCTTGAATTATAACATGAAAAGTATTTCAAAAACTATGTACCGGTAAACCAAAAATAATGCAGTAAATGAGAACAACAACCACAACATGAAAGAGACACCATAACACAATATTTTTAATGAGGAAACCCGGTGTGGGAAAAACCTCGGTGGGATTTGTGACCCACAATATTCGCTTACTGGCCAATAAGAGAATATTACTAATACAATAGGGGCATGCACATGCAGGAAGGCCAAGCACCTAGAGCTCATTGCTCAGTTACAAAAGAAGTCACACTAACTTACAAAAATGGATTATACAAATCCAATATCATGTACTGCTTCAGATCAGCATCTACTATGCCAGATTCAGTACCGATTTAAGCTCTGCAATAATCATAAACCCTTATCCAAAATCTGCCTTACAATTCGCACATTAGGTCTGCAATAATCCTTCCATACTTACTTCCTAAATGATCTACAAGATCTCATACTTATATGAGTCATATTACAATTCACCATGTTGGCTTACAAAAGGATTTTACAATTAAATATAAAATATAATTAAACAAAATTCCTGTCGGCCATGGTGTCGATAATCTTTCTTTTCGGTACCGGTGAACTATATGCCCGTGTAGAGTTTGTCGGTGTCGATGCCTGCTGGTATCATATGATTGTAAGGTTTCTATCAATGACAATACCTTCAATCACCTACAATTTCTAATTGTAGTGTGCATATGCCAACAATCTCCCCCTTTGGCATTGATGGCAACACTCATGAGAAAAATTCAAAAAGTGTCCAAAAAGAATTTGCCAAAATTGTCTTACCAAAACTATGTTATCAAAATGTGTGCTCCCCCTGAGCTGATGATGTCTTTCTTCTGATCATTTTTCTCATCTCCACTACTCCCCCTTTGGCATCAATGACAAAGGTTGTCATTCACTATCAGTGGAGTGTGGTTCCTACCTAGATCCTTGTAACCAGTAGGTTACAATCTGATAGATGTCTGCCAATGCAAAATTTTGACTGTCATTGAACCTCTCACTGTCGTTTAATGTCATTTCTATTCTCTGAATTGTACTGGTGAGTATCTTCATTTACTCTTCCAGTGTCTTAAGATCTGGAACCAGAGCCTCAGAAATTTCTTTTCTCAAAGAAATGAGGTAATCTAGTTTAGGGCCTAGTTTGCATTTTAAATCCTTTGCCTTACGCTTTATCTTTTCTTTATCTTTTTCTAACTTCTCAATTTTCTCCTCAAGGACTGCAATGTTCTTTTCAATTTCCAAAAATGAATCTGATGTTCCTATTAAATTGTCAACAATATTGTTGATTTCCTTTTGTGCTTTACTGATCTCTGAATCTATGTCCTCTGTCAAAATATTAGTTTTGCAGGTATCTCTGTACAGTTTCTTGAAATCCAAAATTGTTTCTCCTAGTGCCGGTAATAAGGTGTCTATTTGTTCCTTATTCTTCTTCACTATTTCCTTAAAGAATTTTTCTTTCTCCTTATTCATTTTCTCTTTGAACGTGTCTTCATTTATCTGGTCTAATGTAATTAGATTTCTGGTTATATATTTAGACAATGTGTCTAATTGGCTCAAAGAATCTTTATTATCTATGTTACACTTTGGAGCTATCATTTTAAAAATTGGAAATGTGTCATCTATAGCCTTATATGCTTGTGCATTACACTCTATTATTTTCTTTATTGATTCCAAGCGTACCTCTATCACATTTGTTGGTGGAATTCAGTCATTGATCTACTAAATGACTGTCCAACTGTACTCACAATCTGTAGTCCACCAGTTGTAGTGATAGCTTTGCTTTCCTCTTTCTTAGGAGGATCTGTTTGAGTTTGCATTTCCACTACCAAAGGTTTGGGATTTATAGATGAAGGTGACACTATCTCTATTTGAACCTGTGACTCTAATTGTTTCTCTTCTTTTGTCTTTGTTTGTTTCACTATGCTCTCGTCTGTCAGTTTTTTTGATTGTTTCTCAGTGTTATCTACTGGTGTTTCTAATGATTTACCAGTGGTATCCACTATCGGTTTCTCTGTATGCACCTCTATACTATCCATTGTTGATATCTCAATTGGTTTCTCTATGTTGTCAGTTGGTTGCTCTAGCTCGGCGGGTTTATTACCAGTCACCATTCTAGTAGACAGGGGATCAACTGATTGTTTAGTTTGTGTCTCAACCCCAATCTCAATATCTGCAGCCGGTGGCTCAGTAGATGCAATAGTATGCACATCTGTGGTCTCTGCCTTTTTAGTGTCTGGGGGATCATTTGATTCTTCAGTTTGTTGTTGTTCCCCAATTCCAATGTTATCAATTCCAACATTTTCTACTGGTGGCTCTGTTGCCACATCTGTCTTCTCAGTTGATTCCTTATCTACCACAATATTTACCTCTTGGGTGTTTATGTTCATAGTGTACAAAATTTAAGACTCTGGATTTGTATCCTCATGAGGAGTCTCCATACTCTCTGTTTCTAGTTGTGTGTCAATAGTTTCTACTGGTGGAGTATCAGAAAGAGGTGGGGGCAAGTTATCAGTTATCTTTAGGCTTGGAGGTCCACCTACCTTACCTTTCCCCTTATCCTTGTCCTTTTGGTAGACTCTGATAGTCTTGGGTCTTTTGAGTTCTTCTTGTTTCTTCTTTTCAACAAAGAATATATCCCATTGATCTCCAGTTTCTTCAATGATTTCATTCACTCTGCCTGCCATTAGTGCTACATGTCGGTGACTAGTTGAAAATACTATCTTGTTGGCCTCACTAATTAATTCATCTATCTCTTTAGTGGAGTTTACTGGGTGAACTGCAAGTAAATTTTCTATCTTTATCTTTTTATCTAACTCAACAATAGCTACCCTTCTAGCTTCTAGTCTTCTGTATAAATCATTGGGTATATCATCAACAATTTCCATCAAAAATTTCTTGTGAATGTCTAAGTGTAAAATTACACTATTCTCTATGTTCTCTTTATCATCATTAGAAAGTGTGTTATACAGCTTGCTAATATTTTTCAATTTTCCATCCTCAGTTATTTCATTTAGAAGTTTGTCTAGTGGAGCAATAGCCTGTTTTACCTTCTTTTTCTTTGGAGTTAACTTCTTAGCTGGAGGCCTAACTACCTATTGCTTTTGTCTTATTCTTTTGGGTGTAGCTGAGGGTGCTGGTGAGGGTTTTCTTTTCCTTACTACCTTTTTGAACTTAGCTAGTATATCACTTTCAGAAGAAGTTGCAACCGGTGAAAGATGAGCTTCTGGTTGAAGTCCTTCCAACTCACTTTCCTTGATTCTAGTTTTGTTAAGTACATCTTCTTTAATTTCTTTATCTTTTCTTGTGCCTTTCATCACTATTTGTTCAGTTTTCTTGACTCTTTTTTGAGATTGGATGCCACTCTCAATTGTTTCTGCATTGCCAAAAACTTTCTCAGATGGTTCTTTTTGGTGCTTCAAGGAGGGTTTTTGCATAGGTCTCAATTATGTTATCATCGGTCTCATTTCCCATCTTGGTTACCCAAAGAGTTCTAGGGACAACTGCCTCCATCCAGATTTTATCTTTCTTAATTACAAAGCATATCTCCTTTTGATATTTGTCAACAATTGCTTGAGATAGCCTTATTCTTGTCTTCATTCGGGCCTTTAGTGCTTGAAAATGTTCATTTATATGTTTCTCTCTATCATCTCCCATGTTGTTCAATATGTCCAACAACTGCTTCCCTACTGGTATATCAAAACCAAAGTCTTTCTTACCAATATTGGGTACTTCCTTGGTAATGTATAACATTAAACATACAAGCAGATTTCCAAATATGAAAGTTCCCTTCTTATCACCTTTGATTTTCTTCAGGTTGTCTATCAATTCATCTTTAAGCCATTCACATACATCTATTATTTTATTGTCGTTCACCATGTCATATGCACTTTTAATACATAGGTTGGATACTGAGTTTAACCTATTTGCATGTGTATCCTTATAGCCAAGAAACATACTAACAAATCTGACATTGATGTCCTTCACATCATTGACTCTTAGGGATCTCTTGTCAAATGTTGTGCCGGTTAAGTTCATCATAGTGTCATTTGAAACTTTCTTAGTTCTGTCAGGCCTACTACCAGTGGAAGGTAAGCCTGCTACTGCCCTAAATGCTTCTTTAGTGATCTTATGGATGGAATCCAACCAAAAGAATTCACCATGGACTCTGCTTAGGACTATTCTTATCACATCTTCAAGAAAATTAGGAATGCTAAGAATATCCACAAAACCTAGGGTTTCCACTACTTTGTGTTCTGGTTTGATATTACCATTTTCATCATGGATTACATTCCTATACATCTTCTTGATTTTATCATCTCATAATTCCTCAATATGACAATGTATATACATTCTAGGATCCTCTGCATAAACTACTCCCTTAGATATTTTCAAAAATGCTCCTAGGGTATCATCCTTCTTTGCAATTTTGGGAATTAGTTTGAATATGGGTCTAGGATGCTTGATAACCTTAATCACAGTAGGGTTTGCAATAAATTCAGGTGTAGATGAAGAAGCCATAGTTATAAATACCTCAATCTACCTTTAGGATGAGTGCTTGGATGAACTGCTTCACTCAAAAAATTTTACGCTCTCGAAGATTTGAATGCTCAGTGAATGGAAAAAGGAGTCAAAACACTTACTTTATAATGTTATTTTCTTCTACCACATTTAATGCCTGTCAGTTAAGTCAAAATTAACTCATTTGCTGGTAAAGAAGTAATTTTATCTTCTCACCATCAACCGAGGGTATATTAGCATATTTTTCAATTAGTTGCCAAACCCCCAAAGGATTTTCCTCCAGTTAGATGAAGAGTCTCCTGTCGGTGGAGTGATACTCCATTCTACCGGTGGAGGAGTATTCCCATCAACATTCTGATCTGACTTTCTAATCCATTGCTTTGAGAATTCTTGCTTTGCTTCTTCAATCTTTTCTTTACCTTTCAAACCGGGTCCTTTGTTATTTGCCGATGATGTCTTACTTCTATAGAATTTTGCAATATGTCCAATTTTGTTACAAGAATAATAAGTCACATTGTTTTTTTGAATATCTTTCCCATATCCTATGTTGGTACATGTTCTGCATTGATTAGATAGATGTCCAAATCTTCCACAAACATAACATCTTACATTCATTATGCAATTTTCTGAATTATGACCAACTTTGTTGCATTTAGAACATTGATCGGTGGGTGTATTAGTGTTTTGATAATTTCTAGATCTACATTGATTTTCTTTATGACCATACTTGTTATAGTTAAATCATTTCCCATTAAATTTGTAAGCATTAGGTTGTCTTACTGGTTTACTATGATCATGATTGTTTGCAGTACCAGAGCTTTCACCAACTTCAAAGCCAAGGCCATTTGTATCACCATTAGGTTTCTAATTCTTCAGCATGTCATCAAGTTCCTCTAAACTTTTCTTGAATTTCTGGTTGTGTTGATTTGCAGTAGCCAACTCATTTTCCAAGAAATCTTTCTGTCTCATGAGTTCAGTTTTGTCATGTTCTAAGTGAATTAGATTTGTCTTTAGAATATCATTCTCATGACTGAGTCTTAGATTTTCATTTACAGCATCATTGATTCTTCTAGCCAAGTCATCTTCATTCTTCTTCTGATTTTCAGTCTCTTTGCAAAATCTCATAGTCATATCTTGCATCTCATTCTTCATTTTACTGTTTTCTTGTCTTAGTTTGTTCACCAGGTCATTAAGAGTTTCTTTTTCATCATCATCATTCTGCATCTTTTCACAAAGTTATCTTCTCTTATTCCTTGCAATAGTGAGATTTTCTTGAAGTCCTCGAATAATATCCTATGTATCCTTTAGATGATCTTCAAGTTTGATATTCTTCACTTTTTCTGCATCATAGTCTGAAAGATTTGTCTCCAATTGCTTTCTTAAGTTTTCCATCTCTACCAGTGTCAGGATCTTCCTGAAGTTGTTAGGCTTTTGAAAATAGAGGACCGGGATCTGATACCAATTGTTAGGATTCCCAAAGATACTGAGAGGGGGGGTGAATCAGTATCTGACCGGTATATGAATTTTCTTGAATTATAACATGAAAAGCATTTCAAAACTGTGTATCGGTAAACCAAAAATAATGCAGTAAATGAGAACAACAACCACAACATGAAAGAGACACCATAACACAATATTTTTAATGAGGAAACTCAATGTGGGAAAAACATCAGTGGGATTTGTGACCCACAATATTCGCTTACTGGCCAATAAGAGAATATTACTGATACAATAGGGGACTACACATGCAGGAAGGCCAAGTGTCTAGAGCTCACTGCTCAGTTACAAAAGAAGTCATGCTAACTTACAAAAATGGATTATACAAATCCAATATCATGTACTACTTCAAATCAAAATCTACTATGCCAGATTCAGTACCGGTTTAAGCTCTGCAATAATCATAAACCCTTATCCAAAATCTACCTTACAATTCGCACATTAGGTCTGCAATAGTCCTTCCATACTTACTTCCTAAATGATCTACAAGATCTCATACTTATATGAGTCATATTACAATCTGCCATGTCGGCTTACAAAAGGATTCTACAATTAAATACAAAATATAAATAAACAAAATTCCTGTCGGTCATGGTGCCGATAATCTTTCTTTTCGGTGTCGATGAACTGTATGCCCGTGTAGAGTCTATCAGTGTCGATGCCTGCCGGTATCATATGATTGTAAGGTTGCCATCAATGACAATACCTTCAATCACCTACAATTTTTCATTGGAGTGTGCATTTTCCAACAATTATATCCGATCTAGTATGAGTCAAATATAGCAGGCCTCCAATCATAGACTTGTATCTTGTAGGATTTATTGGTGCATATTCATCTTTCCTTGTCAATTTCTCACTTGTAACCATAGGAGTACTAATCGGTTTGGAGTCTTCCATACCAAATCTCTTTAACATCTCCCTAGCATACTTAGTTTGGCAAATGAAAATACCTTTATCAGTTTGAGTAATCTGCAAACCTAAGAAAAATTTCATTTCCCCAATCACAGGCATCTCAAATTCTTTCTCCATATTGTTAGAAAATTCTATGCACAACTTATCTTCACTTCCAAAAATAATGTCATCAACAAAGACCTCAATAATTAGTATATCATTATCAATGACTTTATAATATAGATTACTGTCAGCATTACCTTTAGTGAAACCAAGCTTCAAAAGATATTTATTTAACCTTGCATACCAAACTCTAGGTGCCTGTTTCAATCCATATAAGGTTTTCTTTAACCTGCAAACCATGTTTTTATCATCTAAAAGTGAAAAACCATTAGGTTGCTTAATATAATATTCCTCATCAAGATCCCCATTCAGAAAAGCACACTTAACATCCATCTGATAAACCTTGTAGTTTTTATGTTCAACATAGGCAAGAAATAATCTTACAGCTTCAATCCTAGCTACAAGTGCAAAAGTTTCACCATAATCAATTCCTTCCTTCTAAGAATATCCTTTACAAACCAATCTATCTTTATTCCTCACAACTTGTCCATCTTCATTTAATTTATTCCTAAAAACCCATTTAGTTACAATAACATTCTCATTTTTAGGCTGGGGATCTAAAATCCATGTGATATTCTTCTCTATCTGATCTAATTCTTCTTCCATAGCTTTCATCCAACATTCATATTTACATGCTTCAGTTACTGATATCGGTTCAAATTGAGAAATTAAACATACCTCATTAGCTACCAATATCCTTCTTGTCATCACTCCATTGTTCTTATCCCCAATGATCTGATCTTCTGAATGATTCAAACTTACATACCTAGGAGTCTTTTGATTCTCTGTTCCTCTTTCTTGTTCTTTAGTTACTGTTCAATTTTTTGATACTGCCGGAGTAACTGGCTCAACATTATGTTCTGGTAAAGGTGTTACCGGTTCAGTTATGATCATTTCCACTCCCAGTTCTTGCTCATAAACTCTGATTTGACTTTTATTCATCTCATCCACCTTGACATTAGCTCTCTCCACAATTCTCTACAATATTTTTTTATAACATCTATATGCTTTTCTTACATTAGAATAACTGATAAATATTCCTTCATCATATCTAGGATCAAACAACATATTACATTAAGTTGATCCATAACCTAGATAATACCAAATGCAATTTAGGTCCATACATGCTAAAGCAATGATCCCAATCAGCCAAGTCTTGAACACGATCACTATCAACATCCTGAATCTCTACTAGAAGCTACACCAACACCACTTATGCATAATATCAAAAGATCTTCAACAAAGCTCTATTGGTGAAACCCTCACTAGATCAACAAACCAAGCTTACCAACATATAAGATAGCATCCAATCACCAAATCAAAACCAACTGACTGAACATGAATTTGAGTAGCATGAATAGCAAATCTAAGCCAATTTCAAAAGCCAAAGCATATTGGAGTATACCAGATCATCATGATCAAAAACCAAACATCCTACCAGGACCAGAAAGATACCAGTAAAGTAGCCAAAACATCTAGTGTTGACATCAATGAAAAAACATCAATGCAACACATAATCAAGTCCTCAAAATAGCCAATAGACAAAAGAAGGGATAATTCTCCTAAATTATCTTAGGTTTTATAGTTTTTAAACATCAAATAAGGATGGCTTGGAATATATTTATCTAATTGAAATTATATAGGATGAGCCTTGAGTGTACTAGGATCTTTGATATTGAATGTTCCATACATCATGTTAGACCGAGCATCAAAAGGGCAACATTTTTTCGTAAAGTGATGCTTAAGGAGGATGTTACAAGGACTTCCATCACATTTGAGGAAGTAACTAAGAAAAGGAAAAAGTGGATGGGCATAATGAGGGGAGAAGAACAAAAGAAGTTAAATCCTAATTACCTTGACATTTTTTCAAAAGATATATATCCAATTTTGAGAATTCAAAGGGTTCTTGCTCATGTTGATATATTAACCCCTTCTAAAGAGAATATCCCTACATATAGAATGGATCACAGTAATCCAATCAGGCATTTTGTTAGAACAAAAAGTGAAATAGAGCCTCAAAATAAATTTCAAGTTGTTGTTGTCCTTAAGGAACAACCTTGTAAAAGACAAAAGGTCATTGGCCTGGAAGAAATAGGAAAATCTATAGATATTATGGAGATTGAAGATGTTGAAAAAAATATTGTACAACAAGAGATCATGTAGCCAATATCTTCACCTATAAGAGTTTTGATGCCAATTATGCTTGTAAATAGAAAGGATGAGGGTTTGAAATTTTCCACAAACAACACCAATTATATAAGGGCTTTGGCTTGTCAACAATTTTTGGCAAATGATAATTTTGGTAAGACCCAATAATTTAGATATTTTTTCATGGGGGTCAAAAATGATGAGTATTAGAGAAGAGTTACTAAGTTAAGGAATAATGCAGATCCCTCCCAATGAGATGAGGTTCCAAAGCGAGTTTTGCAGTAGCATACTTTAAGATTGGTAACATGACACCTAAAGAAAGAAGAAAATTAGTGTATGATAATGGTTTGTTTCTACTCCCTAATTGGGATATTATTGTTGAACACACTCGAATACTAAGAGGGAGGGTGAATTAGTGTCCATAAATCCTTTAGCACAATTAAAATTCAAACCCCTTGAATATATCAACAACAATAAAGATAAACCAATGAACACCAAGCGCAAGAGAATAACAAATTTATGTGGAAAGCCCAATAAAAAACTACGATGAGAGTTAACTCACAATACATGAACAAGATTACATTTTTGTTTTAAAGCACACTTCTCCCTGTAAGGACATGGCGAACAAGAAACAAGGACCTATTGAAGAGATTCACTATCTCAGAATAGGATATAACAAAATTTGAATTTTAATGAATAATCCTCCAACTCGCAACCTTCAACAAACTCCTGAGAATGTAGTTGTTCTTGACTCAATGCCTCAAGAAACTATTAGGCATTTTATCTCCAAAAGTTCCATGAAACACTTTTACTGCTTTATTATTTGCATCTCACACAATCCACACACTTGGAAATATTGGAAATATGAGTCTGTATGGTTGTCATTGATGTCAAACTTGGTTGTTCATATGGATTCTAGTCCGGATATGTTCCTAATTGTTGTAGTTGTGTTTTTGGGTTGTAGATTGAGTTTGATATTTTGGTGTTGGTTGTGGTATTTTAATTATGGTTTATAGAAGCTAGTTTTATTTTTATTTTTTGGTCATAATAGTGTTTGTCAGACTGGTTTGAAAAGTCTTCAGTGGCCTTCAGATATATTGTAGTTTGTGATGTAGTTTAGTGGACATGATTTTATGGATCATATAGTAATCTTAGTGTGCTTCTCTAGTGGATTCTCTATCCTACAAGAGAGCTATGTTGGTTTGTGTTTGGGATATTCTGTTGTGTTATAGTTTGGTGTGTCTGATTGGGCTATCTTGTTTAAATCATGTTCTTTGGTTCGGATATGCATTAGAGAATGAGTTAGAGTATTGTTATGGGTCTTACCATGGCGTGTGGAGATCTACATGGCATAATATGCATCAGAAAATGTCTTTTGGCTGATTGTTTGATGTTATATTGCCTATCTACATGTTACGTTTGATGACAACTTTGAAGGATGAGTTAGCATGTGTGGATAATTGGATTCATCTTGGAAGGATGTGTTATGATGTATTTAGGTCCCCTCTTTCTCCTACAGTGGAAGACTTTAACTATTTTTGGTGTTAGTGCCTTATTTTGTGCAATATTATTTATTTTGATTGTGGTCAACCTTCAATTAAAGTTTTTGATGATCTATCTTATATTTAAGGAATGAGGTTATATGATTTGTGTCATGGAATGTGTGTGAATTGATAAGAAGCGTATGCAAATTATATGCAAGTATATTTTTAGTTTATGAATGTGCGAAAGCCAGTTTGTGAAGAACTTTGAAGGTGATATGTTCAAGAAGACAGTGTGTAGAGATAATGACAAAGTTTAGAGATGTTTTCCATGACATTGCTCACTTATCTTGATGTGCAAGGATAATTTTATCTTGAGGAGATCCTTCTCATATCAATTATTCTATTTATTCTCTTGTTGAATGACAGTGGGTCTTTTAGCAACAATTTTTGTATCTTTCCCTAAAGTAGTGTGTCTCAATAGTGCAAGCCCATGTATCTTTCCCTAAGGTAGTGTGCCTTAGCCAATAAGTCTTTTAGGTGTTGTTGCTCCTTGGCAGTGAGCGTAAAATAGCATAATCATTCATATTTATATTGTGAGTTAGATTCTCACCATGGTTTTTCTCTATTTTGGTTTTCCACATAAATTTGGTGCTCTTGTGTTGATGGTTGAATGTTGTTTATAATTTATTTGTTTTGAAGTTCTAGACTGATTCACCTTCTTTCTCAATCCTACCATGGGTTCAACAATTGGTATCAGAGCATTGGTTCCTCTTTTGAAAGCTTAACCACTTGAGGTAGATTCAGAATGGCATAGTAACTTCATCTTAAAGCATCGTTGTTTGATGGAACAAACTTCTCTTATTAGAAGGATAGGATAGAGTCCTATTTGGAGACTTTGTAGAATAGAATCTGGGATATTATTATGACTAGTTATACACCTCCACCTAATGGACCCCAAACTACAGATAAAATTAAGAATCATGAGACTAATGAAAAAGATAGGACAATAATATTTAGCTACTTGAGTGATGCAGTGTTTGGTAAAGTTAAGAGATTTAAGGAATCTAAGGAAATCTGAAACAAATTATGTTATACATATGAAGGATATATGAAGACAAAGAAAGATAGGTTGATGAATCTAAAATAGAAATATGAATTCTTAAAAATGGATGATGATGAAGGTGTTGAGAAATACATATACATAGTGAATGATGTTGCAAAATCTATCAAAGGTGTTGGTGGAACATTAGAAAAAGGTGATGTCATAAGAAATATCTTGTTGATACTAACTGAACCCTACAAACCTAAGAAATGTGCAATTGAAGAATGTCATGAATTGAATAATTATTCGAATCAAGAACTCATTGGAACTTTGTCTACCTATCAAGTTGGAGAGATGGAAGAAATAAAAAGAGAAAATAAAGAAGCTAGATTCAATGTTTCAAAGCTAGAAAAAGATGAACTAGAAGTAAGTGAGAATTTGGATGTGATTGAAACAAATTTTGTAAGAAAACTGAAGAGAGCAACTAGAAAGTACAAAGGTGAGTTACCCATGAAATTCTTTAATTGTGGTAGAATTGGTCATTATGCTTCTAAATGTATGTACAATGAGGATTACAAAAGATCTGATGATGATGAAAATAAAAGTAGATATAGAAAACATGATTTTAAGAAAAGGAAAGTTGATAGAGATAAAGGGAAAAGGAGCTTATGTTATATAGAGATGCATTCATCTAAGGATGAAGATGGTGATGACTCAAATGAAAAACATTTATTCTTGGCTATAGAGGAGAAGGACACAATAGGTCTGGAAGACCAGAAGGAAAGGAAAAGTCAACAAGAGAGAAGACTGCACTACATGCTAAAGTGGAACTTAGATCTTGGATCATTGATTCTAGATGTTCAAATCACATGACCGATGATAAAGATAAATTCATTTATAATGCCTACCAAAATACCCTAGAGAAATAATCTAAAATCTACTAACAAATGGAGATAATTTTATTTTTTTTAACATCCATTACTACTATGTTATCATTAACTTACATTGAATCCAACACTAACTATTAACAAGATTAGAAACCTAAATCCTACCCCATTGTGCACCAAGGCCTAATTTTGTTAATTTATGAGCACCTGAAGGGAAAAGCTAGGGATAACAGGGATGATCCCTTTGTGGAAAATGCCCACATTCTAAGGGTTATGATGGCTTTGATTCTGATGAAGATTCTTCTAATCTTCCTCTACATAAGAAATCGAGGGTTAGTGATGAAGATAAAGAAGACACGGAAGAGAATGCGGGAGCAGGAGTAGGGGAAGGAGGTGGAAGAAGAGGCAGAGAATGAGCAGGAGAATGAGGTTGAGGGTGAGGAAGGGGGTGAGTAGAGAGAAGAGGATGTTGTAGATTCAGAGGTGAAGGATAATCCCTATGTTTTGGATAATAGGGATGATGTTCATCATAGCATGGAGGAGGGAAACCCTAGGTCTGTGGACTCTGCCTCGAATTTGGAGAACATGGATTCCATTCTGAATGATGCTAAGAATAGCACCCTGGAAATGTTCAATTTTTAGAAATGGGTGATTGATAACATCACCAACATTTAGGATAAATAGAGAGAGATGGATTTTAAAATTCAGAATTTGATTGATGGTATCAACATTAAAGGTAAAGAGGATGATGCAGAGGATACTAGTGTTGTAGAGGATGAAAAAGAAATTTTGGACTCTTCAAAAAAGACATTATTAAGGGAGATTTGAAGCATCTTGAGGACATGGTGAGGATTATTAAAGAGAAGGATGAGGTTGATAATGGTATGATAAACACTCAAATTAAAAAAACTGAGAATTCTTTGAAGAAATTTATGGAGCATAGTCTGGCAGTGTTGAAGGTGTCTTCTCAAAACATGAATGCTTTGGTGGCATGCCTAGAGAAGAACAAGCAAAATAAAGAAATGGTGATCATTGATGATGAGCTGGCTTCTAGTTCTATTCTTCATTCTTCCAGATGTAGAACCAAGCAGAGTGCAAGCGAGCTGGAGTTGAAGACCAAAGGCAATCAACAGATGTAGGAATTTAAAGAACTGAAAGAGTCAGCTAATGCGATGATGATGTTGGTCAAGGATACAGAAGAGACTATAAAGATTTTCATCTGATATGTAATTTGGTTTTAGGTTTCCAGTCTCTCGTTGGCCTCAAGCTATTCTTTTCTTTGGCTATTGTTCTTTTTGCTAGTCTTTTGTAGCCTTTCTCTCATTGTGTTGTTCTTTCTAGTTTATCTTTTGCTTATCTCTATGTTTTGTAAGCGGGTTTCGGGTCCCTTAAAACATGATTTTCCTTAATCAAAAATTATTAACAAGATCATATAAATCAACATGAATAGAATCATAGAACTATATTATGCAAGTGGAATAAAAACATTTAAACATCAATATATCACCAAGTATATCTTGCAAACATAACCATTCTCTAGGGTATCTCAATGACACTACTTGACATCATAACATCTATCCATCTAGAACATGAAAAATACTCATTATTCAATTAACCATTCACTTAACATGTATCTATGGTAACACATTCTATTACATTACATTTCCTTAAGTTCATTTTAAATCACTAAACAAATGTTTATAGCTACTCCTACTATCATCTGTCATAAAGCATCATAGATCTATTAAACCATTCATTTAGAAAACTCCTATTTACTCAATGAGATTAAAGACAACCATCACTATTATTTCTTTCAATCAATCCATGGGATGACATATCTTAATTCTATTTTACTAACTCAATCGCAACACTTTACATATAAGTTAGCTCATTACATTTTCACATAGAACTCATAAACTCATATCACATAAATAATATCCATTACTTCAAAGAATAACCAATTTTTTCTTTTCCTAATCACTACCTCAAGTACTATTACAATTACACTTAAAAACACACAAAGATACATAATTCAAAGTTACAAATCTCCTTTTTGCATTTAATACATCATGATGCAATGTTTCCTTTTTACAAAACATTTACAATAGCTCCATGAGAATATCCACTTAATGAAGAATCCAAGATTCCAATCCATGCATGCAAGCATCCAATGAAGATCATCCCAATGGAAGAAGGAATTCAACCACCCGGCCATGTGGAACCAATCAAGGAACCACCCCTTGTGCTAGGAGATGACAAAGGTTCCAACTCACACTCAAAACCTAATATCACACCTATCAACCAAAGGATATGTCATGACTTCACAAGATTCAAATATAAGAAAGTAACACCAAAGTACATCACATGGCTAAATCAATCAAATTAACACTTAAGGAACTAGGACTCACATGTAGGGAAGAGTGCCATCACATGCTATCAAAGGATATCCTAGAACTAAGTCCCGACATCCATGATACACATACGAAACCGTATCAACCTTTGAGAAAATCAAGGGAGTTTGGTTTATCTGGTTACTAGATCTGCCACCTCACACGACTGCACTAGCAATCCAATCATGAGATGGGAATACACACACATATTTCTTATCTTGTTAAGATGAGTTACTTCTACCCAACCCACCTATGATTAATTTATTATTTTATCACTTGGTCATTACAAATAACCTCCAATGATCTATCTAGATAGTCTAGACCCTGGCTCCACAACATAATGAATCCTAATAGTCTATTCCTCGTAACCTTGACAGACTCATGGAATCCCACTCTCCCTAACCATGCTCCTAGGAATTAGGGTAAAACATACATCCAAATAACAATATAACATCAAGAAGGCTCAAAAATGATATAGAAACAATCATAACAAACTAAGAACAATATGCCCATGAAAGAGCACATAAAGCCATACACATGGAAGAGGGCCTTCACAAAATCATCACAAAGGAAAAACCAATCATGAATGAAATTAATAAATGGAATCAAAACCATATCAAATCCTCTATAGTGAGGCATATCACATGCCACTAGAGTTATACAATCAATCTCTCAACATCTAGGGTATCTCCCTATCATGAGAGCCATATAATGCATACAAACACCTCAATGGTAAGGTATGAATCCTCTTACCAGTGTAAAAGAAACCTCATAAAGGATAAAAATACATCATAACCAACTCTGAAAAAGACAAACATACTTGTACAAGCCTCTGGAGTATTCACAAAGACCAAAGATGCACTCAAACAGGCTATAAACTGACTTCTGGAGACCCTCCAGATAGCACAGTGCTCCTGAAGACTAGGATAGCATTCCTGGTATGTATGCTAGCATTTTTGGTATGTATGGTGGCATTTATGGTAGGTATGATAGCATTTCTAGTCTCTAGAGTGGTGTTTCTAGTCATTTTCTTGCATTTGCAAATTAGGACCTTAGCTCTCTTGGTATGTTTGTTAGTGCACATGGTATGAACAATGGCATTTCTAGGTTGAAGTATGGCATTCTTGGCATGTAGGGTGGCATTCCTAGTGCATCCTACAATTTTCCTAGGTTATTTCATAGCATTCTTGGGAGAAGTGCAAGAAAATGAGCATAACTAAGTCCTGAAGCTAAGAGAGGCATAGGGGGTCTCAGGGCTCAGAAATGGCCCTCACAATGTAGATAGAGGGTCTAAAACATCCATATGACATCAAGGACAACCACCATGCTCACTACATAGTCACTAGTAAAAAGTTGCAGAAGAAAATCTCTCTGATACTAAGCATAAACTGAGAAATAGGAAGCCAAAACCACAAGGGAGAGAGAGAGAAAAGTAACAATCAATAAAGGAAGACTCAATAAATATAGGTAGAGTCTAAATGCAGCCAAAACAAATAGAAGGAAGAGTCCACATTCCCACAGTGCATTCACAGAAAGATCACATAAAGACAAATCTGCATTTTCCCATTCCCAACTTGCACAACAAACTGAAATCCATCAATACAAATAATCCCCACAATCAAATCAATCCCCCAGGAGAAATCAAAATTCAAATTTGCAAACATGGAGAAGACAATATTTTCTGGAAATGAAATGCAAAAGTAGAGCCACCAACCTGCAATTCACAAAACCAAAAATTGAAGGAGAAATCTAAAATTGCCAAGCCCTTCCAAATCCAAATCGCAATCAAATCTTCCAAATCAATTCAAAAATCCTCTTCCAATGATCTACCAGATGATTAACCTGTGCACAGACCAACAAGCCAAAATAAATAGAAAAATTAAATTTAAGACTATATTTTTTCCCACCAATAGAAATATTCCAAAAACCATATATCTTACTTACCATCGCAAAGTTCGAAAAATACATATTATAAATATATATTTTCTTACCTACTCAATCAAGCTGACCAATAAAAAATAAGGGTAGGTAAAATAAATCAAACTCAATTACTATAGCATAGGAATGATAATTACTTAGGAAATACAAATATTTCCTCATAATTAGGTGGTAGGTAGGAATAATATTATTTACAAATAATTACCCATACAATACTTTATAATTAATTACCATTATTCATAATACCACCAATAAATAAAATGAAAAGAGATCAAATAAATAATTAAACTAAAATCAATCAATAAAAGTCATCCCATCAATAAATCAAACAAATTAAATAATTAAATAATAAATGAAGCTCAATTAAATCTCAATAAATTAGATTAAATAGATTAATTACTTAATTAGATTCTTAATTAAAATGAATAATCCAATCATGCAATAAAGCCAATAACCAAGCCACGACTAAGCAAAATGAGAAGCCAAAGAGATTCAACCTCATGACCTATGAAACAAGGTGGAAGAGACTTAACCAATACACCACATCTTTTAGTTGACCTTAAAGGAAGATAAACCAAGAAAAAGACATCAAGGTATACATATTAGACCTAGAGTGTGTGAAGGAAACTATGTCATCTCCGACAACTTTCCATTGGGATAAGTCACGCTCAAACCTGTGAAGCTAGGTGGAGTCGATGTCTAGTACCTCCAAACTTACATCAAAGACTAAGCACAACATATATGATACATATACATCATATTAAACATGCATGTGATAGAGAATCATGATGACATATCATGCTCATGATGAGTGATATGACATTGTCTCTACTCACAGACAATCACACAATATAATACCAAAACACTGCATAGAATCATCATAATGAAATAGGGTTAGTGTCATCATAAATCAAATAATCCACATGATGAATGATCACATATATCCATAATAATATAAATCAATCCATCAAGGTGATTCTATGTACTAACATCCATAAAAACCATCGAGTATCATATGTGATAAAGCATGTCTAACATCATCAACCATATCAAGCTCCAAAACATAATAAGTCATATCGAGTAATCACAAATCTACGTAGAGTCCTAGCATCAATGATACCATCTAAGATAGTAGAAGAGTCATATATAGTCATCAAAACATCCACCATAAGCATCAAAACATAAATAGAGTCATCAATATCGATCAAGATACTATCAATAAGTCTAAATAGGTCTATCTGGACAACAAAAGAAGATATGAATTTGGGAGGGGCACTACATCATTAACCTTAAGAAGTATGATGGTGGATCAATGAAATTTGTAGGAGATTGAAGAAATGGCACCTATTTGTGCAATAGGAAGTATCTGAATTAATGGTAAGCATAAAACTGATGTTGTTTATTATGTTGAAGGTTTGAGAAATAGTTTATTGAGTGTTAGTCAAATGTGCAATAAAGGTTATGAATTTTATTTAGTAGGACTAGATGCCTAATTAGAAAAAGAAAAAAATGAAGAATGGTAGAAAAAGGTATTAGGACAAGTGGAAATGTTTACTAGATCAAGAACAAGAGTGGAATTAGATGTTTTCTAACACAAGGCAATGAGTGCTGGATATGGCACAAGAGGATGGGACATGCCAATTTTGATAACATGATAAATATTAGCGATACTAAAGCTATGAGAGATTTGCCTAGAATTATCAAACTTACAAATATTGTATGTAGGGAATGTCAACTAGGGAAATAGACAAAGAGGAGATTTAAGAACAAGGAATATTCTACTTCAAAGCCCTTGTAGCTGATTCATATAGAGCTTTGTGGGCCTACAAGGACAAGATGACTTAATGGTGAAAACTTCATGTTGCTTATTGATGATTACTCTAGGATGACATGGTTTACATTCTTGAAAGAGAATTTTGAAGCTTATGAAATATTTAAAGTGTTCAATTCAATGGTTGAAAATAAAGTAGATGCTAAAATCAAATGTTTGAGATCTGATAGAGGAGGAGAGTTTACTTCAAATGAATTTGATAATATTTGTGAGAAATATGAAATTAGAAGGCATTTTTCTATCCCAACAACACCTCAGTAGAATGGAGTTGTAGAAAGGAAGAATAGAGTTCTTATTGAGATGGCTATAACCATGTTGAAGGATGCTAACTTGGCTAATGTGTATTGGAAAGAAGTTGTGCATACTACTATCTACATTCTTAACAATGTATAGATAGTAAACCATACTAAGACACCTTATGAGTTGTGGAATGGAAGACCTCCTACTATGAAGTAGTTTAGAATCTTTAGAAGTAAGTGCTACATCAGAAGAGATGAAGATGATCTAGGAAAGTTTGATACCGGAGAAAATGAAGGAATATTTTTGGGATATGCTACAAATAGAAAGATTTATCGATGTTACAATAAGAGGCTGGACAAGATAATGGAAAGTGTGGATGTCTAAAATTAATTAAATTAAATATTTAATCAATTTAGCCTTTTTACATAATTAATTAATTAATTTAGTTATGTTCATCTTTCTCCCTCTCTAAATTAATTAAATTTAATTTAATTAATTTTGTCACTATAGCCCAACAACTAATTTGTCAATAAATTAATTATTTATCCATTCTTCTAAAATCATTAATTCTTCTGAAATATTCTTAGTTAATTAATTCTAATTAATTAACTCAATCATGTGATTCCTACAAATCACTTCTGATAATCCCCACTTAGCCTAATTAATTCTTCTAGAAGCTTGATTATCATTTTTCTTCAATTTTATATTCCTCTACTCATTCTCTCTACTCTTGTCACATCCTCCTAACTTTCCGAGTTGCACTCTAATTCTCCATTATCTCATCTAATCATCCCTCTTAATAATTTGCACATTCCTAATCCTTATGGTTAGGAATAAGTCAACTACTTGCCATAAATGGCTTGTCCCCTTTCATCCTCCAAACCTTAAATGCACCTACTTTGGTCATGTCAAAGGATTTCAAATCCTTTGCACATTCCCATGCCCTCTCTTCCCAAGGAATTTTTAATTCCTTTTCTTTTTTACCATGCAATCTTCTATTTGATAATTTTTATCTCCCTCGTCCCTTCCCAAGAAATTTTAAATTCCTTTTATTCTTCCAATGTGCCTTGGGATCTCTTCCCCATGCACCTTGAGGAGTGTGGAGACAAGAAATGCCTTTATGAAAAATCTCTTGGTCTCCACACCATGTCCTGTCAATCCTCCATCACTTTCATTCAATCTCCACCCTTCATTTTAAATTGATCTTGGCCCTCCATTTTGTCCTCCAAATATCTATAAATTGGGGTCTCCTCTGCTCATTTCCATATCTCTTTCATGTAATCTTATGCTCCTACTTTGAGCTTGGGATATTCCTCATAACATCCACACTATAGCCAAATTCACCCACATTTAGCCACTTTATAAGCTTCCTCCATCCATCATGCCATCAAATCCCATTGTTGTTGTGTAGTGGAGATCATTCCACATTCATATCAAGGACCAATCAAATCAAGCAAAGGAGGGGCACATCCTTGGTTTCATCAAATGTCTAATCCGAGGAGTAAGAGAGTGTCTTATGAAGGTATAATGGGTCCTTTTATGTTTAATTGCATGTTTTATTCTTATTATGTTTGAAACTAACCATTGACCTTTATGGTGATTTTCCCTTGGTTCATTTTGGCATGCCCGATGGGACCCACGTCCCTAGATACTAATCATTTTGTGGATTTTTGAAGGATTTTAGTTGTAGGTTTCCGCTTCAAAGTCTACAACTACAATTCGACGTCTTCATACCTCTATTTCAATGTCTACGTTGGGGAGAAAAAAATTTTGTGTTTAAATTTGAAAATTCCTGCTCTATTTTGCAAGTTTTTCTTCAATCGGCGTCTATGTTTCTTAAATCGATGTCTCTACTTCTTTGGTTTTTCTAACAATTTCATTGCATTTTACCTTGTTTCTAATTAATCAAAAGAACAAAAACATTAAAATACCAACTAAAAATCACAAATACATTTAGATTAGTGTTAATTGCTTCTCTAACATTCTATTTTTTAGTAGTAAATTTTGAATTTTAGATTATTTGGGTAACTCTTTTGGGAATTGACACTTCAACATCTACACACACATTTGACGTCTGTGCTCTTGTTCAACATCTCCACCGAGCCTATTTTTTCGCCCTAATTCAAATTTTTAATTTTTAATTTTTTGATAGCTAACCATTTTCTGCAGTGCTCTGCTTCAGCGTCTGTGCAAATGATTAATGCCTGTGCCCTATTTCAACATCTCCGCAAATATAAAATTCCCTCTCATTTTTAAATTTTTAAATTTTAAATATTTTTCCCACAGTTTTATCTTTGTTTTAGTTTTGGGTCTTGCTTCAACGCCTGTACAAACATTCAATGTCTGCGCCTGTACTTCAATGTCTGCACTAGAGTAGTTAGGATTATTTTTATTGATCAAATTTTGAGTTTTTGTAGGAATTTCTATGAGTCCAAGACCATTCTAATAAGACTACTAATTGCTTTTCTTGCAACACGCTTGCAAAGACAAATTTTTTCCACTAGACTTAGTTTATTTTCATTGCATTTAAATTAGAAAACCTATATTTGTGGGACTGAAATGAACATTTTTTTCCATGATTTGTGTACTTTCACTTGTGTAGAGTAGTCCCAATCACTAACACACACTATCCTCTCCCCCTAATCTTCGTGATCCTGGGTGCACGAGAAAAGTGTTGGCAATGCTCAAATTTTCTTTTTATAGGTAGAGGGCATGTCCCCTTGAAAATACCATAAGACTAGTGAGGGGAGAGTGACCCAAGTGGTAATGGGCCTTTAGCCAGGTCACCTCTCAGCCGCTTTATAAAATACATGGGACAAAATTCCTCATGATGGGTGTTAATTTCCTACCTACGTCAACTTCCCTAGTACTTGTGTTCTATAGGAAGGAAGCCTCTTGAGGGAGATAACTACATGGACACTCGAAAGAGAGTCCCGTACTAAGAACCTTATTGTACTAGACCAAAATCCTTACATACATGGTACAAGGGATGCAAATCATACCCTGAAGTTACCTCTCATGTCCCACTCAAGATGAGACAGGAATTCCTCATATAATATTTGGATCTTTGGGGTAAGAGAATTTGGTATGCTTGAGAAGTGAGGGTCATGGAGGGGAGCCAGTGCTACCAAAATCTCTATCTGTCCAATTGTTTGAGGTATCTCTTTGTGTGAGAGGCCCATTGGATGGTTTCCTTTTTGAGCCTAGGTTGTATGATTGGCGTGTCTTCATTTAATTTTGTCATTGGGATAATCTAAGCCCCCATAACTTTTGCACTTATTATAAAGAATTATCCTTGGCTAATTTGTTTTCATTGTCTTATATTTTCTTTCCAAGAGTAGACAAAATCAAACATTTTCCAAATTTGACCAAGTTTGACCAAACTTCATTCATAATTTTCACTCAAAACTGTCAAACAGTTCTTCAATGTCTCTGCCTCAATCGAGTTTCTAGTTAGTTTTATTCATGTAACATAAGACCAAATCCCTCAAGAATCCCAAGAAGACCATATACCACCAAGTCAAGAAGACGAAACCCATCTATAAGAAAATCCCCAAGCATCGTAAATTTTTGTATACCAATCACAAACTCTTGTTGAAGCGTAGAACCTTCTTGTATCATTTTCATATTTACCTTCATGGTTACAACAATGAGTTTGATGAGGAACCTTTGATAACCCATGCTTTTCATCAAATATTGGTTTTGTCCCAAAGCATTAATAGGAGTGGTCATATCCCTTTGTCCAACTTGCCCTATCCTCAAATCACTTATTGATTCATTGGTTCATCTAAGGCAACCTTAGCCTTTTCCATATTTCTTTTCTTCAATCATTTTCATCTTTAATCTATAAGGACTTAGCATACTAATAAATTAACCTTTGACCCCAATCAATAATCAATAAATAATCTATCTATCAATCAACCTCATCCTAAGGTCAATACTTTGTGAAAGTTTGATTTCGACCTTTATCCTTAATCAATCATCAATTGGCTCTTGTGCTTGAGAAAGAATATCCCTCAAGCACCTTTGTTCAATCATTTGAGTTAAACAAAACCCTAATCCTTTTACCTTATTATTCTTAGGAACATTAGTCTATCCTAAGTAGAAGAAGGTTTAATCAAGTGTGCTTAATCTAAGGTTTGAACTTTACCTAGCTTGGTTATCACCTTGCTTATGGTCCACCTCATCAATTTCTCATCTAAGTCCCCATCCAAGGACTAAGGTGTCATTTTAATCAAATCAATCTTGTCCTAATCCAAGGACCATACAAATCAATTTCAATCCAATCCAAATTAAATCTAATCCAACATTGCTAAGTCCTCTCATCACTTTTGCTTATCAAATCCAAATCCAAATTGTTTTCAAAGTCCTCTCTCATCACTTCCATCTTTAAGGTTACCTATGTATAGTCTTGACTCATGCACAAAAAATGAAGATGGCTACTGAAGGCAACGAGATGCCTAAAACTAGTCACCTCATTAATCAAGATCCCCAACAAGAAGAGGAACAACTTATTAACCAACCTAAGATTTGTCCACGTGTCCAATCCTTCATAGAGGATCCTTACAATCAAGACATGATGGAAATATTTTTCAAACACAAACCTAATGGGCTTATAGCTCACCTCATTACTCAAGGGGCATGCTTGCCTATAGGATTTGACCGATCTACCCTTGACAAACCACCTGAAGGTAACCTCATAGATCAACCCGTCATCAATGTTATTCTTCATCAACAACTTGCGACATCCACACCTACAACTTCTTTACCCCCAATCTAGATACCTCCAAGAACTTCTAATCTGACCATATCCCAACCTCCTAGGTCAACAACACTCCTCCATATATTCCCTCAACTTCATCAACACTAGTTTGCCTCCCGCTAGCACCATTCATGGGTCATATCCTCAAATCACTTCACAACCTCTTAGTTCTACTTACCAATATATTGCTGGTGGTGGTGGTGTCCCACTTGTGTCTAACTAAATCCCAAGGTCTAACACTAGACATTATGTCCCTAATGCCCACAATCAACAACCTGACCCCATGAAAGAAATTCAAGACATGAAGGACCTTATCAAAAAAATTTGATGTGACTAATAAAAGACCTTATACTTTTGAAGAAATGTGTCCTTGTCCATATGACACTTTTGTTTCGATTTAACCCGACCCTCTAGGTTTTGAGATGCCTAAATTTGAAAAATATAAGGGCAAGGGTGACCCTAGAGATCATGTTCATGAATTCTATATCCTTTGTCAAGAGGTCTCCTATATTGATGTATACCTTAGAAGAGTTTTTCCTAAAATTATTAGTGGGGATTCCCTCGCTTGGTTTTTTGCTTTACCTCATGGTTCCATCAAGTACTTCCCAGACCTAGTAGAGAAGTTTGAGTCCCACTATGCTTACAAGATTGAGAATAATGTTTCCATGATGGACCTATGCAATTGAAAGCAAAGACTTAGAGAAAATCTCACCAACTTCCTTCAAAGATGGCGACATCTCATTAAGAAGTTTTCGTGGGACATACCAGAGTCAAATAAAGTTGAGTTATTCCAATGTAACTTAGTACTTGAACTATTTGAGCCTTTGAATTTTAAGTGCTTGGAGACCTTTCACCAAACCACCAAGAAGGGTCTAGCCATAGAAAGTGTCCTCTTAGAGGAAGTAACATTACAGAATTATTGAAAATCTAATCAAGGCTCCTTGTATAATGACAAGCCCACATTCTGGACCAAAAATAAAAATATTGTCAATGATGGAGTCACCGACATAAAGCATGTCTAGACTATGGCTGCCCCTTCCAAGCCCACCACCACCAATAATTTCTTCAATACCCAACCTCGCAACAATGTTTCTATCCAAGTTTGACCTCCTTGCTCCGATAATCAAAACCCAGTGTGAGTACACTCTACTTGCCGAATCCATTGATGTCATCTTACAAAAGCTAGTTAAGGTTGGTGTTGTTGTATTTCCAATAACACAACCTTTTGATGCAAATCAACCTAAACCCCAATGGTATAATAAAAAAGAATTTTGTGACTACCATCACATCAATGGTCATGATACATAGAAGTGTATTAAATTCAAAAACTACATCCAAGACCTAATTGACAAGGGTGACATTGAGGTTGCAACTGCTAAACGTAGTAACTCCAATGAGAAACTTAAGATGTAGTAGGATCCATTCCCCAAACACGGTAAGGATAAAGCCTCATCATCTCATGAATTTTATTATGATTATTCCAATTATGTCTTTGACTTTGACTCCTTGGTAAGGCCACATAGAACCTATTGATACCCATGTCAATACCATAACAATCCAAGGAGTTGATCTCCCTCTTGCCTCTCATAGACCTAGGGGTACCATCCAAGGTGTTCCTCCCTGCAGTTATCAACTTGACCCTCCCAAGCAAGAATAGTCATTCAAGGTGCCTCACCTTCTACTTCATACTCCCAAAATGGCTACAATGTCACCACCCATAGAGGGAGAGTAACTATTCAAGGAGATCCTTCCCCTTCTCTGCAATCCTCTATGTCATCCACCTAACATATCCTTGATCACCTTGATAAGGCACCTACACAAATCTCCATCCTAGAAATCCTTAAGACTTCACCTGTCCATAAAGAGATCCTTGAACAAGCCTTTCTATAATCTTGTGTCCCGAATAATATCAATGCAGCCCAATTTCAAGCCCTCATTAGTAACCTTGTTGTACAACATCACCTTGTTTTCACCTCAAAGGATTCCCCATCTGATGATCCATCCCACAAGAAACCCCTCCACATTGAATCCATTATCCAGATGCACAAAATCAAAAGGGTCCTTATAGATGGTGGATCTGGCTTAAATCTTTGTACATACAAGTTGATTAAACAAATAGGAATCTTTGAAGATCTGGTTGATCCTTCTGGTAAGATCACAATAAAGGCCTACGATAATGCAGAAAGGATTTCAAAAGGCACTATCACACTACCTCTTCTAGTGGCCCCTACAATGGTAGAAACAACATGGAAAGTATTGGACCTAGATCTCCCATACAAAATTCTCCTTCGCCACCCATGGGTTCACTCCATTCAAGGTGTTCCATCCACCTAGCATCAATGTCTAAAATTCCCTTACAATGGTAGAGATATCACCATCTCAGCTGATCCACAACCTTGCCAATATTGCAAAATCCTTGAAGGAGAGCATCCCTATCATTTTCCACTCAATACACCTACTCCACCACCTCTATCTGATCCATGAAATATTGTATCCACTTCATCCCAACCTGAGATCAAGCTCAAGATAATTGACAATGGTTGTGGAGAGTACACCCTTCAAAATTCTCTATGTAGGTCAACTCCCACCCTCTCCTAAGTCATATGGTAAACCTAAATAAATCAAGGTTCAAAAGAAACCCACTATGAAATCAAAGAATACCACCTTTCAGTAGTGGGGCCCACTTGATGAAGAGATCTTGGAAACTAATTTCACCTCTTGGCTGTACCAAGAAGAAAATTAAGCACTAGCAAACATCCCTAAGAAGATGTATCCTAAAGCATCTACTATGGTAGAAAAGATGGGCTACAAAGGACATGGTCTTGAACCACAAGAACAAGGCATTAAAACACCCATCTCTTTGATTTCCTACAAGTATAATAGGGGCTTGGGTTACTCACCAGTGCCTAAGATCACTATCACTGGTGCTCTGACAGATCCTCCTACTGAAATCAAAGACTCCAATGAAGAGGAATTCCATGAAATGCCTTTTGAATACCTTGATGATATATTTGATGATGTCCACATTAACACTATCACCCCTGTAGACACCTAAAAATGTCTCATTAATCGCACACTATTTATTTGTCTTATTAATTAATTCTTTAATTATTTAATCAAAGTAATTATTCTTTTGAACTAACTCAATCATCACCTTTCACATTATTAATCATTCAATTTCTATCTTTTAATCAATTAATCATTAAACCCCTTTCTCAAATATTAATATTTTAATTAATTACAATTAATTCCCTTAAATAATATTTATTACTCAATTAATCCCATTTCTAATGATTGAATAATTTTATATGTATATTTTAATTAATTAACTTATGCCTCCAATTCCCCAAATTCACATTTCACCAAATCTGAATTTCAATAAATTTCAGTAAATCTCATGTGCATTTCATCATTCAAAAATCCAAATTCAAATTCAAATGAAAATGAAAATGAATTTCAATTCAAAGTCCTACAACACATGTTGAAAATCCTAACTGGTTCATCAAATCAATTAACTAATCAGTTAACTCAGTTAACTCTCCAATCTCCTCTTTTCACTCTAAATCACCTTTTCTGACTAATCAATCAAATCAGTCATCTCACTAATCAATTCAATCCACTAGTTAATCAATTGAGTCAACTATCCAATCAATCTTATTAATAGATCAATCAAATAAGTTAACAGATAAATCAATCCACTTAATTGATCAATCAAAATTAGTGAACTATCAATCAAAACTTCAATTCCAAATCTCACCTCATCTCACTTGAAAATATATAAAAGAAAGGCTTATTTCTCAATAACAATCTAGAATCACTATCTTCAAAATAATTGTGTCTATAATATGCAGGAATTGTAGTGCAACACCTAAGAGCCACCTATCACACAATTTGGAGAAGAGCAATGGAACCCATGATGCAAAATAGGGAGTTTGATTAGTTTAATTATTCAATTCTTGCATCTATATTTCATTGTCATTTAGGAGTTAATTTTAATTGGGTTAGAGTTTGTGATTCACTCTTATAAATCTGTTTAATTATGACTAATTTTACTCATGAAACATTTGGTGAACCCGACGTGAAGTAACAACATTTAACCTTTTTATCTGATTTTGTATCTTGCAGGATCTATATGGATGCACATAAAAAACGTAACATATTCGAATGCAGAAATTTGCATTCACTCATATCACTACACATTCGACATGACAAAAATTTGAAGTCACCCACACATAAGTTCGCATTCACCCACATGATGATTTGCATTCATAGGACTTAGTGGCATGCTAAATTTCTTTTGTCATTTTTGTCTCTCATTTAGTTTCTCTTCTGGTCCATCTTTCTTTTTTAATTCTAGAAATTTTATTCTTCTGAATAAAATGTGTCTAACCCCATGGAAGGGAAGGTAAGATTCAATATTTGAGGTTCCAGGAAGAGAATCGAAGATAGAAGACAATGAAGAGCTTATCGATGGATGATAAGAGTAGAGAAAAGATTATGAGATCTTGAAAAATTGGTTACCCTATCTTGATACTATCATATTGTGCACAAATACCTAAAAAAAATTGACATATTTGATGACATCGAGGTCATGAGTAATGTTTCATGCTTAAAAATCATTAATGCAGAAATAGGAAATAAGGACGAATCGCCAAATCCTTAACTATCAAAGCAATTTCAAACATAAACCAATAGAAATTAACATAAGATAAGAATAAATTCAAATAAATGAAACTCCCTCATCCTGGATCGTGGCTTCCATTGTACTTCTCTAAATTGTGTTTGTAGGTGATGGCATGTCTAAAATAGCTTTAACCTTCTATGGATCTATCTCAATTCAATGATTGGAGACTATGAAGCCCAAGAGTTTTCCAGAGGTTACCCCAAAGACACATTTTTTTGGATTTAGTATTACATTGTATTGCTCTAGTCTATCAAAGATCTTAGCCAATATGCTTAAGTGACTATCCCTCATTTTGGATTTTGCTAGCAAGTCATCTACATAATATTTCATGATTGTGTGCATCATATCATGAAAAAAGGTGGTCATTACTCTTTGATAAGTGGCACCTGCATTCTTAAGGCCAAATGGCATCACATTCCAGCAATAGGTTCCCCATGGGCAAGTAAATGTTGTCTTTGGTTGATCTTCCGATGCAATTTTTATTTGATTATAACTAGAAAAATAGTCCATGAGTGATAGCATTTCATTTCCAGCTATTAAGTCCACTATGATGTCTATATTAGGGAGTGGAAATTCATCTTTGGGACACACCTTGTTAAGATCTCTAAAGTCGGTGCAGATCCTGATACCTCCAGTATGCTTGGATACTGGGACTAGATTTGAAATCCATTTAGCATAGTCTATAGGTCTGATGAAACCCACATCTAACATTTTTTGTAACTCAATTTTGACTAACAAGGCTATGTGAGGGAGCATTTTCCTGAGCTTTTGTTTGTATGGCTTTACCCCTAGAAGTAAAGGCAAGTGATGTAAGACTAATTCTAGGTCTAATCTAGGCATATCGACATAAGACCATGCAAAATTGATGGGTCTTTGCTTAAAGAAGTTGATAAATTTCTCTTTTTCCACTGGATCGAGTGATTTTTCCAAGTGAATGTTATGAACCTTCTCAGCATCGCCGATGTTGATTTCCTTAGTTTCATCTACCAGTAATGTTGAACATTCTTTACCAATAGGTAGGGCAGCTATTATGTGTTCAAATTTATCATCACTGTCGTGATTAAGAGAAGAACTTGCCTCTCCAAAATGTGCAGTTCTATCTAGATCTACTACATAGCTAGCTTTGTGATCATTATAAGGGAATCCATCTCTTGCACCTAAGAATTCTGCTATAGCTTCGTCATTTTGGAACCAATCTAATTGTGGCTCTCCTTATTGCCCCCAGTCAATCAAACATGGATGTATGAGGGGAAAATCTTTGTCTCTTGTCATTTTTGATGATCCAGATATCATGCATACTTGATTATGATTTGTTGTTTCTTCATCATATATTGGTGACGAGTTATCTTCATTGTTAGATGGAAATTCATAGTCATGAGAATTTGTGATGCTTTCTATGTACATTTCACTTTCTGATCCTGTATCACTTATCTACTCTTGTTCTTATAATTGAGTTTGTTGTAAATGAGTAGGCCTCCTTTACATTATGGATACCCTTCTTAAGCTTGGTATTAGTCTTTGTAGTCTTTCTTCATCTGATTCAAATGGAGGTGCTGAAGTTGTTTCTCTTGGCAAGAGTATTGACAATAACCAAGGATTTTGTTCATCTGTTGGTGTTAAGCTTGTATCTGTTGCCATGTTTTCTTATGCAGATGATTTAGGTAATGTACTACTGGTTGTCTCTATGTTAGGTTCTTGTAGAAGTTTCCTCATGTCTTCACCATCTGATTCTGTGATAGGAGATGTTGGTAGTTTCTTTCTTTTCTGAGGTGGAAAGAAATCCATCTAGCTTATAGGTATGAAATATGAGGGTACCTTTGGCCTGTTCAATATATCCAATGTTCATTGTCTAGCTTTTGTAATTGGTCGCACATATTTATATCCCAAGCCTTGATTCTTTGGGTTTTCATTTGGCAAAACAGGTTCTAATATTCCTTTCTTTTGTAGCCCTAATCCTATGGTGCCATCATATCCATGTTTTTGTAACATCTTGAAGCTGTTTCCATATTTATGTAGAGGTATCCTGGGTACTACCTTGTCATCCTCCTCTCTATATATCCAGTGATTAATATCTTAATTTAGAGATTCTTCTTGTAGATCTCCCATCTAATGAAGGAACAAGAATCTGAATATTTTACTATTTCTTTGTCTTTATCATGCTTCATTGTTGTGTTCTAAGGCTTCCCAAAGGACCTTGGAGAAAATGATGATTGTTTATCATCTGATGTTCTTGAAATGGAATATTCCCCACACCCAACTTCTTTAATATGCAAAGAAGATGTAGTTGGTGTATTTTGCTCTATTTCTTTAATTGATAATGATTCCATTTGTAGGTGAATAGGAGCTTCCTTATTGTTTGGTACTTGATTGTTTGAGCTTGCCCTTAAATGATTACAATGTTGGAAAGGGTTCGGGTCACCCTAGACAATGATCTCTATACCATTATATGGGAACTTTACACATTGGTGAAAAGTTGATGGTATTGCTTGCATTGTATGTATCCATGGGCGACCTAACAACATATTGTACCCCAGTTCTCTATCTAGCACTTGGATGATGATATTTGTTGTAGCTAGTCCCAATTGTACTGGTAAGGTCACCATACCTTTGGAAGGGCATTCCTCATCGTCATAGGCTTTTATATTGATTCTCCTAGTAGAGTCAATATAATGTTCAAAATATCCCAGATCTTTGATCAAATGTAGAGTGAAAATGTTGAGGCCTGCGCCACCATCTATTAGTACTCTTCGAACCTTTTTTTGGTCAATGAAAGCTTCTAAATGAAATGGATCATTATACATGAATCAATTTGTAGAAATATCCTATTCAATGAATGTGACCTTTGAGGCTGACAAGTTTCCCACCATTGATTAAAATGTGTTCTCATCAATGTCCCTAGCAACAATCGAATCTTGTAAGGCTTTATCTAGGACTGCTTTAAGGGCTGGTGATATGTGCAACAACTCAAATAATGAAATTTGGGTTGGAGTTCTCTTCAATTGATCTACCATATTATAGTTGCTAGTTATTGAAGGCTGGTTCAATGGCACTCCTTGTAATGTTACTTTTGATCTTCTTGTAATGATGATACAATCTCTACTTCTAGGATTCACTGTGATTGTAGCTACAATTTCATGTCCTTCACTTAGTGTGTTAATGGCATAGTCAAATGCTACATTGGTATAATTGGCAGTATTGTCTAGTGTATTAGAACTGGAAGCCTTTCCCTTATCATGTTTGACAAAAGGATATTTGAAAATGGTATGATTTATATTTGTTGCTTTATTATCCACTATAATCTCACCTTGATCTATGAGATCTTGGATGAGGTTCTTCAATTTGTAGTAGGTTGCTATCTTGTGGCCCTTATTACAGTGATATTCGAAGAAGTCATTGTCATTCCACCAAGCAGGATTAAATGGACCTAGTTCATATGGCCTAGCTTCTAGTAAAGTTATAGCATTTCTTTGTATCAACTTCTTCAGTGCTAATTCAATAGGTTCTCCAAGGGGTGTGAAGTTCCTTCTAGGTGCTCCTATCCTTGGAGGCCTTGGATTATTGGATTGTAGCACATTGGTGTTATTTGTCTAAGACTGGTTCTTATCAGTTGGCCCTTGTAAAGATATTATTGGTTGACCTTTGTTCACAATACGTGCTCAACAACCCCATCGTTTGTGACATTTTTGTTTCTAGACCAAAATTTTGGTCTTTCATTGCTTGTGTTGGTGGTTGGTCCACTATCCTTTTGGTGTTTCAATATCCCTTGTTCTAATAGGCCTTTCTCACATTTGATGCCTTTTTCTGTTGTGCCTTTGAAATTATTCAGGCATTGCATTTGTAATGGATATTTAATCAAAGGCACATGATTTTCTTTAAAGATGTCTACTTGTTCTGCTTCAGGGATGTGATTGAGGCATCTACGATATAGGCCTCTCCATCTTTGTAAGAATGTAGCGAAAGTCTCACCTTCTTTTTGTTTGCTACACATAAATCCATTAATGTGATTGTATTGTCTATGTTGAAGGCAATGTTGGATATAAACAACTCAACTAATTCTCCCCATGAAGTAATTTTTGGCGGAAGGTGCGAAAACCATTCTAGTGTTGTCCCTCCCAGGCTCTTTGAAAATAATCTCATCAAGTATGTATCATTGTGAGCTACTTCAATGCATGTCATAAAGAATTCTCTTATATGATCTTGAGGATCTCCTTTCCCTCTATATTTGTCAAATTTAGGCATTTCAAAATGTGGGGGAAAAGGTGGCATGTATAATTTTCTATCAAAAGGATAAGGACAAAGATCTTCCATCATATATCTCTTTTTATCATTCCCCGCTTGTATACTGGCCATTTAATTTTGTAGGTTCTCCATTTCTCAAGTCAGAAGTTTTGTTTGGGTTATTTGTGTGTTGACTTGATGAATGTTGCCTACAAAAGGAATAGTATTTGAGTACCTTTGAGCTTGTTGAAATGTAGATAAACTAGGTAACTGTGTCCCATAAGTCCCAGTAGGTAGTCTGAAGTATGCAAATTGCAGAGTAGCGTTTGGCTGAGCCAAGCTTGTTATCCCTAGATTCACATTTTGACTATTGTAGGAGGAACCAACTGAGACTACTGGTTGAGTTATATTTGCCTAGGTAGTGGTGTGAGATATTGGAGCTTGTAGTGTCATATTTGGCATTGCCCATGTTGTAATATTGGCACTTGGTCGTGTCGCTGTTGATTGTATTGAGGTTGTAGCCATATTTGCATTTTGAGACATATCTTGTGTTGTTGTAGCAATTGTTGCTTGTGTCTGCATTGTAATGGGTATTTGAGGTATATTCTGGCTTAATATCATACCTTGTGGTAGTATTATTGAAATATCTACCCCTGGTGGTAGTTTGGCCCCATTTTGTACTAAGAGAGTGAGATACCTATCTCTGTCACTATTAATGAGAGTGTCGAGGACCATTAATGTTGTGGGGTCTTATTGGGCTGCTTCGAGCTCTTCCTTTGTCAAATTATGTCGTATTTCATCAAGGGAAGGCATCTTGTTTGGGTTTGTTGACATAGTTGTGGGTGTGTAACCCCATGTTTGTTGCTATGTGGATAGATCCATATTCCATGTTGGGTTGACCAAGGGGTCGTTGTTAGGATCCATTTGATTTTTTGCCTTTTGAACATGCATTAATGGCATGAATATTGCTTTGAAGTGATCTTGACTCTCTAAGATGTGTATGCAAGACTTGGTTAAATGCAACTAAATATGTTTCTATGACACCCTAAAATGCAGACAACGTGATCTATGATGATGACTTGCAATCTAGGATTTCAAAATTCGGACATAAGATTTTCAGCATATTGCCAGAAAGCTTCAAATTCTGCCTCTTCTTTAATTCGGTTTTCTAGGTCTATGTCTATCTATATTGATTTTCAAACTTCTTCATCTATGACAACCTGAACAATGTCATATTGGTTTTGATCAATTATTAATTCTTCAGCAAGGGTATTTTAATCGTCAATTATTTCTAATTGAGTGTTATTTGCCGCAAGATTTGGTTGTTCAAATGGGAATTGATCATTTCCTTTTAGACCCATGCATTTGAATATTACTATGAAGACAATGCAGACTCTGAGAATGAATGAATGATACCTAAGATGATGGACACTTTTTCTTTTTCTAACATGGTTTGAGGAATGTTGCTATGGTTTTCTCTACCAATTGTCTAATGGCTTCTTTTCGAGCTGCTCTTTGTATCTTTTTCCTTAGTTTCTCATCAAGGCAAACAGACTTTCGGATTTCATCATCTATGACGACCTCAACTATGTTATATTGGGCACGATTGACTCTTAACTCCCAAGAGAGGTTATCTAAACCATCAATTATTTTTAATTGGTTAGTGTTTGGTCCAAGATTTGGTTGTTCAAATGAGAATTCTCCATCTCCTCTAATACCCATGGACTTAGGTATGATTCTTATAATCTGACGTGACACTAATCTTAAGGTACTTTTGGTGAAATAACTTATGTGAGGACTTTGTGCGATGACTCTAATGGGACTTCTACATGAATTGAGTACCTAGGACCTATGATCACTTGAAAGTAACATTTTCATCATTTTTGAATTTGTGCAAAAAGATTTGGTTTTGATGTTGGTTTTGTTGTTGGCACTTGTTTTTCTTGTTGAAGTTTTTGACCTTGTTGAACACTGAAACTCTTGACTTTGTTTTGATTTGAATCTTGCAATGTTTTGAATTTGTTGAAGTATAGCAAAGAGCACATCAGTCACATCAAAAGGAATAAAACCATGAATATAGCAATTGTTTAGGAAAATTTTTCAAATTTCCATGAATGTTGGAATCTTTTTCAAGACCCCATTTTGTTTTCATTGTATTTGGGCAATTCGATATCAGACAGACTCTCCTAATGTCAAAAGGTCACAAGTATTATCAAAGCCCACATCTTGATACTCCATTAGCTCAAACAGTCGTGTCACACCCTAGGGTGCGCCCATTTTTTTGGCCTTTTCTAGAAATTAGACCAAAGAAGATTGCTCCTCAATTGGTCTGTTATCCTGGAAGATTTATGGTGAGTGTCTTGGGGGCAGATTCTTCCCCACCCTTGCACTGTGATAAAACAAGCATCTGGTTACTGACTCGGCTTGGCTTCTAATTTCTAAGATGTTTAGACAGGGTTCCATTCGAGTGGTCATAATCAACAGCCTTTTACACTCCATTGAGGGAGGTCTCCCAGTCTGTAGTGGTTACGCTCTACAGAATTTAATGCATGGTATAGGCACTGAGGGAGGCATAATGTCATTGTGACAACATGTAACACTCATCGCACATGATTTTCATCACATACACATTTGATTATAGTGGCTTGGATTACTTGACTTTAGTCATTGGCCACTTAGGTCGTTCCCCTCTCATCGGCCTTAATGGCACCCTAAGGGCAACTCGGGAGGGTAGGTCTTCTAAAGGATTTAATTGCATAAGATAAAAGAAAACATTAAAAAAGAGAGTCTAGTTTTCTGATCACCCATTGAAGGGGAGAGCATAATACCTATCACTTCGAAGAAACGAAAAAAAAATATTTCTTTTTATCCTTCCATTGCAATGATTTTCTATTCGAAGTGGAGATGTTGCTCAGCACAGACATGGTGTTCATTTTTAACCTTCATAGCAATTTGTGAAAGAATAGGAAAGAATTTGATTTTGTTCTTTTTAAAAGCACCAAAAGAAGTTATACTCTAACCCTACAGAGAAAATAACGTTAGTAGACACATGGTGGGCTATCCAGCCTAATTTCCTTCCTTTGGTTACAAAAAATTTGCTTCTGTGTGTATCAATGATCTGTTATAAAATAGAACACTAAAAGACTAGAATTTAAGAAAAATGAAAGAATAGAGGTTTTTTTTTATTATAATTTTTTTTTTCTTTTACATGAGGAACTTGCTAAAAATGGAAACTATCAAAAATAGAAACTTTTCAGAAACAAAAACCTACCAAAAATGGAAACCTGCCAAAAATGGAAACTTTTCAGAAATGAAACCTACAAAATCGAAACTTTTCAGAAATGGAAACCTACCAAAAATAGAAACTTTCCAAAAATGGAAACTTGCCAAAAAAATGAAAACTTTCTAGAAATGGAAACTTGCAAAAAACGGAAACCTACTAAATGAAAAATTTCTAGAAGTGGAAACCTGCTAAAAATAGAAACTTTCCAAAAATGGGAACCTGCAACAATGGTCTTTCCAGAAATGGGAACTTGCAAAAATGGTCTTTCCAGAAATGGAAACCTACCAAAAATGGAACCTGCCAAAAATGGAAACCTGCCAAAAACATAAACTTTCTAGAAATGGAAACTTGCCAAAAAATGGAAACTTTCCAGAAATGAAAACTTGCCAAAAATGGAAACCCGCCAAAAATGGAAACCTGCCAAAAATGGAAACTTTCCAAAAATGGTAACCTGGAGGTATACACAAAATTTTAAATTGTTGTTAGTTCACGTCGGGTTCAACAAATGTCATCATGCTTGAAATCATCAGAAATCTGAGGCTAATTAGACTAAAAGGACGAATCACAAGAATCCTTAACTAATTAAACCGATTCTAAACACAATTCAATGAAATAAATGAAGGAAATAAGAAGATTAAACGAATTAAAACTCCCTTTTCTCCACTTGTGCTTCCATTGTTGTTGATGTAGGTGGCTCTCAGGTATTGCACTTGATTTCCTACATAAGATAAGCAACAATATTGAAGATTGTGATTCTTTGATTCTCTGATTCTAGATTGAAATGAGAAAATGATGTTGAATTTATAGATTTTCAACACAAAGGAGGTGAGGATTTGAACTCAAGTGTTGATTGGGAGACAATTGATTTAGATTGACCAGTTAACAGAGCTGATCGATTTGTTAACTCATTTGATTGAGTAGTCAATTGGATTGATTGATTAGTCAACTCACTTGATTGATTAGTGAACTGAATAAATTGGAGAGATGACTCACTTGATTGATTAGTGAACTGAATAGATAGATTAATCATAAAAAGGTGATTTTGAGTTAAAAAGGATGATTGATGAGTTAACTGAGTTAACCGATTAGACAATTGATTTGATCAATCAGTTATGATTTTAGCATGTGTTGTAGGAATTTGAAATTGAATTTGATTTTCATTTTCAATTTGGATTTGAATTTGGTCATTCGAATGCTGAAATGCACATGAAATTAACTGAAATTCAGATTTGGGAAAATGCGAATTTGGAAACGTGAAATTAATTGAAATGAATTGAAATTCGAATTTGGGAGAAATGAAATGGAATTGGATGGAATTAATTGGAATTATAATTTGGAGAATTGGAGGAATAAGTTAATTAATTTAAATTATTTAAATTTAGGAGATTGAATTAATTAAATAATAAAGATTATTTAACTAAGGAAAATGTTGCAATTAATTAAATAATTGATATTTAATTAATAATTGAGATATGGTTAATTGATTTAAATAATTTGAGAGTAGAAATAGAATAATTAGAAGTGTTGAAGGGTGATGATTAGAAGAAATAGTTAATTTAATCAAATAATTAAATAATTACTTAATTAAATAGAAGAATAATTAGTGTAGAATTAATGAGACATTTTTAGGTGTCTATAGGTAATATGATAATGGATGAAACTAGGTCTATGTTTAACTAGGTCATTTTGAGCTGATCTTTATCTTGCAGATTCCTATTATCTTTCCACATTTTGTTTTCTGCACTTTTTCGAAACTCTGTCTTCTGCACCACATTCGATAACAACGAAATGTGCATTCTCTCAAACGTTGACGAACATTCGATCATATAGAAATTCGCATCCAAGTGCACAAAAATTCACATTTGATCAAAAATTGGTTTGCATTCGCTGGAGATAATTAAAGCCTTTGTTCTGTCATTTTCACAAATTTCTGGTCTTTTAGTGTTCTTTTTTCTAGTAGGTCATTGACAAATAGTAAGGCAAATTCTATAATTGAAGAAAAAACTTAGGCTTGTGAGCCCATAATATAAACTAAGCTTTCATGGGTTTTACAGATACAACTAGACTTAGTTTAATTCACAATTCCTTTGGTGTCATTTAAAAAGAACAATATAAATGTGCTTCATTACAAGTTATTCATCATTGCTTTGTGGATTAAAATGAATATCATGCTTGTTGGAGTAACATCTCCAAATAGTTGTTAGAAAACTTTGCAATGAAAGGATAAAAAGAACCATCCATCTTTTGTGTTTGAAGGTGATAGGCATATGCTCTCCCCTTAACTAGGTGACCAAAAAGATAGAACCAACCTTTATGCTTTCTATAAATTTTGCAATAGGATAAAACCCTTAGCAGGCCCACCCTCCCAAGAATCCCATAAGGCCGGTGAGAGGGGAATGGCCTAAGTGGCAATGACTAAAGCCAAGTAATCCAAGCTGCTATAAATAAATGTGTTTGTGATGAAAGTCACAAGTGATGAGTGTTATATGTTGTCACAATGATATCATACCTCCCTCAGTGTCTATATGATACGTTAAAATTTGTAGAGCACAACCTTTGCAAACTGAGAGACCTCCTTTAATAGAGTTGAAAACACTGCTAATTGTGACCACTTGAATGAAACCCTCATTAAAAACTTAAGGAATTAATGACCAAAGATGAGTTAGTAACTAGACACTTGTAATATCATAGTGCAAGGGTAAGGAAGAATCCGCTCCCAAGGCACTCACCATATATCTCCTAGGAAAACAAGCCAATTGAGGAGAAATTCTCTCTGGTTCAACTTATAGACAAAGGCAAAAATGGGTGCACCCTAGGGTGTGATAGAGTTGTTTGAGTTGACAAAGTATCGAGATGTGGGCAGTGGTATTATGAGTGACCTTTTGACATTAGAAGAGTCTAACTATTGTGTGTTCACTTGGCCAAAATCTATCAAAAACAACTAGGGTTTGAAAAGATCCTAGCAACCATGAGGATTTGAAAAGATCCTTTAAACAAAACTCTTTTTGGATTATATAAAACTATTTTCTTACTTGTTGTTGTGTTTTATGCATATTTTTCAACAGATCAAACATCCAAAACATAGCCAAAACAAACTCAGAATAATTATTGAATACAATCAAGTTTTATCAGAATTCTTCCAACCACAAACACAGTTTGAGACCTCAAAGGAAAAACTTTACAACATCCAATGTCAACAACAACCAACAAATCAAACAAAATTGCCACTTTCAGAGAAATGGAGAAAACATCTTTTCTGTTGCAATCTTAGATCCATATTTTATCCTCATCATAACAAGTACAACAACAAACATCAAAACTAGTACCGAAACCTCACATAGATGTATTTGTATCATCTCATCTTCCAGACTCATTATTTCCCTTTTTCTATCTCCATATCCAAGTATCAAGGTCATATACAAATTAATCATCATAATAGTCTTAAACATTCTCAATCTTAGTCCAAACCAATCAAGAAAACATCATGGAATGGCGTTATGCATTTCATAGGGAAGGTGAAGGATGTTGGCATTTTTGATGTTTATATTGTGATTTTCATTGATGGACACACACTTGTATTGAGATCCCCTTTATATGTATGAGCTAGAGCTCAACCGGTATTTGTTCCAACCGGTATGTTGCATTATAGTCTTTAGACTATTGGTGATTTTGCAGAATGTGTTTCCCGGTCTGAAGTGGCATGTCGACCCCAAGTGGTTCATACATCTTAAGCGGTATGAGGGAGCAAAGTGGCATAACACATTCTTACCAGTCTTCATTTGTCAAACCGGCAACCGGTATTTTGTATGAACCGGTAATACTTTGTGATGAGTTACCAATCCACCGATTGTTTGGCGGTGCCGACACATTGACCGTGCTTTTTGTGTCATGTTACTGAGTATGTCTAGATTCATTGAACCTAGGAAATTGTAATGTAATCCTATTGGACTGAAATGAAATCAAATTCCTTTAAAAGGACATCATGTCTAGGGTTTTATGAGTTGTTGAAAGGGTTTATGTTGTGCTAGGGTTTAAGGTGGTTGATGAGTTGTGAGATCGATCTTATTTGAGAAGATCAAGTTGTAACAGTGTGAGAGATAGAGAAGACTGAAGTAATGCTGGAATGCATTAGCAGTGAGCAATACTAGATCTAACCAAGCATTTTGTGCTATTAGATAGATCAAACACTTGTTGATTACTCACATCTTTGACAAGTCTGTAGCCCTTAATCAGGTAGGCCCAAAAGCCTTTGTAAAATCCTCTAACAAGGTGGTTCACCTCTATGAATCTAAAATTATCTAACAAGGTAGTCTTTAATTGGACTTATCTCCTAAGAGAGATTGAGATTCCTAACAGGATCTATTCTGGTGAAGAACATTGTAAGACCTTAACCAGTCTGGTTTCTATTATGCAGATAGTGACTTGTGAGTTCCATCTCACCGTGGTTTTTTCCCATTTGGGTTTCCAGGTCAAATATCTTGTGTTATGGTTGTATTGCTTCTATGGGTGAATGCTTTATTTGCATTTTGGTTTGCATGTGTGATAACCAGTCTCTCTGTTAAACTATTTTACCGGTTTATCTTCAGACTATTTAAGTGTTTAAGTATAGAGATTGTTGGCATACTAATTCACCCCCCCTCTTAGTATTCATCGATTGGTATTAGAGCCTACCTTTCTATAAGTTTAACCACTTGGAAAGAGATATGGGGGAATACACCTTGAGGGAACTTACTTAGCGGCTCACTCAGTCTGAGCAAGCCTATGATGATCTTATGGTCAAATACAAGGCATCTCAAGCTAAAAGGAGAGAACATGCAAAGAAGTTGATGGAGCTATTTGAAAGTAGTTCTGAAGATGAAGCAAATATGGAAGCCATGATTGCAGAAGTAAATAATCTAAATGATTCAAACTCTAATCTGAGAAAGGAGTTGGAAGGAGTGACTATCAGGTTTAGTCAAGAGCTTGAGAACCGGAGGAAAGCTGAAGATCTGGTAAAGGACAGAGATCATGAGATCTCCAAGTTGAAACAAGAGATTAGTGCACTGACTGCTCACCTACATGAGAGAAGGATGGAAAAAGAAGGAGTACAAGATGAACTAAGCATAGCTATCTCTGAAAATGCAAGCCTAATGGAGACAAACACTGCTATTTCCAAAGAACTCTCTGAGTCAAAGGAAATACTTGCTAAGTTCAACAAAAGTACTGTCAAGCTAGAGCAAAAGCTTGAGTCATCTAGACTGGTAAAGAATACTAATGGACTTGGTTTCTTTGGACATGAGGAAGGAGAATCCTCAGGAACAAATGTTGAAACATCAAAGAAGCAATCAGCACTCAAAGGAAAAGGTAAGCAAAAATTCAAGCCTGTTTGCTTTAACTATCTTAAAGAAGGACACACTGCCAATGTATGTAGGAGCAAAGCCTAAAATAATTTTCCTTACTTTATTAACAACGTACCTAGATCCAATAAGTTCAATGGTCATTGTTATGCATGCAACAATTTTGGGCATAGAGCATTTGAATACAGATCTGTGATGAACAATATCGGAAGATATCCTCAGAGGACCCAAGGAGTTGGTCCTGAACCATTTGTAAACCAGAACCACAACCAGTTTAATGTCTTCAATCATGAGTCAAGAAGCAGTGGCCATCAAGCGGCAACCAGATGGAGAGAAAACTATTGGATTTGTCATGGACATGGTCACACTACTACAACATGCAGAAGGAAGAATGGAAACATGAACAATGGACCTTGGAGAGCACCTGGATTGGTTTGCTATCACTACAACAAACTGGGTCACATTGCAAGATTTTGCAAAAGAAGAAAGAGTATATCTGATGATATACCAATCACTCAGAAAGGATAAATTGATGTTGAAATAGTTCAAGTGGACATGAACAAAACTTGGAGGAAGAAACCAACAATGTTGGAAGAGGAACCGGTTTCTACACCTAGTGTGGAAATATCAAAACTGACAAACTAAGCTCCAAAGAGGCTTAGGGGGAGCAAACGGCAAAATGATTGTGAACCCCCAGTTACACCGGTAAAAGACCTTAACTGGTATGAAATACCTGTCACTTGGCAGAAGACCAAAAATGGTAAGAGAGGCAAATTAGGGTTTATGCACTAATAGAGGAGCATTAATGGCGGTAGGTGAGAGACATGTATAAAAGCATATTTCAAATTATTTCTCACTATCAGTTTTTGAGTGAAGAAAAGTTTTTCAAAGTACAAAGCGAAGAAAAGGTGATTTGAGCTAAGATTTCAAGAAATTGAGAAGTCTTGAAGGAGATTCAAATTTAGTTTGCAAACGGTCATGGAGAACACAAAGCGGTGATTTGGCAACCAACGGAGAGTGGAGTGAAGCTGAATCAGGAAGCCCTAAATTTGTGTTTTAAAGGTATTTTTCATGTTCTTGAAATACTTTATAATAGATTTTGCATCTCATACTAGTTCGAGTACATCCATTGAGTCGGAAAGTTTCATTCAAAGGAAGTCCAAATATAATGCCTTATCACAAGTTCTGGCTGGAGTAATCGTAGAAGAGGGAATTTTAGACTATATTGATTGCAAAATAGAAGACCTAGGGTCTTTAGCTATTCACACCTAGTTAGGTTTATTTTGCGGCAAGGACAAGAAAATCAAATCAAATTTTAGTATCCTAGAGAAGAAGAAACTTCATAATGCAGTATACTTTCTAGAAGATTTTACGGAGGATCATATCAGGATCATTTTGAGCAGAGTCCATGGTGACAAGATGTACCTAGAGAGGATGCATGATATCACGCCATAGGCAATTCATGCAATCACTAGTTTCTGCAACATAGGGGAAGTGCCAGCCCTAAGAATGATAAGCAAAACGGAAATGACCAAGCTCACCGATTCAACAAGTGACTCATGAGGTATGATAGTTAATCCTATCGAGGATGATCTGGTGAAGTACGCTTGCATGGTGATAGGCTACAAAACATTCTCAGCCAGTAGGATTAATTCTATGTCTATTGCAGTGGTAAATGCCACTTATCAGATGATTAAAGAGGACGCATCATTTGACCTATGCACCGTTATGCAGAGGCAACTCCTATCTAATCTGAAGTCGATTAAATAGGATAATGCACTGAGATTCAAGTTCAGACAACTATTGGTTGGGTTGTTTTTCTATTTCCAAGGCTACTTTCCTGGAGTAGGAGATGTCCAGTGGTCTCCTGACCAACTGGTAACCAAGCAGATCAAGGAAAGCATACAAGCCATTGGAACCGGTTACCCTGAGGTGCTGAACAAATATTTTGATGAGTTCAGAAGGAAGATGAGTCAAAGGGTAAGGATCTTAGGTGATGTTGTTAAGAAATACAAAGATGACATCTATTTCACCATTCAGGTGGACAAATGCCTAATGGAGGCTGTTGAGCCTAGAATGGAAGAAGTGGAGCCAATGGGCTATGAGGTGATGTATGATATGCTGGAAGGGTATGCCTCAACCCTTATTGCCTCGCCTCTTGATCCTATGGCTAAGAGGACCAGAACCTATTTGGAGAGGATTGCACATGCCAAGGAACCATCTGTTAAGAAAGGAAAAGAACTGGTAGTAAAGAAAGCCAAGGTAGTGCCTGCAACATCAGCACCGACTACTACTACAACTCCAAGAGTGACCAAGTGGTCACTTGCAAAGAAGAAACCGGAAGTGGCATCGGCAAAAGTCTTCGAAAGAAAAAGGAAGACTAAGTCAAATGAACCAAACTTCGAAGAGACTAAGTCTGATGAAAAGCCAAAGAAAGCCAGATAGACAAAGAAAATGAAGAAAAATAAACTAGCAGTATCTGCACCAGTAAATATTGATATCTCCTCATATAAACCTTTGACACATTATCAAAGGACAATAAAGAATATTAGGAGAAAATTACTTCATGATTTAGTTGATTATTATGATGATTTCAGTGATGAGGAGAAAGAAGTATTACAGGAAATCATTATTTATTTGTGTAAAAATGATCGGTCACCATCAAAGATTAAATCTCAGACACCAGATTCTTTATATAAAGCATTAGATAATAAATGGTGCATTGCCATTGAGAAAGAACAGGAGATTAGGGAGAAAGTCTTTGCATAGTACTTTCCCGACCTCTCAAATTAAAAATTATTTGATGTTTTGGATCAAAATAAAGGACTCTTCTTCACAAGGAGAAGAAGACTATGGCTGTTAGAGGGGAGAATTGATGATGTTGAAAAAGACACTCATCAGCATATGGATTATGCTATCAATTCTCACAAAGCACGTATGGCCAACCTGCAAGCGGAAAAAGAACTAGTTGTATCCAAACTAGATAAAGTTTTTGATGAGAAGGAAACCCGGTTGAAGAACCAATCAACAATATTGATGTCAATGCACTAGACATAGAAGATGTCACTTAGGACATACCTTCTGAAGGAACAGAATAGGGTCAACAAGCCAAATAGGGTAGTGAGCAAGCCAAGGACACACAGGAAGCAACTAAGGAACAGGAAGAGAAGAAGAAGAGGGATGAAGATGAGAAAAAGAGAAAAGAGGAAGAGAAGAGAAAAGAGGAAGAGGAGAAACAAAAAGATGAAGAGAAGAAGAAGCAAGAAGATGATAGGAAGAAGAAAGAAGAAGAGGATAAAGAAGAAAGGAAGAAGGAAGAGGAAGAAAAGAAGAAGAAGGAAGAGGAAGAAAAGAAAGAAGAGGAGAAGAGGAAGGAAGCAGAAAGGAAAAAGAAAGAAGAGGAAGACAAGGCACAAGAATAGAAGAAGGAAGTAGAGAAAAGGAAGAAGAAGTAGACAAGGCAGCGGAAGCAATGAAGAGCACATAGATGGAGACTCTGAAGGCCATCGGGAGTCAAGCCAAACCAGCTAATATCTCCAGTCCTATCGATCTCCAGTCTGCAAGTGAGTTGGAGCTTATGCAGAGCATCAAGGTTGCTCAAGAGCGTCTTGAAATCATATGAAGGAAAAAGGAGCAAGACATAATTCAGGTAGCTGTAGACACCCTTACTAGTTTGATCCCCGGTACCAATCTTCCTAACACTGAATCATCAATAGCACAACTCAAACTACTATGTACTGTAGTGGATGATCAGGTGCAGAGCCTAGAAGAAGCAGTTGAGGTAAATGTCAAGAAAGAGCATCAAAAGGCTCTTAACATTGCTTTGGTGAAAAAGTTGAATGAGCTTTGGTTTGAACTTCTAAAAGACCAAAAGCATATAAGGGACGCTTTGGATGAGGGAAACTTGCTACTAAGCAAAATTTGTCAACTTCATCTATTTTGTGATGATGTGCTAACTTAGAAGCAAAAGCTTCAAATGGACTTATAGTCCTACTTGAGTACATTTAAGCCACCTTATGATTCCTTTGCAACTTATGGGCAAACCATTCACCGGTTCCAGATCCAGTCAGCCAAAATGGAGCAAGAGATCAGTACATGGTCTAGAGATTTGCAGGAGCTACAACTGGTTTTACTTCCATGTCTGCAAATTCTTCAAAAGTGTTATCTGAACCTGGATGCCTTGACAGTTACACAGGAGCTGAGCACAGTTGATGCCATGGAGGAACATGTACCATATGCAAATAGAGAAAGAAGTGGCCACCTCCCTACTTGAGTCCTGGTCTCTATCCATGAAACAATTTTTGTAGGACTATAAATAAATTTTTGACAAGTATTATTCATTATTGTCATAAACTTTTATTATTTCAATATCAAATGGAAATAGGGTTGATCAGCGGTACTTTGTCATTGTTGGCAAAGGGGGAGAAGTACTCTATCTATTTGAAGTATAGGGAGAAGTATCTGGTTTTAAAATTTTGATATATTTTTTGATGCATGCTTTATACTCTGATATCTCAATGTTTATGCTTTGTATGCAAAATTGCTATACATTGTATTGATTAATGGATAGTGTATATGCTTAGGGGGAGTAATTTTGTTAATGGCATGTTTTTTATTGTAAAACACTTAGATGTCAAAATTTTATTTTCCTAAGTGTTGCCATCAATGCCAAAGGGGGAGATTGTTGGCATTTTTGATGTTTATATTGTGATTGTCATTGATGGAAACACACTTGTATTGAGATCCCCTTTATATGTATGAGCTAGAGCTCAACCAGTATTTGTTCCAACTAGTATGTTGCATTCTAATCTTTAGACTATTGGTGATTTTGCAGAATGTGTTTCCTGATCTGAAGTGGCATGTCGACCCCAAGAGGTTCATAGATCTCAAGTGGTATGAGGGAGAAAAGTGGCATAACACATTCTTACCAGTCTTTATTTGTCAAACCAGCAATCAGTATTTTGTATGAACCGGTAATACTCTATGCTGAGTTACCAACCGACATTTTGTGATGAGTTACCAATCCACCGATTGTTTGATGGTGTCGACACACTGACGGTGCTTTTTGTGTCTTGTTACTATGTATGTCTAGATTCATTGAACCTAGGAAATTGTAATGTAATCCTATTGGACCGACATGAAATCAGATTCCTTTAAAAGGACAACATGTCTAGGGTTTTATGAGTTGTTGAAAGGGTTTATGTTGTGCTAGGGTTTAAGGTGGTTGATGAGATGTTGTGAGATCGATCTTATCTGAGAAGATCAAGTTGTAATAGTGTGAGAGATAGAGAAGACTGAAGTAATGCTGGAATGCATTAGCAGTGAGCAATACTGGATCTAACCAAGCAGTTTGTGCTATTAGATAGATCAAACACTTGTTGATTACTCACATCTTTGACAAGTCTGTAGCCCTTAATCGGGTAGGCCCAAAAGCCTTTGTAAAATCATCTAACAAGGTGGTTCACCTCTGTGAATCTACAATCCTCTAACAAGGTAGTCTTTAATTGGACTTATCTTCTAACAGAGATTGAGATTCCTAACAGGATCTGTTCTGGTGAAGAACATTGTAAGACCTTAACCGGTCTAGTTTCTATTCTGCAGATAGTGACTTGTGAGTTCCATCTCACCGTGGTTTTTTCCCATTTGGGTTTCCACGTCAAATATCTTGTGTTATGGTTGTATTGCTTTTGTGGGTGAATGCTTTATTTGCATTTTGGTTTGCATGTGTGATAACCAGTTTGTCTGTTAAACTGTTTTACCGGTTTATCTTCAGACTATTTAAGTGTTTAAGTACAAAGATTGTTGGCATACTAATTCACCCCCCCTCTTAGTATTCATCAAAGGATTCATCTCTTCCATTCTTATTCCATCATCATCCATATAAATTTTAGCTCAAGAAATTAAGACTTTTCAACAACAAATGAGAGACATGACTAGTCCTAACAACCATAGCGATTGGTTAGAAAAAATTATGAGGGAAGTGACCACTATGATACCTCTAATCAAAAGAGAATCATTGTCATGCCGACATTCCTTCTCTTGTGAGACCATTCAAACATGCCAACCTTCATTCTCCAATAAAATCATTCCTACTTCAATTCTACCAACATTAGAGTTGAGTCAACCTTCTTTTTCTTTCAACCCAACATATCAATCATATCAATCACATCAACCCAACATTAAAACCCCTTTCAACCAAATTCCAAATCAACCATATCTATCCACCATTTCATCATCCCCTGAAGTCACACAAGAGCAGTCCACACCATCTTTATCCAATACCACAATCTCCCAAGGGCTATCCATAATACAAATCCAATCTAATCCAAGTTATGATGCTAGTCCTTTCCATGCTCCAGAAATTCAAGATCCAATGCCACCATATATTCCATTTCCAAGAAAACCCACTTCAGAGAGTCTCATTCAAAATCACTTCTCATCAGGCCAAAGTGTTGAAACCTTCCAAAAATCTTCCATACATATCCAAACTCCTTCCACGTTTCAAAAGGATAATCCAAAATCAGAATAAATGAGTCATGAAATAAATCAAAATCAAGAACAAACCCTTTCATCCTACCCAATTTTTGATCAAGATCCCACTTATCAAGAATCCTATGGTGATCCCCTCATTATCTTCTATTCCACTCATAATGATACCCTTTTATCTCAAGAACAAAGTGTGTTGGAAATTGACACTCTACTGGTTAGGTTTCATTATGTTGTCATTCATGGCAACATGTTTTTGGGTTTAGGATTCATATGGTATACCGACAGGCACTTCACAGACTCTACATCGGCACTGGCAGGATAGAAGATTTCTTTGGTCATCAATAATGCAAGTCGACATGGTATGATAAACGACATCGGTATTGAAGGCCAACACATCTTGGATCTGGCATCAACAACTTGTTTAATTCTTATTCATTTATGTTATAAGGCTGACATGTATCATGTAATTATATATATATATCCTTGTAAGCTGACATAAGGCATAAATTTGTATAGGGTATATATAGGATATGCATAGATAGAAAAATGAATGGATATATAAGGTTATGGATGTAATGTAATGCAAAATATATCAGAGAGACTATGTATGTGAGGAATTCATTGTAAGGGTTATTCTAGTATTGAGGTTTTAACTAGAATAGATAGAGCTTAAACCGAAACTATATTTTGGCATGGGAGATGCTATACTAAGCAGTTCACTATTCTCTGGATTGTAGTCTAGAGTATTATGTAGTCAGTAAGACTCCTCTTGTGATGTGCAGTGTGCTCTAGGCTGTAAGACTTCCTGCAAGTGCAGGCTCAACATATATTGTAATATCTCTTCATATGGCCAGTGGATTGATATTGTGGGTTGCAAATCCCACCGTGGTTTTTCCTCATTGAATTTTTTCACATATAAATCTATGTGTTATGGTTCTCATTTATATGTTTGGCTTAATGGTTACATTGCTTCTTTCAATTCTGTCTATACTGGTATACCAGTTGGTGTATGTATGTTTTGTTAAAGATAATTTTTTTTATTTTGGTATAACACTGATTCACCCCCCGTCTCAGTGTTATTGGTTTCCAACAATTGGTATCAGAGCCTTGTGCCTCGAAGGAAGTTTAACAGCTTGAGGAAGATCTTGAAACTGGAATCATTGAATATGGATTTGGAGAAACAACTTGAGATGGCACTTGAAGATTATGATGTTGAAAGATTGAAGAACTTAAAGTTACAAGATGAGTTGAATTTTGCTAAAGAATTTATTCTTGTCCTACAAGAGAGATTGTCATCTTGTCAAGCTAGGAGGAAGGAAATTTTCCAAAATCAAGATGATGAAGATGCACTTAAGGAACAATGTCAGAAATTTAGTCAGGAGAACATGATTATGAAGAATGAAATGCAAACTACGACTATGAGGTTATCCAAGGATATTGAGGACAGAAAGAAAAAGGAAGAAAATCTTGTTGTATCCCTAAAGAACAAATTTGAAGAATGTGGTAGGTTGACTCATAAAAATGAGATATTAAGGTCTAATTTGGTACAATCCCAAAGAAATGAGCAAGAGATTGAGAGACAAATGACAGTACTAAGAGATGATTTAATTTCTGTGAGTGAATATAAATAAAAATTCAAGATCAACTCAGCACAACTTGATGAGTTACTGAAGAGATAGAGGCAAACTGGAGATTCCAGTGGACTTGGATTTGAGAAAGGACAAAGTTTCGGTACTGCTAATGAAGATCAAAACCATAAGACACTGATAAGGAAATTCAATTCTTATAAATTCAATGGTAGATGTTTCATTTGCAATAGATTTGGTCACATGGATAGGCAATGTAGAAATAGAGCAAATCATAGCACTGATTCTGCTCCCAGTAAATGTTTTAAATGCAATAAAATTGGTCATAAGACAAAAGATTACAGAATGAATGTAAAATGCTATGCTTGTGGAAAATTTGGACATATGGCTAATCAGTGCAGGTCAAGTAATTTCACCAGTTTTAGCAAGACAATTCAAAAGAACAATGTTACATGTTATGCATGCAATGAAGTCAGACATATTGCTAAGTTCTTTAGAAGCAAAAATCCACCAGTTGGAAATGGAGGAATAAATGATATAGACAAAGAGAAGGTTAATGAAATACGACAAGATAATATTCAGAGATGGGTCAGAAAGACTGAAGAGTGATCATCATATGGGAATGTCCCGGTTACCTATCTGGTAGAAGAGGCCACTCCTACACCTACAGTGAGCTCATCCAGTAACTAAGGCAGATGCCTTAGGGGTAGGAAAATTTCATGTGAGATGATGCATATGCCCCTGGAAGAGATTCTGGAAGATGTTCCAGATATTGGAAAGGATTATCTGGCATTGATATATTCAGAGTGAGATCTGGTATCATTCATCGACAGTCATTTATGTCAACAAAAAATTAGGGTTTTTTCGATGGATAAAAGGTCGATTACACTTCATTATTAATCACTCAGAATTCAAAGTGATTTCAGAGAAATTCAAAGCAACTGAGTGCAATCAAAAACTATTCAGAGGTGATTAGATTTTATCTTGAACGATCACACCAGCATCTGGAAGGATTTCATAAGAGGTTTTCACCGGCAGAGTTCTAAAGGTATTTTCCTTGAATCATGGAATCCGGATCATCTTCTGCTCCTATTTTTGTTACAAATCCAACTGTAGTAAAAATTAAGGACCACCCCAGACCAATTTTCAAATTGTATACACATGTGACTACCAAGGAAGATTTAGTTGGAGCATTTTCTCGCATCCTGGAGGGAGTAGTATATGTAAAAGATATCCATTGTCATATAGAGGACCTAGGTACTTTGGAATGTTAGGTCCCAGAGACAACTAAGAGGGGGGGGGTGTGAATCAGTTGTCAAATAAATTCAAACCAAAAACAACTTAACCAACTTAATGCTTAATACCAGTGAACTAGTTAAGTATGCCGGTAGACAGTGTTAATAGTTAATTGCTATACCGGTAAAGATTAATGTATGAAACATAAACACAAAGTTATCCATAACACATAACACCAATATTTGTACGTGGAAACCCTATAAAGGGAAAAACCACGGTGGGAAACCTTACCCACAATCAGATGATACTACTGTAGATAGTAAGTGTACATAAATGGGGTCTGCACATGCAGAAAGGCCAACAACCTAGAGCTCACTGCTCAATCAAAAAAGGGAGTCACATTGACTACAGTTGGATGGTTAAATCCAATAAGAATGTACTACAGAAAATAGCATCTTCATATGCTGGATTCAGTACCGGTGTAATGCTGATATGCTTCTACAAAAACCTAGCTTCACCTTCAAATGATGTCTTCATGTATAGCTCTACTTATTCTCGCATATACCTTCTCTTAATTCTTTTTCACATTCCACATTCGATCTTATAAATAAGATCTTACATTTATACCATAACCTAAGACCAATTTTAGTAGGTCGGCTCTACAAGACATTACAATAAAAACATTTTACAAACAATATATTATCTGATGCAATAACTGATTAAACATGTCGGCTTAATGCATTTACAACAATAATAAATCATCTTCATAGCGTGCCATGCTGATCTGGAAAAGATAAACCTGCCCGTATAACCCTAGGTAACCCTGGACCTATTTGCCGGTAAAAGCAAATATGAAAATATGATTATACTAATGATTAACTCTTCAAAACAAAGTGTCCACATGATGTCTTTGATAGTACCAAGTGTCTTCCATATCACTCCAAGTGTTGATGATCATTATATCTTGTCAGTGAACCATATACCAGTAACTGTGCAATAGTTACTTGCTTGCCAGTGAATGCTGTTGGATCTCCAAAGTGCTAGTGTTTTAGTAGGTGTTGACATCAATGACAAAATCATACCAAAATACCAACAATCTCCCCCTTTGGCATTGATGGCAACACAAGATGGAAAAACCATCAAAGTGCCAAAACAAAAATGCCAAAAACCAAAAACCAACAATCTCTCCAAAAAGATAACCAGAATATAGAGAGTAATAATCTCTCGCAAACAACAATCTCTCCCCCTGGGAGCAACATGTGTTAACCAAAGTTCTTTTTAAAAGATAATGTGTTTTTCCATAGATATCTCTCCCCCTTTGACATCAAATGCCAAAGTAATAAAACCAAGTTCATATACAAAATATCAATCAATTCAATATACCAACTACTCCCCCTGAGAAGTAGCTTCCTCATCAAAGACCGGAGTAAAAGATTTGTCTTTTAATTTCTGTCAGTTGATGATAATCATCAACTATCTAAGTCTCTACCGGTGGTGGTATGACTCCAAGCTGATCTTTGAGATATTTAAAAGTCTCCTTAGGCAAAGGTTTTGTGAAAATATCTACAAGCTATTCTTTAGTATTCACATAAACCAGTTTTATCTCCTTTTCTTCAACTTTTTCCCTTATAAAATTCAGTTTGATAGAAACATGTTTTGTTTAGAATGTAATACCGGATTCTTAGATATATCAATTGATGCAGTGTTATCACAATATATAGTAATAGGTTCCTTGCATTTTACCTTTATGTCTTTCAACATTTGCTTAAGCCATAGTACCTATGTACAGTTAGTTGCTGCTACAACATATTCTGATTCTGCTATTGATAAAGATGTATAGCTCTATTTCTTACTCAACCAAGAAACTAATCTCTTTCCAAGAAAGAATGCTCCGCCGGTGGTGGTTTTTCTATCATCCACATCTCCTGCCCAATTTGCATTTGTGTATGCACATAGATCAAAATTTTCATCTCTAGGATACCATAATCCAAGATTTGCAATGCCTTGTAAGTACCGAAAAATCCTTTTTACTGCTGATTCATGATTTTCTCTAAGATTACTTTGAAATCTAGAAAAAATACATATTGCATTCATAATATTAGGTCTAGTTTATGTCAAATACAGTAAACCTCCTATCATAGATTTGTATCTAGTTGGATTAACCAGTGTAGATTCATCCCTTTGAAATAATTTGTCATTTGTGGTCATAGGTGTGCTTATCGGTTCAGAGTTTTCCATCCCAAATTTCTTTAGTAACTCTTTCAAGTACTTGGATAGACTCAAAAATATACCTTTGTCAGTCTGTGAAATCTGCAATCCTAAAATGAATTTTATTTCTCCAATCATAGACATTTCAAATTCTTGCTATATTTTAATAGAAAATTCTTTACATAATCCATCTTCTCCTCCAAAGATTATATCATCAACAAATACTTCTATAATCAAGATATCATCATTAGTTATTTTGTAATATAAATTGTTGTCTACATTTCCTTTAGTAAAACCAATCTTTAAAAGATACTTATCCAACCTTGCATACCAAGCTCTTGGGGCTTGTTTCAATCCATACAGAGCTTTTCTTAACCTACAAACCATATCATTGTCATCTGTCAAAAAAAATCCATCACGTTGTTCAATATAGACTTCCTCTTCAAGATCTCCATTCAAGAATGCACATTTAATATCCATTTGATAAACTTTGTAGTTTTTGTGAGCTGCAAAAGCCAAGAATAATCTAACTGCCTCAATTCTAGCTACCGGTGCAAAGGTTTCGTTGTAATCAACTCCTTTCTAAGAATATTCCTGACACACTAGTCTTGCTTTATTTCTGACAACCTTACCATCTTCATTAAGTTTGTTTCTAAATACCCATTTGGCTCCAATTACATTTTTATCTCTAGGTCGGGGAACTAATGTCCAAGTATTATTTTTCTCAATTTGTTCTAATTCTTCTTCCATCGCTTTAATCCAAAATTTATCTTCACATGCCTCATTAATAGATGATGGTTCAATTTGAGAAATAAGACATACCTCTTCATTGGCCAAACTTCCTCTTGTCATAACTCCTTTAAATTTGTTTCCAATTATCTGATCTCTAGAATGATTCAATCTTACATACCGGGGTGTCTTAGTTTACTATTGTTCTTCAATTATTGTGGAATCCTTTGATGGTACCGGGGTAACTGGATCTTCATTCTGTACTGGTGGATTTTGTGTAGGTTCATTTGTCACAATTTCTATTTGCCGGTTCAGAGTCTATATACCTTGAAGTTCCTCTGAATTGTTCATCAATTTTTACATTTGTACTCTCAACAATTTTCTACAATCTCTTAATAAAACATCTATATGCCTTGCTCTCAGATGAATAACCAAGAAATATTCCTTCATCACTTCTAGGATAAAATTTGCCAATTTACTCATCTCTTCTAATATAACATTTACTTCCAAAAATTCTGAAATACTTAAGAGTAGGAGTATTACCAAACCATAGTTCATGAGAGGTCTTACCAGTTTCACCTTTGATGTGAACTTTGTTGAAAGTATAAATGGCTGTGCTAACTGCTTCTCTCCAATATACATATGGTAAATTTGCTTTAGATAACATACTTCTTGCTGCATCTAAGATAGTTCTATTTTTCCTTTCAACAACTCCATTCTGTTGTGGTGTCCGAGGTGCTGATAACTGTCTTCTGATTCCATTCACTTCACAGAAAGTATTAAAGTCCTTAGATGTGAATTCTCCTCCTTGATCTGATCTTAAACATTTGATTTTCTTACTAGTTTCATTTTCAACCATTGCTTTGAATAGTTTGAACTTTCCCAGTGCTTTTGATTTTTCTCTGAGAAAAGTAACCCAACACATTCTAGAATAATCATCAATAATTAGCATGAAATATCTATCACCTTGTAAGCTTTTAGTTCTAGCTGGACCACATAAATCAGTGTGAATCAAATCAAGAGCATTATTGGATTTTTCTGGAATACTTTTGAAACTAGCTCTAACTTGTTTTCCAAATTGACATTCCTTACATATTGTATTCTGAGGTTTCACAATTTTAGGTAGATCTCTAACTGCCTTAGAAGTACTGATTTTCACCATGCTATCAAAGTTTACATGACAGAGTCTCTTATGCCATAACCAACTTTTATCTGTATGTGCAATCAAGCATGCCTTTTCACTGTTATTCAAATGAAAGATATTACCTCTAGTCTGATTACTGGTTGCAATTTCTAAACCAATTCTATTCATGATTTTGCATTTTCCATTCTTAAATTGTAACTGAAATCCTTTCTCAACTAATTGACCAACACTTAAAAGATTATGCTTTAATCCTTCAACATAGTAGACATTGTGAGTGTTATGCTTACCATCAAGAGATATTGTACCCTTACCTTTGATTGAATAGGCTTTGTCATCTCCAAATCTTACTAAACCTCCATTGTATTCTTGAAAGTTCAAGAATTTACCTTTTCTCTTGTCATATGATGTGAGCATCCTGAGTCAATGATCCATTCATCCTTTACTTCAACTTTAGCTACTAGGGCTTGTTCTACCAGTTGAGCAGTAGGTGCTGGTTGATCTTCTGTTATAGCAACAAAAACCCATCCATTGTCTGTTGGATCCTCATCAAAATCATCAGTCACACCTTCATCAGCAATGTAACAAGATTTGTCTTTGTTCTTAAATTTGTATCTCTGATATTCAGGATTAGGCTTGTATGTTCTTCTAGCTTCTTCTCTTAGTCTAGCATGTCTATCAGGGCATCTCAAAACCATATGACCAATCTTATTGTAGTTAAAAGATTTAAAGGGTACTTTACCTTCATACTTACTTCCAACTGGACTTTCAAGCATTTTCCTTGCAAATAGTGCTTCAAGTTCTTCATTCTCCTTCCTAGTTTCTTCAAGTTCTCTTGCATAAAAGGCTTTCCAATCTGATTTGTCAAATGATGGATCAGATGATGTTGATGCTTTAAAGGCCAAATCTATCTTTATAGTAGCAAAAGGACCAAATTTCTCAATTTCAAAAGCTAAAAGTTTTCCAATCAATGTATCCCTAGTTACTGATGTATTGGGCATTATTCTCAACTCATTTACAGGAGTAACCTTCATTTTATATGCCGGTGGAAATCCTCTTGATAGTTTTGAAACAATTTCATGCTCACTTAAGGTTCCTCCACAACATTTAATACCCAAAACAATTTCATTTACTCTTTCCATAAAAGAAGAAATCCTTTCATCTTCTTCCATTTTTAGATGTTCATACCTGACTAGGAAGCTTTCAAGTTTTGCAATCTTGACTATGGAATCTCCTTCATTCAGTGTTTCCAAATGATCCCAAATAGCTTTAGTAGTAGACCTATATGATAATCCCATGATTTGTTGATCTGATAAAGTGCTCAAAAGTGCTTCTCTTGCTTTGCAATCATTCTCCTCATCTTTACCTAAGGTAGTTGGAGTAGTCTGACCAGCTACAGTAGCAGTATAACCATTCTTTGTAACTTCCTAGATGTCTTTACCAATGTAATTCAGATGTTTCTCCATTCTAATCTTCCATATCCCATAGTTGGTTCCATCAAGTTTAGGACTGTCCTTCTTGAAATAATTAGTATTCATTGGATCTCCTCAAGTTGTTAAACTTCTACAAAAGAGGACTAAGATCTGATACCAATTGTTAGGTCTTAGAGACAATTGAGAGGGGGGGGTGAATCAATTGTCAAATAAATTCAAACCAAAAACAACTTAACCAACTTAATGCTTAATACCGGTGAACCAGTTAAGTATGCCGGTAGACAATGTTAACAGTTAATTGATATACCGGTAAAGATTAATGTATGAAACATAAACACAAAGTTATCCACAACACATAACACCAATATTTGTACGTGGAAAGCTTGTAAGGGGAAAAACCATGGTGGGAAACCTTACCCACAATTAGATGATACTACTGCAGATAGTAAGTGTACATAAATGGGGTCTACACATGTAGAAAGGCCAATAGCCTAGAGCTCACTACTCAATCACAAAAGGGAGTCACACTGACTACAGTTGGATGGTTAAATCCAATAAGAATGTACTGCACAAAATAGCATCTTGATATGCTGGATTCAGTACTAGTGTAATGCTGATATACTTCTACAAAAACCTAGCTTCACCTTCAAATGATGTCTTCATGTATAGCTCTTCTTATTCTCGCATATACCTTCTCTTAATTCTTTTTCGCATTCCACATTCGATCTTACAAATAAGATCTTACATTTATACCATAACCTAAGACCAATTTTAGTAGGTCGTCTCTACAAGATATTACAATAAAAACATTTTACAAACAATATATTATTCGATGCAATAACCGATTAAACATGTCGGCTTAATGCATTTACAACAATAATAATTCATCTCCATAGTGTGCCATGCTGATCTGGAAAAGATAAACCTGTCGGTGTAACCCTAGGTAACCCTGGACCTATTTGTTAGTAAAAGCAAATATGCAAATATGATTATACCAATGATTAACTCTTCAAAACAAAGTGTCCACACGATGTCTTTGACATTACCAAGTGTCTTCCATATCATTCCAAGTGTCGGTGATCATTATATCTTGTCGGTGAACCATATACCAGTAATTGTGCAATAGTTACTTGCTTGCTGGTGAATGTTGCTAGATCTCCAAAGTGCTAGTGTTTTAGTAGGTGTTGACATCAATGACAAAACCATACCAAAATACCAACATGGAAATCAAGGGGATGTATATGAATGAACTCATGGGAGAATTTGGTAAAATCAAACCGGCATACAAACACATTGAAGATCTAGGCTTCATAGATATTCTGGATATTCTGGAACTCATGGATGAGATTGTCAGATATGTACTGTAGCATCCTAAAATTGTGACACTTGCAATTTCGACTGCATTAGGGTCTTCACGATGGCGGCGCAATGTTGAACCTGAATGGAGACCCCAAAACCTGCTTGTGACACCAAAAACTGCATCTTTTTGCACCTTGGCATGATCCCTCCTTGCACCCTACTGTCCCAGGAGGTGGGACCATGGCACCCAGCGCCCTGGTCCCTTGCCCTATTTTGGGCCCAGTCTCCTTTTGGGCATCGGGTCTTGAAGTTTGAAAATTGGAAAATATTGTTTCTAGGTCGGCCTAAGGTCGGGAAAATCAGTCTCTCAACCCTAATTGACAAGTATATAAACTACATTTCCTCTTCCAAAAGAGAGAGGAAAACATATGTGTGCAAAAGGTGGAAGCGATATTCAAACATTCAAACATTCAAACATTCAAGCATTCAAACATTCCTTCAAGAAATTGAGCATTCTAAGTCTCCATTCAAGGATAGGTGTTGCATTCAAGACAAGGATTCAACCATTGAAGAGGAGATCACATACAACATACAACATACTACATACATTACACCTTTGCATGTAAGAATACAAACATTCTTACAACAAGGTATCAGTACTTGTTTACATTACAAACATTTACATTTACAACATTCTCATTTCTTGGTTAATTCCAAAACTGGGATTTGACCTAAAGGCAAACCCCTAATCCCTAACCCCCCAATCATCCTCTCTTTTCTGTGTGTAGGTTGCAGGTACGCGGCTGTAATTGAAGATCTGGAATCCTTGTGCAGAGATGAACAGATCCCCCTTCGTTTTGTGGATTTTTCGGAGGACCATGTGCACTCCAGGCGCCATCGTCCTGTCAACTTTCGCTCAAATTTGCAAAACAACACCGTCTTGACATTTTATTGCTAATTTTAGGTCCGCAGCTTCATCCTGTATCCTTATCTTTGTTTATAAGTGAATCTTTCCTACTTTACATGTATTCCTAGTTCAATCATTCTATCTACATTCTTTACAAAAGAGGGTATCCTTGATGTCTCAACCCTTGAAACTCATTTAAAATCCAGTCTTGCATTGTGTGGGATTAGATCTTGTGGGTTTCAACCCCTCTTTTGAATGTAAAGTCTCTCCTAAGTGAAAACCATCAACCCTAGTGACCTCCCTTCTCTCTCCTTGGAGTTAGGGGGGGGGGGAGAACTACTAGGGTTCGATTTTTCCGCTTTACATTTTGGTGAACCTAATGTGAACATCCTAATTCTAATTATTCATGGTTAGATCTGAAAAATTTGCTTCCTTAATTACATTTCCATGTTTGATCTTTTGCAAATTTTAGAGGTTAATTGCATAAAAACCCTAAAATTTTCTTTTTAGTAATTAAGCTTGTGAAATGTTTAATTGTTAATGCTTGTTTCAGATCTACCCGTCTATTGCAAATTGTCAATTCATATTTGTTCTCTAATTCTAAAAATTAAGTGGTTAAGTTTCAAAACCCTAATTTTTAGAACCCTCTTGATTCAACCTTTGACTGATAATTTCACTTATCAAAACACCTCCAAATCAGCTATAACTTTGGATTCTGCAACAAAATCACAATATCTTTCATCCCTGAAAATTTGGAAAAAAGTTGCGAGGACCGTGTGCACTCCGAGTGCCATTGTCCCAGACATTTTTTTTGAAATTTCGGGAGCTAGATCTTACTGTATTTTTCTGCTAAAATCCAAAATTTTGGCTGATTTTATCAATTCTAACACTTTCAAAATTAAAGTCAAAGTTGGTCTAGTGATTGCTTGGATTAAGAATTCTAATCATTCAAAAAAATTGTTGAAATTGAAATTTGTATCAAAATTGTGTTCCTTACTGTCCTAAATCTGAAAAGTGTGTTAACATTCATTCGAAATTTCAGTGCTTTATTCAAGTTTTTGCAGTTTGTGACTTTTGAAATTAAGTGTTTAATTGCGGCAACCTTGATTTCCGCTTTCAAATTTGAGTTTTGCATGAAATTGAGTCAACTTTTAAATTTCAAAGCTTGCATTGCTTTTAGTATTCCCTCTAAAATCATAAAATTCAAAATTTAGTTTCCCTCTCTTTTTCGAAATTCAAAATTTTGCATTTTTCAACAATCTTGGTAGGGTTCAATTTTGAGATTGCAACTTTAATTTGGCCTATCTACAGATCGTAAAATCACTCAATTTTTTGAGATTAGCTTTAAAATCATCATAACTTTCACCCCTGAAAATTTTGAAAAAAGTTGTGAGGACCGTGTGCACTCCGTTCGCCACAGTCCCCGACATTTTTTCCGAAATTTCGGGAGATTGTCCTGATTGTATTTAACAGCTTAAATCTAGGAGATTGGCTGATTTTATTGAAATTTGCTACCTATAAAATTCAAAATCTTCTCTCTCTCTTTAGTGCATGAGTTTTACAACAATAAGCCCTACTTACACTATTCCCGTTAGACGAAGCCCTAGAATTAAGTCCTTCCAAGGTTTAATTACTGAGGAGATGGAACCTAATTTGAATGGCCTTTTTAACGAGGACATGAGTAATTCTGTAGAACAACTTTCGAAATTGGATAACCAATTTGATGATTTTCGACAATGGATGTCTCAAGAATACCTTGATAGTGAAGCTCTTTCATTAATTGAGGGTCTAAAACGTATGGTTCAAAGTGATAAGAATGGAATTGATATTTTGCATGGTTTTGCACACATTGTGGATTCGAATGTGATGCCTATGAAGAGTTGTGCTGAAACTTTAGGTTACACACAATCTCCTACTCAAGTCAATCATTCTATTCCTTTGACAACTCCTATTGCTAGTATACCTACTTTTACATCAAACATAATGACTACTTCAATACAAGACATTTCACCTATGATCACCAGTCATGGGGGCAATCCCTCTTCTTCAATCAACCCTCTTCCTTCAGTCAATCCAACTTCTTCATTCATTCCTTCAATAAGTGTTCCTATTATATCTCCACAAATGAACATGACACAAGGGGGCAATTCATTTAACCATTCCATTCCTCCTTGTAGTGTTCCTCCTTTCCAATCATCTACTATGACTAACTATCATAGTGTCCCACCACCTTACTCTCAATCAATGCCTTCTTTCAATAACATAATACCTCCATCACAATCTAACACGTCTAATATGAACTCTTTGACTAAAGCAACCATTAACAATCTTGCACAAACTGTCTCTTCTTTACAGCAACAAATTGCCTCTATGAATCAATCTAAGTCTAGTGTGCCCACATTTGATGTTGCGAGCCCACTTTCTCTTGACATTGTTCGAGCTATTCCCCCTAAACATGTTGAAATCCCGCATTTGGAGCTTTATAATGGTAAGGGTGATCCTCTAACACATATTAAGACCTTTCAAACAATATGTACTGATTTTGCTTATGACCAAAGGTTGCTTGCAAAACTATTTACTAGAACATTAAGAGATAAAGCCCTACAATGGTATTGCTCATTGCCTTCTTATTCTATTACTTCTTTCGAACAACTTACAAATGCTTTCATTCAACAATTTCAAAACAATATAAGTCCTAAAGTTACTTTGATTGATTTAATGCATTGTAAACAAGGTGTTAAAGAAAAAGTGATTGATTTCATCGGTAGATATAAGCATTTGTATGCTCAAATTTCTTTTCCAGTACTTGATAATGATATTCAAAGAATCTTTATTTCTAATTTACAAAAAGATATTAGAGAAAAACTTCCATTTTCTAAGTTTACTTCTTTCCAACAGTTGTGTGTAACTCTTCACAATTATCAACTGACTGTGAGTCAAATGGAACAAGCAAATCCTATGGCTCTGAGTGATAAGGGTGATAGTAGTCAACAACCATTTGGGAAGTTTAAACCGAATAGAGAGTCCATTAAATTCAATGAAAACATCATCAACAACAATGTGAATGCAGCATCAGGTGTGCCTCCTATTTCTAAGTTTTTCAAGAAAGAAAGAAAGTTTACTCCTTTGAATGAATCATTGCATAGTATTATGAATAAGTTATTGGAACAAAATGTGCTTACTCTTCCTCCTATAAAGCAAATAGATCCTGCAAAGATTAACTCACCCTATTTTGATAACAAATCTTTTTGTCAATTTCATCGTCATCCTGGGCATGATACTGAAGAATGTTTTGCTTTAAAGCGTAAAATTCAAGATTTGATTGATAATAATACTATCTCTGTTTCTGGTGTGAATGATAAAGGCAACACATCTGTAGCTCCTCCTAACCAAAATCTTAAGATTTTTACTGATCCATTACCTTCTCATACCTCTAATATGGTTGAGACTAATGATTCCTCTTTCTCACCTGATAGTCTTGTGTCTATGACTCTGAATGTGATTAACTTTGTGGAACAACACAAAATCCCTAAAGAATCTTCTATCACATTTGATTCTAGTGAAACTATCAGGGCACCTGATGGTCCTTTATATATAGTTGCAAAAGTAAAAAATACACCTTTTTGTGGAGTGCTTATTGATCCTTCTTGTATGATTAATGTCATTACCGAAGAATTTCTTTTTACTTTGCAATTGAATCAAGTGATCTATGTTGAAACAAATGTGGTTGTGAAATTATTTGAGGCATTTTCTTCTCCTGTAATTGATTCTATTACATTACCTATTGAGGTTCATAATAAATCCCTTGATCTGGACTTTGCTATTATTCCATCGTCCGAACAATTTCGTGTGAAGCTAGGCTATCCTTGGTTATCTTCCATGAAAGCTATTGCTTCTCCTATTCACAAGTGTTTGAAATTTCCCCATAATAGTGAAGTTGTTACTGTCAATCATAGTCTCTTTAAACCAGCTGAAAGAACTTCTAGCGTTCCTATTGATTATTTTTGGCCTAAACAATTCCAATCTCTTCCACTGCGGAGTGATCATCTTTTCAAATCTTATCAAAAGTGGAAAAAGGATATGATCCTATCTCTAAGTGAACCTAGAACACCCAAAATTGATATTCCTATCGTTCTTGAGAAGGAAGTTCTTCCTTTGAAAGATAAAACTAATGTCTTTCCTCAAGAAGATTCCCAACCCATCCCTATGAATGTGACTATGCCTATGACTAATAAAATTCCTAAAAGTAGACCTATACCTTCTCGTCATGATGGACTTGGTCTCCTTCCTAAACCAAATATTCCTCCTTTATATGGAGCAGTTCCTCCTCCTTCCTCTTATGGAGACAAGAGACCTTCCTCTTCTCCTATTATTCAACCTAAGAGACCACAACCTAAACACCCAAGTGATAAGGATGAGAACATTCCTCCTCCTCAATCTTCTCAACTTCCTACTAAGACTCGATGAAATTGTTCTGCACGTGAACGCTGATGAAAGTGTCATCTTAGAGCTCAGGCAGTTGCTTCTCAAACTTTGCAATCCCCAAAAACACCTTCAGCTAGTATTATTCCATTTTCTCCTCAACCAAAAATTGAGCCAAAATCTCCTAAACATAAGGTGCATGATGGTCTTGATCGTGTGCGAGTTAAAGATCCTATTTTTATAAATCTTGATGATGATATAGATGAAAATGTTACTCCTCTTGCTTCTTTTCATTCTGATAGTGAATATGAATATGTTGATGTTGATAACCATTTATCTAACGAATTTTCTGAAGCACTTATCCTAGCTCCTAGACAAGAACAACATGGCTTGGAACATGAACATAGCCCTTGTTTGGATCTTGTGATAGCTCCATCTGCTGTGTTGGATGTTCCTCCTCTAGCGTGTTTCCTGCCTTCCCAAAATATTGATTAGCAAGATTGGGGGGTGGATGACATGCTAGACTAGTTTCATTTAGCATAGCAGACTCTCTCCTCCTCTCTTGATCTCTTTTGTTACTTCTTCTATGTGTTATTCTCATTCTTCTATTTTTTGTCCTTAGTGTTGTCTACCTGAGGACGATGCAAAGCATTGAGATCTCTTTTGGTCTCTCTCATGTTGACTCAAACGACACGTGTTCCCTTCTTCTAGGTGACCTTCCTTGATTGGGGAATGAAGAAAAATTATGCATACATACATATGATATACATGAATTATCATATAGCATACTGACCCCAAGGAAAGTAAAGTCACCTCGTGCTTTGTGTTTTGTGTCTATTATCCTTGGGCTTATCTCACACTTGGGGGCTAAATCCTTGTGATAATGTGCTCCTTTCCCTTCTCATTTCTTATGTGTATCACTACCTTAAGCAATCACCCCCGATGAGGTGTGTGCGATCACTTTAACATAGGGGTGCATACACCTCATTCATATCTCTCCAAGATACTTGAAAATTTCTTGACAAATTTAGCTTTGCCTTGAAAATTTTTGATATCTTTCTTGCATGACTCATAGTGAGGGAACCTTACTACTGATAGCCATGGTTCTCCCTCGTGATCTTCCCTTTTACTTTGTCAATCGAAGTCGTAAGATCCTTAGTCCACTGGAGGCTTGGTGTATCTTGCCTCCTTGACGTGGTGAAAGTTTTTTTCAATGTTGTTTCCTTGTACTTTACCGGAAGTATGGGCGTACGCTTATACTCCCGCTAAAGTGGGGGCTAAATGTAGCGTCCTAAAATTGTGACACTTGCAATTTCAACTACATTTGGGTCTTCATGATGGTGGCGCAACGTTGAACCTGAATGGAGACCGCAAAACCTGCTTGTGACACCAAAAACTGCATCTTTTTGCACCTTGGCATGATCCCTCCTTGCACCCTGCTGTCCCGGGAGGTGGGACCATGGCGCCCAGCGCCCTGGTCCTTCAGGACTAGGGTGCCCAGTGCCCTGGTCCCCCAAGACCATGGTACCCAGCGCCCTGGTCCCTGGCCCTATTTTGGGCCCAGTCTCCTTTTGGGCATTGGGTCTTGAAGTTTGCAAATTGGAAAATATTGTTTCTAGGTCGGCCTAAGGTAAGGAAAATCAGTCTCTCAACCCTAATTGACAAGTATATAAACTACATTTCCTCTTCCAAAAGAGAGAGGAAAACATATGTGTGCAAAAGGCGGAAGCGATATTCAAACATTCAAACATTCAAACATTCAAGCATTCAAGCATTCCTTCAAGCAATTGAGCATTCTAAGTCTCCATTCAAGGCTAGGTGTTGCATTCAAGACAAGGATTCAACCATTGAAGAGGAGATCACATACAACATACAACATACTACATACATTACACCTTCACATGTAATAATACAAACATTCTTACAACAAGGTATCAGTACTTGTTTACATTACAAACATTTACATTTAGAACATTCTCATTTCTTGGTTAACTCCAAAACTGGGGTTTGACCTAAAGGCAAACCCCTAATCCCTAACCCCCCAATCGTCCTCTCTTTTTTGTGTGTAGGTTGCAGGTACGCGGCTGTAATTGAAGATCTGGAATCCTTGTGCAGAGACGAACAGATCCCCCTTCGTTTCACAGATTTTTCAGAGGACCGTGTGCACTCCGGGCGCCATCGTCCTGTCAACTTTCGCTCAAATTTGTAAAACAGCACTGTCTCAACATTTTATTGCTAATTTCAGGTCCGCAGCTTCATCCTGTATCCCTATCTCTATTTATAAGTGAATCTTTCCTACTTTACATGTATTCGTAGTTCAATCATTCTATCTACATTCTTTACAAAAGAGGGTATCCTTGATGTCTCAACCCTTGAAACTCATTTAAAATCTAGTCTTGCATTGTGTGGGATTGGATCTTATGGGTTTCAACCCCTCTTTTGAATGTAAAGTCTCTCCTAAGTGAAAACCATCAACCCTAGTGACCTCCCTTCTCTCTCCTTGGAGTTAGGGGGGGTGGGAGAACTACTAGGGTTCAATTTTTCCGCTTTACATGTACTAAGTAGAGTACATGGGAAATTCATATGGCTGGACCAACCCTACAAAATCACTAAGGAAGCCATTCAGGCAATTACTGGTTTACCATCACTAGGGAAACATCCAAATAAGAAAGTATCAAATGACTTCCTATTACCGATGCTACATCAGATAAGAGATCAATGAAGGTGAACACTATCACCAACATCGACATCAAATTTGGTAGTATGATCATAGATCACAAGGTAACTCAGTCTAACCAAATGAATTTAGTTTCCATTTCATGTATTTTGGCCGCTTATAGAATGATGAGAGAAAATATCGAGTTAGATATCTGTGACTGGATGCTTGAGGAGTTATTGATCAATTTAGGGAAGATTAAAGGTGAGAAGAAGGGCATCTTCTGGTATGGAAATGTGTTAGTGTGCTTAATGTTATACTTTCTAAATGATACCCGCAGTTCTAGAAGGAAGCAATGGGATTCTGACATCCCAATAGGAAGACAACTTAAGCAATCAATTTCTGCATTGGGAAGTCTTAGAGATGACAAGGTATGAGGTTACTTCAAGGCTTTTCAAAAATCTAAGAGGTCCAAAATAAGGATACCTAAGCAAATTGTAGATAAATAATCTACCGACATTTGTTTCATTGTTAAGAAGGATGTGATTCGCATGGAGGTAGTTAAGCCCAAGAATATTTGGATAGAGGAAATGGGATATGAGGTGGATGCATTAATCCTTGATGCTTATGCAAAAATTCTAATAGATGCAGAGATAGATGAAGCAGAAAAAATTTGTGGAACAACACAACAAAAGACTTTTGAGGTTGAAATTGAGTTCAACCGGAACAAGAGGGAAAAACAAGAAGGTAAGGAAAGGAAGGCACTCATTGATGCTATCCCGGAGAAAGGGAGAAAGAAGAAGGATCCGGTAGTTCACATTGAACCTGTGGCTGTAGATTTTGAGACTGATGATGAGACACCTTTAGCTTTCAAAAGGGTTATAAGGAAGAAACTGAAAGAATATAATGTGGAACCAAAGAGACAACTGATTAGGAAAGTCACCATCAAAGTACTGACATAGAAGTAGGCACCCAAGGCTACACCATCAGCTGCATCTGGTACTACCAGAAGGAGGAAGGAGAGTGACACCGAATTGGCACTAGAGACTGGTAATGTAACAATTATTCCGCCTAAGACTTGTGCTAAAATTGTAGATGAAATAACTAAGGATGGGATGCTAAATAATGTTAAGTCTTATTATGATACATTTATAGGTAATGAACATAGAGAGGTAGAGGAATCAATTCTTCTATATTTAGACATCTATAGGAAAATATTAATTGAAATAGAAAATCAAATACCAACAGAGCTATACAACATATTAGATGCTAGAAGGTTATCTACAATGCAAGAAAACAAACACATTAAGATACAAGAACTTTAAGCTATATGTGTTACTATAACTCTAGATGAGATGGAGAAGATGATTGGGGCTGTAGATAGGAAAGTATTTAATATCAAACATTGAATAACTAGCCTGATGTTAGGAAGGATGAATGAGATAATAAAGGAAACATAGAAGGATTGGATAAAATGTTTGGGAGAGCATAGAGGATTCTGTTGATATGTGGCAACTGATTAGCAAAGTACTGTACACTCAAACATTGTAATAAAACCCTAAAAAGGTCGACTTTGTTGCCCTAAAAACGCATGTTATAAGCAGTTGGGATGCTTAAGGCATTGGAAGGTTGATGTACTATTTTTGCTAGATAATAAGAAAGATTGGATGGCTGTGTATGGTGGACATAACCCATTCTGGGTGAAGCACATTAAATCTTTGTGTTATCTGTGTCCTATTTTATTTCTTTATCTTGTGCATTTAAATCTGCATATAATTGTTAGTTCATATTTGCTTCGGATCTTCTTGAAACCCTAACAATTGGTAACAGAGTGAGGTTTTCTATAAATTGGTAGGACTTTTCGATTTGAGTGGGAACAATGGAGGATTCCAAATTCAAGGTCGAAAAGTTTAACGACCAAAATTATTAGTTATGGAAAATGTAGATGAAGGATTACCTGCATCAAAAGGATTTATGGTGGCCATTGGAAGGAAAAGCAAAGAAAGCGACCACAGTGTCAGATGAAGAGTGGGACATTTTAGATAGAAAACCACTAGGATCCATTTGATTGTGCCTTGCACCATCTGTAGCTTTCAATATAACAGAAGAAAAGACAACTGCAGATTTGAAGGCGACATTGGCTAAGTTGTATGAGAAACCCTCAACTTCGAATAAGGTATTTCTTATGAAGCATTTGTTTAATTTGAAAATAAGTGAGGGAGGATCTGTAGCAGAGCACTTAAATGAATTTAATACAATTACCAGTCAATTGTCTTCAGTAAAAATTACTTTTGCAGAAGAGGTTAGGGCTCTCTTGATTTTATGTTCTTTGCCAGAAAGCTAGAATAGCTTGGTTATGGCTATAAGTAACTCTATCACTGGTAAAAATACTTTGATATTTGATGATATTATTGGTGTTATCCTAAGCAAGGAAATGCAAAGGAAAAGCATAGGTGAGACTCCAACATCATCGAGTAGTGTTTTGAATGTGAAGAATAGAGGAAGATCAAAGGAAAGAGGAAAAGGCCCTAGGAATGAGAAGTCACGAGGGAAGTCAAAGAAAGATTGCTGGTACTGCAGAAAGCCTAGTCATCTAAAGAAAGACTATTGGTCTTGGAAAAACAAAGGAGACAAAAATGAAAATGACAGTAAGGAGCTAATATTGCAAGTAATACTTTATACGATGCTTTAATCTTATATTTGGATAATGTTAATGATTCCTGGGTAATAGATTCTAGGGCTTCATTTCATGCTATACCCCATAGAAAATATTTTCTAGATTATGTTCAAGGTAATTTTGGACAGGTATATTTGGGTGATGATGAGCCCTGTCAAATTGTTGGAAAAGGAAAGATAAAGATCAAGTTGCAGAATGGAAATGATTGGTTTCTGCAGGAGGTAAGACATGTTCCTAATTTAAGAAGAAATTTAATTTCTACAGGGGAACTAGGTAGTGAAGGTTGCATAGTTACCTTCTCAGATAGTATGTGGAAGGTCACTAAAGGATCATTAGTAGTAGCTAAAGGTGTGAAGGTAGGCACATTATATCTGTGTACTGGTAACACTTACTCTACCCTAGCTACTACAGATAAAGTTACTACAGGGACAACAATAATAGATGTTGCAAGAATAGATTCGATAATGTGGCACCATAGGCTTGGGCACATGAGTGAGAAAGGGATGAAAATACTTCACTCCAAAAATATATTGCCAGCACTAAAGAAGATTGATTTAGAGTTATGTGAAAACTATGTTTATGGTAAACATAAAAGAGTTAGATTTCTCAAGGTTGTGAAAGAGAAGAAGAGTGAGAAGTTATATCTTATACATTCAGATGTATGGGGACCGGCTCAAGTATCATCTCTTGGTGGCTCTTGTTATTATGTTTTTTTTATTGATGACTCAACCAAAAAAACATGGGTATATTTCCTAAAACAAAAATCAGATGTTTTTGAAACTTTTAAGAAATGGAAAGCTTTGGTTGAGAATAAGACAAGAAAAAAGTTGAAGTGTCTCAGATTGGATAATGGAGGTGAGCATTGCAGCAAAGCATTTGAAGATTACTGCTCCTTAAATGGGATTCAAAGGCAAAAGATAGTTCTAGGAACTCCACAGGAAAATGGTGTGTTAGAGAGAATGAATAGGACTATCATGGAATGCGTGAGGAGCATGAGATTGCATGTTGGATTGCCCTTACATTTTTGGGCAGATGCTATACATATTGTTGTCTTTTTGATAAATAGAGGACCTTCAACCCCTTTAGATGGTGGTATTCCAGAGGAGGCATGGACTGGTAAAAAGGTAAATTATTCTTTTCTGAAAACTTTTGGTTGTGAAACTTTTGTCCATGTTGATAAAGAAAACAAAACCAAGCTTGATGCTAAATCTCAGAAATGTACCTTCATTGGATATGGGATAGATGAATATGGCTATTAGTTATGATATTTTGAAAATAAGAAAATAACTAGAAGTAGAGATATTATATTCAATGAGAAGGTTATGTATAAAGAACAAATGCAAGAAAACAAGCATGAACAGGACAAACAAGAATATGTGGTGTTGGATGAGATTCCTGAAAATGAAATACCATAGGTACCTGATGCTCAGCAACAACAGATTGTCTCACAAACTCCTGCAAGTGTTAGACATTCTATGAGGTCAAGTAGACCCCCTGAAAGATTTTCTCCTTCTTTGTATTCTATTTTATTAACTGATTCTGGTGAACCAGAAGAATATGAAGAAGCAATGGAGGTGGATGCCAAAAAATAGTGGGAGCTAGGCATGAAAGAGGAGATGGACTCCTTGATGAAAAAGAAGACTTGGGACTTAGTCCCTTTACCTACAGAAAAAAGAGCCTTGCTTAACAAATGGGTTTATCGGCTGAAGGAGGAGGAAGGAGGTAAAAAAAGATATAAGGCCAGACTTGTGGTAAAAGGTTTTGCATAGAAAAAGGGTATAGATTATGATGAAATATTTTCTCCAGTTGTAAAAATGACTTCAATTAGAACTATACTTAGTCTTGTGGCTACAGATGATTTACATCTTGAATAATTAGATCTCAAAATAGCTTTTCTCCATGGAGATTTGGAGGAGGAAATTTACATGTTGCAACCACAAGGATATGAGGTCAAAAGGAGAAATTGGTGTGCAGGTTGAAGAAAAGTTTGTATGGCCTAAAGCAAGCACCCCGACAATGGTATTTAAAACTTGATAGTTTCATGGCTGAACATGGTTATCATAGATGTCATTCTGATTATTGTGTATATTTTAAGAGATTGGATAATGGCAGTTATATTATCCTGTTGCTTTATGTTGATGACATGTTTGTTTTTGATTAAGGTAAAAACAGGTTTTGAAGGGGCCCCGAAACCCTTTACAAGCAGAACTTAATTAGAAAAAGTGACAAGAAACAAAAAGGAACAGACCATCGAAAAGCCAACAAAAAACCAAAGAAAACCAGCAAATGCCCCACAAAGCTAGCAAAGCCAACCAGACTCCAGAAGAGAAACTAGTTGATTTTTTCCAGAGCATTCACCAAGGTGTTGCTAATTCCATGTAGCTCTTTAATGTTATCCCTGAGATTAGGGAGATCCTTTGCAGAAGTAGCCACAACTTTCTTGACACTAGCCCTGGTCCTCTTAGCAATGCCACCAATTGGAGTAGCTTCACCACTACCACTTTGGATAGTCTCTTCATCCATGTCAAGTTCCACTACCGGTTTAGGAGAGCTGGTATGATCAAAGACCTTAGCAATATCCTCCAAGTTTTTAGTGACAGCTGATAGGATACTCGGGATAATGCCCAACAAATTTTTCATTACCTCTCTCCCTTCTTCCAGTGAATTAACCTTCTCCTCCATATTCTACTTCCATTTTATCTGATCTCTTTCATCATCCTCCCTCTTCTCATCCATGTTTTTCCCCTTTTTTTCCAGGTTCTTAAGGAGTTCATAGGTCCATCTGTCATAATCCAATCTCACCTCAGTGAGTATTTTGAGATTATCCAAGAATAACCCTTTATCCACACTTTCTGTATCCTCACTTACCCTATCCTTAGTCAAGTCCTTCTTAGAATCCTTGTTCATTTCCCTCTCAGAATTCACATCAGTTTCCTCATTATCCTTGAAATCCACATCCTCCATAGGATGGCTTTTGTCCTTACTAGGGAAATCACTATGGATAGGGCTTTCTTTACCAAACTCATTATCACCACTTTCTTCCTCATTACCCAGCTCCTCATCGTTCCAGTTGTCTTCACCATTAGAGTCATCTATCTCCATTTCACTACTTTCCTTTTCAATTTCCTCTATTTCCATCCCAGGGGCACTTTTTCTTTTTCTGCGAGAGGACGCCTTCTCCTTGTAGGAGTCACCTCCCTCCCTCTTTCTCTTTCCTAGAGGGGTGGATATCCTCTTGTTTTCCAATAGGGCGAGGGTTTTATAGTGCTCATAAATGAGCAACAAAAGCCCGCAATGGAGAATCGGACTAGATGGATTTTTACTATGGTTATTGAGGGACCTGGAAAGGGACCTAAAAAGGTAGTAGGGCAGGGAAACCTTTTTGTCGTGTCTGAAATGGTTTAAAAGAATGAAGTGGTAGGTGTGGGCCCTAGAGAAATGACCCTCAACCATGATGTATTCCATTATTGCATTCAGAACCCAGCTCTAGAGTTTCTTGATATTAATAGCTTCATAGTAACCCTCTGTGGCTTTGCCAATTTTGACCCTCTCTTTCTCTTTTCACAGGAATAGATTAAGAGCATTGTTGGAGACTTTGAGGTCTCAAAAGAAATTAAGACCAGTGTGGAGCATGCCAGTCACTGTAGCTATGAGCCCAGTGTCCAACTTGAGCTTAACCCCATAGATTTTAAAGGATCCATTAGACCAATTTTCAGAAATCTTGGATACGGCGAGATTCACCCTACCTTTATCATAGTCCACAAGCTTCTCCATAAAGCTTGTGAGAGATCCTTTTTCCAGTTTCACCCACACTTTCGGCATTGCTTTCCAAGTTGACGTATTTTCTGGTTCCTCCCTCCTTAAGTCTCCTCCCATCTTCGGATTTAGATTATCAGCTCTATTTCTTTGCAAACTAAGTCCTCCTTTCCCATTGTTACTCAAGATTTTGAACTGGGTAACCCACAAAGCATGCAGCGAATTATTAAAGATTGTTGGGGATCTGCTGCTTTGCCAAGTAATAATGACCTTTCCATCAAGGCATAAAATATTCTTATTCCCTGTCATGATTATGCGGTCCTTCTCTCCCCATATATCGGTCCCTTGTAAGGAGCTCTTTAATGTTTAAATTGAGATCTTCCCCGTGCCAGATCATTTGGGAGTCAGGATTAACCCCTATGTTCGCTAGACAGTCTACCACACTATTTTTCTCTCTAAAGGCATGTTGAATAATTATTTCTTTGAAATTTGCAATGATCTCCCTAGCTTTTATGATAATATTTTTAATTGACCATGATGGCTCCGACTCCCCCTTCAAACACTTAATTTTATTAAGTGAATCTCCCTCAAGCTATAATTTATCATAATTAAGACTTTTGTCTATAATTAAGGTGTTCAAGGCAGTTGAGGCTTTAGCAAAATGACTTGTTTGATTCCCCAAAGGACCAGCCACCGCCATTAAGCAACTTCCAGCAAAATTCCTGATAATGCCCCCATGTCTAGCTTTACTCGGATTCCGCTTAGAGGCCCCATCAAAGTTAGCCTTAATCCACCCCTAAGGAGGAAAACACCAAATGAGACCTTCTCTTCCTTTCTCCTTGCTAGTAGAAGTGGTAGAGATGTTCCTCCTATCTTTGAAGTCTTCTTTAGTAGCTGGTCCATAATCAGTGCCATAGATGCATTCAAATATACTCCTATAAATTTTATCTACCACCACTTCAGGAATAGCCCTCTTATCCCTAAAAATCCTATTGTTACGCTCTTTCCAGATATTCCAGATAACAACCGGTAGAGTAAGTCTCCAAGTCTCCACAATCTTAGGATTAAAATTAGGGCATTGCCATTGCTACCAGGATTCCCCTAGGGAGTTTAGGAAAACCCAACTCAAGTTCCACCTGCTTAAGATGATTTTCTAGATATCCTAACTAAAAGTGCACTGATTAAGAATATGGCAAGCCGTCTCTTCTTCCCTGTAGCAAAGAGAACACCTATTAGGAAAAATAAAACCTCTCTTTTGAAGGTTGTCAGGGTTAAGACCTTGTTTTGGATGAAAATAAAAAAGAAGATATTAACCTTAGGAACTAACTTCTTGTTCCAGACTTTAGCCCAGATAGGAGTTTCTTCCATAGAATCATTATGAATAGCCACAACTGAGGAAACAAAATATTTCCTATATGGGGTTTCCCTCCATATCAATCTATCATCTCTATTGTCTCTGGGAACTTTAGCTAAGAAAGCAATCTGAAGGAACCTGAACCCCAGACACTACTAGCTAAAATCGATCCAGTTCCCATTTCTCCAGTAATCTCTGACCAGCTCACCAAACCTATTTTTGATCCAATCTTTCCAATCTTTAAGGATTGGAACTTCCTCTAAGGGTTTGTCCAAAATCCATCTATCTTCCCAAAATATTTATCTCCTCCCATTCCCAAGGTTCCAAGTTCGACCACCAGTAGCCCAGCTTTTAGCAAATTGAACATCATTCCATATAGCCGAACCTTCAACAATAAAAGAATCATCTAGGAATTCTTCCTTAGAAGGTTGCATATAGAGATATTTGTTTTTCCAGATTGAGTTCCATTCTCTTTCCTCTCCTTTCATTCTCCATATTTGTTTTGTTAATAAATCTTTATTCATAGTACCAATATTCCTTAAGCCCAACCCACCTGAGGCCTTAGGGGAACATATTTTATTCTAGGCAATAAGGGGAATTCTATTTTTGACTTCCACCCCCGACAAAAGAAACTTTTTTTGGATTCTTTCAATGGCTTCCACAAACTTTGTGGGGATTTTGAACAAACTAAGAGCATAAATAGGAAGGTTTTGGAGGGACAACCCCTTTCCAACTAGCAAGTTTCATGTTAAGTCTATCCACCAGCTTATTCCAGAAGGAATCCTCAGGCTTGAAACACAGAGGAAGCCCATTTGCATGTTGTCAGGTCTAACATGCAACATATAAATGATCTTAAATAGAAATTAGCCAAGTCATTTGCTATGAAGGATTTGGGTGCAGCTAAGAAACTTCTTGGTATGAGGATTACATGGGACAGGAAAAATAGAACCTTGAATTTTTTTTCCAAAGCGAGTATATAAAGAAGGTGTTGAAAATATTTAACATGCAGGATGCAAAAGCAGTTAGTACACCTTTGGCTAGTCATTTCAAATTGACTAAGGAGATGTGCCCAAAGGCACAAGAAGAGGTAAAGAAAATGTCTAACATCCTATATTCATCAACTATTGCCAGTCTGATGTATGCAATGGTTTGCACAAGGCCAAATATTGCACATGTAGTGGGAGTTATGAGCATGTTTATGAGTAATCTAGGTATGGAACATTGGAATGCTGTGAAATGGATTCTTCGGTATTTGAAAGGAACTACTACGAAGGCATTATGTTTCAAAGGATCTAATGTTTCTCTGAGTGGATTTGTTGACTTCGATCTGGCAGGTGATATTGATTCATGGAGGAGTACTACAAGGTATGTTTTTACTATAGCGGGAACTGCAGTCAGTTGGATTTCTAGGCTGCATAAGGTTGTTGCACTTTCAACCACTGAAGCTGAGTATGTTGCTACTACAGAAGCCAGCAAGGAGATGATTTGGTTACAATATTTTCTGGAGGAATTGGGTCAGACATAGGAGGATCACCCATTGTATAGTGATAGCTAGAGTGCCATTCATCTTGCGAAGAACTCTTCTTTTCATTCAATGACAAAGCACATTAAGTTTAGTTACCACTTCATCCAAACTGTTTTGGAGGAGGGTCGGTTATAGCTTGAGAAGATTCACACAAGTGAGAATCCTGCCAATATGTTCATGAAGGCAGTTCCATAGGAGAAGTTGATTTCTTCATTAGTTTCTATTGGTCTTCTTGATCGATAATTATGGAGTTTATACAAGTCGAGTCCCAATGTTTTATCCAGCGGATGTTGCAAGTACAGTGGTGTCATCTAGTATCAGTCTCCAAGTGGGAGATTGTCTGGTGTGGAGCTTGATTAATATCCAAGTGGGAGATTGTTGATATGTGGTGATTGATCAGCAAAGTATTGTACACTCAGCATGTATTCTCACCGGGGTTTAGGGTTTTTGTTGATGAAAACCGATATTGTAATAAAACCCTAAAAGGGTTGAATTTGTTTGTTGCCCTAAAAATGCATGTTATAAGCGACTGGGATGCTTAAGGCATTGGAATGTTGATGTACTATTTTTGCTGGATAATAAGAAAGATTGGACGGTTGTGTATGGTGGACGTAACCCATTCTGGGTGAACCATGTTAAATCTTTGTGTTATCTATGTCCTGTTTTATTTCTTTATCTTTTGTATTTAAATCTGCATATAATTGTTAGCTCATATTTGCTTCGGATATGCTTGAAACCCTAACAGATTCTTCACTTCATTGGAAATAAATAATGTCACTATAGATACACCAATTGAAGGGAAAGGTAAAGGAATTATGGGTACACCACCCTCAGTTTTGAAGAATATCAAGATAGTGGAAATTGAGCCAAATGTATAGACAAATACAGAGACACTGGTTAATGCACAAAACATTGTATAGGATATTAACATTGAGGACACTTGTCCTCCAGATACTAATGTACAGGTTGAGGATACTATTCTTAGAGAGGAACCAGGAGTTGCATAGACTGCACCATGTGGCGAAGCCACCTATGCAAGTGAGGAGGTAATAAAGGATAAATCACCAGAGAAAATAGGGGAATCCAGTAGGGAACTAGTTGCTGACATATCATTATTGGCAATTGACACTTCTCTTGTGGTAAAGAAAAAAATCACAGAGATGAGTCCCATGAAACTGATGATGATGGCTTCTCAGAAATTGATGAAGGAAGGAACCACAAACAAAAGGATTATAGATCAATCCATAACTATTTTGCATATTTTGGTCCCAGAATGTAAGATTGAGAATGAAGTGAGCCCTTCTGCCAAGCTTAAGATAATAACATAACACATCTCTAAATATTTTCAATCATTATAGTAGATCTCTAACCGTCTAGCACTTGAAAAATTTACTTTGGCTAAGAAAGCCGCTTTTGATCAGATCATTGACAAAGAGAAGAAAAAGATTGAGGAGAAATTAATTCTGATAGAAAATTATTTGAAACAAAGTACTAATATATACAGGGTATGTTGCAATATAGATATTCTTACAACAAAAGTGGATGAGAAAATAAAAGAGGTACAGACAAAATTGCTAATATTTCTAACTCTTTTGATGGACTAATTTCACTCACCACATCTATAGATGGACAAATTTTAACTTTGGAGAATCAAATTTCTTCTCTTGAAAAAGAAAGAGATAAGATCATTCGGAGAGCCAGAAGTCTCAGAGGTTTGGTGAGTCCAAGATTGGATTCACTTGGTGTTCATAAGAGGGAATGCATGGATATACTTGGTAAGCCCACACTAGCAGAAGTTAATGAGAAAGAATCACTTGCATATTTACTGAGTGGACTTGTATCTATCTCTGGCACACTCAAAACTAGCTGGGATACTTACGTGGAGTTTTTAGAGAAAGGTAACTTGAAAATCTTGAAATTGGTCAAGCTTCGGTAAAACTTTTTTTGGGGGATATTTTGTGTACAGTTGTCATTCTTTGATAGTTCTTTTTACAATTTTTGGGCATTGATGTCAAAGGGGGAGTAGTATACATGTGAAAAAGAATGAAGGGTTGTATACATTAGAGGGAGTTACAATTTTTTTGGAATTTTGGAGTATTGGAGGATTTTGCATATTCAACTCAGTGGGAGTAGGGCAGGATGAAACCAGTAGTTGAAACCATGAACATTTTTCACATGAGTGTTTCCATCAATGCCAAAGGGGGAGATTGTTGGCAATTGACACTCTACTAGTTAGGTTTCATTATGTTATCATTGATGGCAACATGTTTTTGGGTTCAGGCTTCATATGGTATACCAACAGGCACTTCACAGACTCTACACCGACATGGACAGGATCGAAGATTTCTTTGGTCATCGGCAATGCAAGCCGACATGGTATGATAATGGATATCAATATTGAAGGTCGACACACCTTGGATCTGGTATTGACAACTTGTTTAATACTTATTCATTTATGTTATAAGGTCGACATGTATTATGTAATTGTATATATCCTTGTAAGCTGACATAAGGCATAATTTTGTATAGGGTATATATAGGATATGCATAGATAGAAAAATGAATGGGTCTATAAGGTTATGGATGTAATGTAATGCAAAATATATCAGAGAGACTATGTATGTGAGGAATTCATTGTAAGGGTTATTCCAGTTCTGAGGTTTTAACTGGAACAGACCGAGCTTAAATCGAAACTGTATTCTGGCATAGGAGATGTTATACTAAGCAGTTCACTATTCTCTGGATTGTAGTCTAGATTATTATGTAGTCAGTGAGACTCCTCTTGTGATGTGCAGTGTGCTCTACGATGTAAGCCTTCCTGCAAGTGCATGCCCAATATATATTGTAATATGTCTTCATATGGCCAGTGGATTGATATTATGGGTCACAAACCCTATTGTGGTTTTTCCTCATTGAGGTTTTCCATGTATAAATATGCGTCTTATGGTTCTCATTTATATATTTGGATTATTGGTTACATTGCTTCTTTCAATTCTGTCTATACCGGTATACCAGTTGGTGTATGTATGTTTTGTTAAAGCTAAAATATTTTATTCCGATATAACATTGATTCACCCCCCCCCCCACTCTCTCAGGTTTATTGGTTTCCAACAAAGTGTCTTTTCAATTCCCATCCAACATCCACCTCCTAAGCAAGATTAGGATATCCCTTCCATCCTTCCTAATAATCCCTTTCCAAGTCAAGATCAAAGTATCCCTTCACCTTCATGTCCTAAACAAGTTCCCATTATTTCTTCAGATCCTTATTAAGATCCCTCTATCCCTTCATCTCCATGTCATAATCCTCCATGTTCCTCATGATAATTCCTCTCACCAAATGAACCTACCATTTCTCCTAGTCTCCCTCATGATCCCAGTGCCTCTACACAAGTTGTTCATGAACCCCTTATCAATCAAATCACCAATCTAGATCATACTACATAGGGAAACTTGTCAACAATTGTATGTGTGCTATCATCGAATGTCAATGTAGTGAAAAAAACAAGCATAGCACCAGTTAATGAGATCAAATCTTGGTTGGATTCATCATCCTCTTCAAGTGCATAAAAAAAAAAACATAACACCTGCTAATGTCAAAACTATAGGGCCAAAATATCATATCCAAGGAATGAATAATATTTCAATAACCAACAGGATCAGTAATTGATTTGCATGACGATGAATTCCTATCTATTCACAATAGCAACACAAGAGATAGATAAATCTTATGACCATCTCTCACATGTACATGATGGAATCACTTATGAAGATAAGAAAATAGATCCAAATTCATTGAAAAGCCACTATGATAATCAAGCTTGTATGATATCAACTATCCCTAAATTTTCTGAGGATATAAATCTTTGTCTCACACACCCGCACTTGAAAGACTGGGGGTAAGAAGATTTACCACAGCTAGATTGGTTTGAAAATAATGAGGTTATAGTAGAAACTGTAAATGATATAGACCCAATTGAATATACTATGGAAAAAGAAAGGTTTATCCAACTCTTCAAACACAGACCAATGAACAACCTACACAAAACTCCTTGACCCTATAAACAACATGAACCTAAAAGGATATGACATCTAAGGGATGGGTTCATTTAAATTTTTTAGTACTACATGGCATCAAATATCTCCATTTCAGAGTGCATCATAGTTGCTTGCATAACACCATTGCACAAAATATAGCTTCATATGATTATTACTTTCTCATATAGTTGCATCAATAAAACAAGGTGATTGTCCAAGTCATTCAACTGTCTGCACGGAAAGGAACAAAGGTGGTCTCATTTCCTATATACTAGTACATGAAGTTTGTAGGAAGCCTTAGGTCATTCATCTTCAATTTCACCTTGCGATTGATCTTTATCCATGGTTGTGTAGAGGTTTCACTATTGAGCCTTGTTACCGAAAATCTATCAATTTCTATATATCTCACACATTAATCGTATGTTCTAAGTCATTACAGATACCTAGTTGGTCATGTGGCTAGTGAAAAATCCAATATTCTACTTCAGCACAATTGTAATCATCATACCTAAATAGGTTTCATTACTTACAAGTCAAGGCAAGAAAATTATAGAAAAAAGTGCTATGCCAAAATCCATATCAAAATATCAAGGCAAAAGAGAAAGGATATATAACTCAAATATCATGCATACAAGTGCGATAAAAGCTTGACTATGGGAAGATGTGAGTAACTCCATCAGGGATATGGATGCCTGCTAGCAATGGAGCAATATTCAAGATATTATAGTGTATAACCTTGTTAGGGCTATAAACGTCTGATTGGCAGGGAGGCTCTATCCACGATGCTTTTGAAGTCAGAATAAATCATGTAGCTAGTCACATAGGATTCCAAAGGTCTTTAATGGTTATAATAGTCAAAATAAATTCAACTGCATACACATGGGCAAAATAAGATCAAAGTCTCAAGAATCAATGGAAAAGTTTTCCATGTCTTTACTTACAAATCTTTGTTACATTGTGTGTTAATTTGGATGGTCTAAGTTCTTCTGAGAATGGATTGAACTCCTATCTCTGAAATGTTTCACATCTTTAATTCAATTAGTGCATTTTAGAATGCAAGACACACACAATCATCCTATTTGAATAGGAACTACATCTTCATCTTGCATACTAAATTAACATACCTCATGTGAAAATTCATTGTCTCCAAATGCATGTTGCAGATCATCATGTCATCATAGGTCTGCATACTAGGGGCATTGCTGAAAAAATCCTAAAAACCATATAATGTCTTGAAAAAAATCCTAAAAATTAGATAATGTCTTGAAAAAAATAAAAAACATCATAAAAAGTCCTGAAAAAAGCATCCAAACAAATAAAAAACAAGAAAAAATCCAAAAACATTGAAAATGCATAAAATATCAAAAACATTAAAAAATGATTCTGAAAAAAAAAAGTACTAAAAACATTCAAAAAATGCAAAAAGTTAAACATCAAAAACATCAAAACCAAAAAGATTCAAATATGATCTTGAAAAAATCAACCAAAAACATCGAAAAGGCTCTTGAAAAAGAACCAAAAAAACTGAAAAACATAAAAAAACTTGCAATAAAATGTCTCGCAAGAATCAAACACCCCAACAAATATCCAGCAAACACTTCACATGAAGTTATCAAAGGATAAAACTATCTTATCAATTGTATCACTATCCATATCAAGTGATCATTATCTTGTCTTAAAAAAATATGGATATACCTAAAACTAGACAGGTCAGTCTTAAATGAGGTCCAAAATTTCTAAGATCAGACATTATCAACCATCACATCAAACAATCAAAGGAAAGACATAGTCAGTATAGCTATTGAGTTTTTTCTAATTTGGTTTTTATCTTTTATCAATTGGCGAATTTCATGTTTCTATGCTACTCAAGGATGTCCAAAAGTGACTAGAGGAGCTATGATGGTCATGATCCTTTTCTTTGTTTGTTGTTTGTAGTGTGAACCAATGATGTTTTGGAGTAATGATGTTATGGGTGTCAGTGATAAGTGCATTCAATATCTGAATGCCACATACCTCGACTCCTAGCATCATTCCCCAAATAGAGGGTTCACTCCTTGTATGCTACATGTTTTTTATTGCAATGAGATATATTTACATCTTGGTTCTTTATACCCTGATGTACGCAACTTCATTGTTACATAGTAAGGCTCAATGATGAATACACGTTGCACTATGAATAAAGACATTAATCATGAATCATATCATTTCATTTTTCTAAATCTCATCATGCTGATTGTATCAATCAAGATCATTCTTCATTTAAGTATCTTTTTTGTGGATTGACCTAATTATTCTTTCTCATCATTCCATCATTTAACATTATCTCTCTCACATCAATTTTTCCCTCTATTTCATCCTACTAATCTTTTTTCTAAATTAATTGATTCAAAAGGGTAAAGTAATATTCTGGCATATTTGAAATAAAAAGCATTATTTGCATTCACTTAGCATTCATTTAGTTGCATTCATTGCATTAGTTACATTCATTTAGATGATTCATTTAGTTGCATTACATTCATCCATTTAGTTCATTCATTAGTTGCATTCATTACATTCATTCATTTAGTTGATTCATTTAGTTACATTACATTAGTTGCATCATCATCTAGATTCATTTTAGTTACATTGTTACTTAAATTCATTTAGTCAAAATTATTTAGTTGCATTATAATATCAATTCATTTTAAGTGTGTTATCATTTGAAGCACCTTTATATAGTTGCATTCTTTCATTGAACTCAGAGTCAGTGACATACAATTTCATTTATAATTGTATCAAACATCATTTAGATTCATTACCATTTAAATTATATTAATTTAGGACACTTTAATTTCATTTGCAATCAAGCACATAAAATTTCATTTATTTTAGTATACATTCATGCATATGAACAACATATAAGATCATCACATAGAACTGCACCACATAAAAAGCACAAAAGAAATCATATAGACTGTATAATAGAAACATGCATCATCAATAAACACAAAGCATATAAACCACTGCCAAAACTGCATATCATATATAACTCAAAAATGATAATGTGTCAAAATATACAAAAAATCCCAATGGCTCAAACAATATCATCAATAAGTGTCAACTAACAATGTCCAAATCACCAGGAGGGTCCTAACTACTGGATCTTGCCCCAAGATGTCCTGATGGTGCTTGAGATGGATCCATCACTCTAGAACTTCTCATGTCCCAACTCTGCATCTGTGATATGCTCTGAGATTGATAGGTTCAATAGCTAGGTACTCTCTGACCCTCAAGGACAACTGCTTCATAGTGACGATGCCAGTATGTTATCTAATATCTAGCATGGAATAACCTATCATCCATCTAATATGAATCTATACCAACAACAAAATATCTCTGATAAGAATCTACACACAATTGCACCCTCCACATAGCCTCATCTCATTCTCTCTGGAGATGATCCCTCTCTCTCTCCAAGGCTGCATAATCCTTATGAAATAGATCCTATCATCACTTCATCTCTGCCTCAACCTTGCCACCACATCCTCTGAACTTTGGATCCGTACTCTCAGCACCTATGGATCATCATCATCATCACCATCTCCACCATGTCCTCCATCTCCACCTCTCTCCACAATAGGAGCATCCTCAAGATCTGGCATATAAATATCCTCTCCCCCCTCATCATCATTGTCCCCTCCCCTGTTGGATGATCTTGAGGTAGAACCATCACTATCACCGCTGTCCTCCAAATTTCTAGACTTGGTATCTCCACCGATGTCTACCTCCTCCTCCTCCTATTCACCCTCATCCCCCTCCCCCTCCATCTCCTCTTCCTCAACTGCTACTACAATAATCGCAACATGTCCTCCTCCTCCTCATCACCCTCATCCCCCTCCTCTTCCTTGGCTAGTGCTGCAATAAATGCAACCTATCCTCCTTCTCCATCTTGTCCTCCTCCTCTCCTTCCTTATGGCCATTGGTGCCAAATCTGTTGCGACAAGATAGAAACTATGGGATCTGTCAAAGGCACGGGTATGTGTGACACCCACTAACCATTATACTAAGGAGTGGTCCCTGGATCAGCTAACCTTGCTTCCCAACCCCACTGCACTACATGAAGTGAATCAAACTTAGTAATCGCAACATGAGGTTGAATGCAATCCCTCCAGCCACCATCTCACAAGTCATACGAGCAAAATATGTAGTCACATTTGGTATACCCTATATCTCTCCAAACTACTAAAGTACCCATCCTGGAAGATGTATATCAATGATCCACTAGGTATCTAAAGCCCACCCAATAAGATACCTCTACTAATGACAAAATGGTAAGTGTTGAGCATCATCTGCTCAATCGAGGCAATCCAAATATGGTCTCCAAGTGAAGTACTAAAGAATGTCAAGTTGATGCCTCCAGTACAAGGTGTTCCTTGAACAACTAGGTCTCATCCCTAGAGTGTACATGTATGCATAAGGTTTCTTACCCTCAATATCTACATGAATAATTGGCTGAGAGATAGCTATATGCTCCCAAGCCTAGACCTGGAGCAAAGTAATGCCACATCCAATAGATCTCTCCCTAAGATATACAATACAATGCATCTTGTAATATAAGGTCACAAGAAGACACAAACCCCAAACAAATATGTACCTGTGAACAATCATGTCATGGAGCACACTGTTGGCAACAACAGTGAAGGAAAAATGGGAGGGGGTGAATTAGTTTTCATTAGATTAAACCAATTAAGCACAAACTCAGATTTCAATCAACTGTAGAAACAATAAAGATAAACACAATAGCACCAAGATTTTGATGTGGAAAATAAGGTTAAGGGAAAAACCACGATGGAAACCTACACACAATAAGATGATACTCTGTAATAGTATGTGTAAATATTACAATGGGGAATGCACATGCATTCAAGCACATTTCCTAGAGCTCACTGCTCAAAATATAATGACCCAGAAGGCTCCAACCCATAGGGAAGGTTCACTACCTTACAATAATGATCGGACTACAATCTAGATTACATGAACTACAAAAATAACATCTTCTAATGCTTGATGATAGTTCTGGTTAAGCTCATTTGTCTGCCCTGCAACAATCTCTGCTCAATACATCATACCAAAGGATAAATTCACTTATGCTCACATTCACCACTCTTTGATAATGTAGACACAACAATGACACACAAATTACATGAATCTAACACCTATGTATACAATTCATTGACCTTGATTACAAGGTCAACCAAACCCTCAATCCTTAATTATAAAATTACATCTCATGATACAAAAACAAACCACCAGACCAATACAATTCCATAGATGACATAGCATTGACCTAGATCAAATTTCCAAATATACATCACCATCGTAAATCTCGCCAAGATCAACCGCAACACACTACACTACCATAAATACTGAATAACATGAAGAATATCATCAGATCAACAAAATCACCAATACCACGCACAATGCTCAATGTGGAAAAACAAAACAAATAGGACATAATAAAGAAACACCAACAAGCACATTAGAACCATCCACAATAGATGCACCAACACCACTTAATCAAATCTTCATCGATCAACACGCTAACTCTCAAGAACACTTAACATCAGAAATTCAGACTAGAAATATAACTTACGGAGCACCAAATCATGAACCATCTGAAATGTAGATACACTTTAACATCCAGAACACTCCCAAATCAACAACCAAAGATATGATCATACCACAAACATTGGATCAGATACCAAAACACTGCAACGCTGAACACAAAAGAATAGTCTTCAAACTAGAATCCATAACTTAACCAAATCATCACATAACATCATGGAATCAATAAATAATGAAATATACACTAGAGATACTTCATACTGAACCACAAATCCTCAAACCAACCAAAACAATTCTCTGCAATCATTAGAACATAGGAATATATTGACATCAATGACAACAATACATCCTAGCAGCAACAATATCCAACAATCTCCCCCTTTGGCATTGATGGCAACATATGGATGTAAAAAACAATCAATGCAAAGGAATAAATCAACAAAAACAATCTGCAACAAACTCCCCCTAAGATTGTGCATACAAAGCTCCAAAGATAAAGAAGTTTTTCACATGCTTCTCTCCCCCTTTGACAACAATGCCAAAGATAGAATACAAATCATGCTTCTCTCCCCCAATAACTCATCCTCTAAGAAGGAAAATCTCCCCATTAGGATAAAATCACAATTGAACATCTAAACCAGACACTGACTACTTGGGCTAAGTAACAGTACTAACTCATCAACCCCGATAAAGAGATAAGACTCTAAAGTTCACCGGATTGGTGCAACTCCATGTATCTAGTTATCATCAGGAGGGACAGAGACCCCTAACTTGTCTCTCAAATAGAAAAATATATCTACAGGAAAAGGTTTAGTGAAAATATCTACAATTTGATCCTTTGTAGATACATATTCCAATTTGACTTCTTCATCACTAACTTTCTCCCTCAAGAAATGATACTTTATTGATACATGCTTTGTTTTAGAATGTAGTATTGAATTCTTGGAAATATTGATAGCACTTGAATTATCACAATATATGACAGTAGGCTCATCCTAAATTACTCTAATATCCTTCAACATTTGCTTCATCCAAACTACCTGAGTATAGTTGCTAGCAGCAACAATGTATTTGGCTTCAACAGTAGATAGAGATACAACATATTGTTTCTTACTGGACCATGAAATCAACTTATTTCCCAAAAATAAATCTCCATCGGTAGTGCTCTTCTGATCATAAACATCACCTATCCATTCAACATCAGTATAGGCACATAACATGAAATCATCATTTTTTGGATACCACAAACCATAGTCAATAGTCCCCATTAAGTATCTTAAAATCCTGTTTACAACAATAACATGAGTCTCTTTAGGATCATCTTGAAATCTAACACAAATACAAACAACATGCATAATATATAGTCTAGTCCAAGTTAAGTACAACAATCCACCAACCATAGATCTATGCAAAGTCTAATTAACTTTATGAGATTCGTCATTCTTAGACAACTTGCATCCAGTTACCATAGGAGTTCCAATAGGTTTGGAATCATCTAGCCCAAACTTCTTCAACAATTTCTTCATATATTTATATTGAGAAATGAAAATACCTTTACCAGTCTAAGTAATCTACAATCCTAAGAATAATTTGATCTCACCAATCATAGACATCTCAAATTCCTTTTGCATGTCAACAACAAACTTCATACTCAAATCATCATCTCCTCCAAAATTGATATCATCAACAAAGACTTCAACAATCAAAATGTTATCATTATCAACCTAAATGTATAATTTACTATTAGTAGTATCTTTACAATATCTCAACTTCAACAAATACTTGTCCAATCTAGCATACCAAGCTCTAGGGGCTTTCTTAAGTCCATACAGTGCTTTCTTCAAATTGCATACCATATCTCTTTCATCTGATAAAGAAAATCCATCTGGTTTCTCAATGTAGACTTCCTCCTCAAGATCACCAATCAAAAAGGTTGAATTGGCATCCATCTGATATGCCTTCAAATTCTTATAAGCAGCATATGCAAGCAACAATCTAACAACTTCAATTCTAGCTACCAAAACAAAACTCTCCTCATAATCAATACCTTCCATCTGAGAACATCCCTTACATACCAATATTGCTTTGTTTCTTACCACTTCACCGACTTCATTCAGTTTATTCTAGAACACCCATTTATCTCCAATTACATTCTTATATTTAGGTCTTGGAACGAGCTCCCATGTGTTATTCTTCTCGATCTGATTCAGCTCTTCTTCCATTGCTTTTATCCAATTCTCATCTTTACATGCTTCTGAAACATTTTGAGACTCAATATTTGAAATCAAGCATATCTCTTCAATAGCAATCCTTCTCCTAGTCATCACACCTTTATTCTTATCACCAATAATCTAATTGTTTGAATGATTCAACCTTACATACCTCAAAGTCTTCTACTTTTTCTGATTGTCAGGCTCTTGCACTTCTTTACCAACAGCAGAAATATCTAGATTGACTGTCTCTACCAGATCATTCTACTTTAGGATCTCAGTCTTCATAGGCTTTGAAATGACATCTTCATCATCAAAATCATATCTGCATGCTCTAATCTTCTTTCCAAGACATTCACCCACCTTCACATTTGCACTCTCCACCATCTTTCTCAGTCTCTTATTGTAACACTGGTAGGCCTTGCTCTTAGTGGAATATCCCAAGAAGATTCTTTCATCACATCTTGCATCAAACTTTCCTATATCCTCATCTCTCTTGATATAACATTTACTTCCAAAAACTCTAAAATATCTAACTATAGGAACATGACCCAACCATAACTCATAAGGAGACTTACCAGAATCACCTTTTATATGCACCTGATTGAATGTGTAAACAATAGTGCTAACAACTTATCCCCAAAAGGTTTGTGTAACATTTCCTTCAATCAATATAGTCATGAAAGGATCCAAAATAGTTTTATTCTTCCTTTCAACAACTTCATTATGTTGAGGGGTTCTAGGAGTAGATAACTATCTTCTAATTCTATTCCTCTCATAGAATTTATCAAACTCTCCTAATGTAAAATCTCCTCCTCTATCGAATCTCACGCACTTCATCTTCAATCTTGTCTCAGTTACCAAATGCCATGAACAAGTCTCTAAATGCCAATGCTCAACCAACATTGTGATCATGGCCCTATTCGCCATAACCTCAAGTAATTGTAGTACATGATATAATCACACATGTCAGATCAAAGCAATATCCTCTGCAAGAAACTCATCTCGACAGTCAAGACCATCGGGCCTCATCTGTTTGCAAACCAATACACTCAAATTATACTGCAAGAGAAAACATGAGAAATATGTCAGATAAACTATTCACATGACAACTCACAATTTATACATGATAAAAAACTAAACCTTACCATGAATGGGAATTACTTATGTCAAATGTGAATCAATAAAATCTAATGCGAATCATTTGCAACGAATGTGTAGTATTAAGAATGCTTACAAATTTATCATGATGAATGCACAACAATAACATAAAATGCATACCAATACCATCAAATGTGTATTACTAAGAGCAAATATGAATTACTTGAAGTGAATGTGCATAAATCAATAAGAAAATTCCTATTAGTTAAGAAAGTTTGCTTTGGAAAAAATTCTTGAAATTTGACAATAAACAGGTAAAAAAGAATAAATTTTTTGAAAAGTGTACCATGCCTCCAGTCCCGGGTGGTCTTTGGTATGAATGAACTCGATCTGACAAGTGCAATCATGATCGATGACTGGCCATGATGCTCGCCAAGTCGCAAGAAAACATGAATATCGAGAAGAACTCTATGAACTCAAAGAATACAAATGACCAAATGAAAGGGCTAAATCACTATTTATAGCTCAAAATTAAGGTTTTTTACCACTTAGACGGTCATGGACCCCCTGAACTTGAAAGTGCTTGTAGACTAGTCAAACAGACTCGAAATCACATGAAACTTGACTCGATTGCTCACTAGCATTGTATTGGAAAAACGATCTCAATTCCATAATTTTTTGACCACTTTTCCCAAGGGGGCATATTTACACCTAAAAGCATCACCGGGGCATAAATTTTTGTTTTTTTTGAAACTATATCATTTTTACATTGTCTCAAAGAGGGGAAAATGTAGAGACCTAAAAATATCTCATTAATCGCACACTAATTATTCATCTTATTAATTAAGTAATTCTTTAATTATTTAATTAAACTAATTATTCTTTTGAACTAACTCAATCACTAGCTTTCACATTATTAATCATTCAATTTCTATCTTTAAATAAATTCATCATTAAACCCCTTTCTCAAATACTAATTAAATATTAATTATTTAATTAATTACGATTAATTCCCTTAATTAAATTTGTGAGCGTGACTACAATTTTTTGGGGTTATGGGCAACAACCGACATTTAGGGGCTTGGAGGGAGATGTTACATGGGAGGATCCACCTCATACCTTGCAATGGGTTTTTACCTGAGGAAGATGGGAGGATAAATCTCTTCAGGTTACGAAGCTAGATTGCAAGGGATGGTTTAGGTGGGTTTCCAAGTACTTTTAGGGGTTTTTTAAACATCAATGTCACTTTCCTAGAAGGCACTTTCCTGTGGTCAATTATGCTTGACGATCTGATTTTCATGGGAAGCAAGGGAAGAGGTAGGTGAATCCAAACTTGAAATGGGGGAATGCTCAGGGTGATAGTCATTCATTTGCATAGGTGGTTGATTCATGAAATATGGAGAAAGGAGTTAGGGTTTCGGTAGGGGTACCTGTCAAAGCAGGAAACAAAGATTCGGAGGCTAGGGTTTCAGTTTCTGTGACTCAGGTGAATGGTCAGTTAAATTCAATTCCTAAGGAAGCTAGCCCCGCAAAGAAAAAGGTAAGTAACTCTAGTGATCCTTCTTCACACGTTTGGGTATCGATTCCTTGCATTGATCTCCTAGGATCTTATGTTGACAATAAAGCTTATTCCCTACTGTGTAGGGGAAAAAGTGACACTAAGCAAACATGCCCTAATCTCACTGTCAACCACACACTTGTGGAATACGAAAGAGCCTAGAGGTATCACACAATTGGCTACTTCTTCTTGTGGAAGAGAGAGCCATGGGCTACCTATTAGGATTTCTATTCCTTTGTTGTAATTGAAAGATGAAATGATGCAAGTTCAATCCCTAACCCCAAAGTGCAAGTCTGAACTAATAACAAGATTACAGAATTGAACTTAAATGATGGAAAGCTGTAAACACAAGGACAAGACAAGAATGCAAATGCATACCCGGAGTTAAAATCTGACTGAAAATGTTTGGGACGGGGGCGCGGGCACCACTGTCCTGATTCTGCCCCTGAAACTGCTCCGAAAACTGCTGTTTTGCACTCTGGAAAAGCTGTCAAAAATGTTGAAAATGCTATCTGTCAGGAGGACCAGGGCACCCAGCACCCCTGTCCCAGGGACCAGGGTGCCTAGCGCCCCTGTCCTGGCAGGACCAGGGCGCCCCACGCCCCTGTCCTGGTCTTTTGCTCTGAGATTTGGTGTGTGGTGCTGTCTCAGTCTGCTTCTCCCGGATCTGCAACTTGCGGTGTCGTCCGAGTCCCAAAACCTGCACTTATATCTGAAAAGGTGTTTGGGCGGCTGTATAGGGTTTTGCCTTAGTCAAACCCCCGCTTCGGTGATTTCCACCTCCACGAATAGCCAAGTTGTATTGTAAAATGTATTGTGTGTGCAGACCTAGTGTGTGTGCAAGGTCCTTAAATGCAAGAAAGCAAACTAGAGCAACCTAGAAAGTAAACCCTAATTGCTTGTAAATGATAATGTAAATGCTCTGAATCAAGATGCAAAGTGATCTAAAGCATGAATAAAGGATATATTGAAGCTTATGCAAAGACATGAAAACAACATGAAATCATACCCAACCCTCAAGGGAGGAGTACAAGCCAATCTTCAGTCGGTAATCTCCTATTGTTCTTCAATGTCGTCCAAGCCCTAAGTGGATGAATGAAATTGATAGATGCTTGATAGAAGGATGTTGAATGTTGTTGAAGTCTTCAAAGATCTGCTCTTTTGCTGCATATGAAGTTCCTGAAAACCAAAAATCGGATCCTTTCAAATGAAGAAAGAGAGCTCTTATGTATGAAACCCTAGGTCATAATTTCGTCTTTTGGCCAACCTAGAGATTGAATCTCCCGCCAATTTCTTGGGGTTAAGCTTTATTTTATGATTGGATCGCGCTCCTAAAATTTCGGGAAAAATGTCCAGGACCATGTGCACCGGGCGCCACGGTCTTGGCAACTTTTCACCAAATTTTCAGGGCCGTCAGTTATGATGATTTTAGAGAGAATCCCGAAGTTACAGGTGATTTCAAGATGTTTTGACCCCCGAAATCAAGCCCCCAAGTTCAAAATAGGACCTAATTAGGGTTTTTGATTAAATGATGTATAGGAGGAATAAAATGAAAGGGGCACACTTTAATGAAAGGGGCCCAACTTTATGATGTGGGAGATGATAAAATAGGACCTTAGACCTAATTAATTTAATTAATTAAGTGCTAAAGGGGAAATGCAATGCAAAATGCAAAATGCGCCAAGGCGGGTGCTAAACTAGGTGTGAAATTGTACCACCCTAGCAAGTGCGTACAATTTACGACGCTACATTTAGCCCCCACTTTAGCGGTCATATGAACACTACGTGCATATGCAAGCTAAAGTACAGAAAAGTAAACATTATTTGAAAAAGGATATATCCATAAGTCTGTCGAACGAAGCCCCCAGCGGTATCTGCAGTACACAGTTAGGAACCGCACCCTACAAAACACACGTTAGATCACAAAATCACCTAATTCTTACTAAGGAAGGTGATGAAAATTCGAGGGTAGCTATATGCCCCCCCTGTTTCGGCTTGCTAATTTTAGTGAGTTGAAACAGGGTATCATGTTTACCACTACGAATCGTTAAAGAATATTGATGACAAATGCTCACAAAAAGATTTGATATGAGATCAAAAACTAATGGAGAATTATTTGGTAAGAAAGAGGACTAAATCTCAATTCCAACTCAACAAAGAGTGTGAGGTTTTGAGAGTTCTCTAACACAAGATGAAGGATGTAAATGGAAACAAAATGCAAAGAGAAGAAAAGAAAGGAGAAAAGCATGAATACACACATTGGTGATCCATGAGAAGAATAGTGAGAGAGAAAACATGGACTTCTCACCCCTAGACCTTGTCTAGGTGATCCATGGGAAAAGGACATGGAAAACTAGCCCCTAGAGTCTGTCTAGGTGATCCATATAAGGGAGGAGAGTGAGAAAGTCTAGCCTTATGCCGCTAGTTCCACTCAACCTCATGCATGTGTGTGTAAGTGAGGTTGGAAGCACCTCATAGGAGTCTATGCCCGAGTATGCTACAACCTGTATATGTATAGTAAAAAAGCGTGACATCTCGCTCTAAGAATCTGTGCTCTGGTTCTGAGAATGACCCATTGCTCAAAAAGTGTAATGTTTATGTCATAAGAAAAGTAGAACAAGGATACCTACCTTCATCACAAAAGAAGATACCCCAAAAATGCAACAATGTCATAGATCCAAGCAAGAGAGTTTTGCACTCTTTAAGCAAGGATAAGATAGTTGAGAAGGGATATCCTGTAGTATGTGTAAAGGAGATCCTTAGAGGAGAAGAAATCTTTGTACAAAAGATACCTATCCCCGAGAGGAATAAGACAAAGAAGAGAATAAGAATGCAATACTTCCTTCTTTTGCGAGGTGAAAGTGATTCTTAATAAAGGATGACGCTCTTTTTAACCCAATTGGGAGAGTGAATTCATTATGGATGTATTTTACCAAGTGCAAAAGAGGTTGTAGTCAAGGAATTACACCTCTTGTAAGAGAGAATCCTTGAACAAACAACAACAAATGCGTACAAGGCATAACATCAAGTAATAAAGTCCACACCATCCACAAAATAGGAAAAAGTGGATCCTTAGATAACAATAAGGAAAGATCATTGCCTCCCAAGGATAAGGACAATGAGAAGGACTTACACAATCTTCTAGGGAGAGATTTGGACATAAGCAAAAGAAGAGATGTATGAAATCACTCTTGTCCCCATAGGAACAAGAGATAACATAGAGAATTAGGCTATTATGTTGCTTCAAAAATATGACTGCACTTGAAATTGTACTATCATGAATGACAATGAGCCCCTAGTAAATGAGCTACCAATGTCACATAATGATGAGCAACATAATAGCCATTAATGTTATTTAAAGACATGATAGATTGAATGAGGTATTTGAATATGACATGCTAAATGCTCAACTATAAGTGAGATCAAAAACATGTATAAAGTGATAAAAATTGAAGAAGAAAAGTCACAAGAAATCTTAGAAGAGGGATGAGTGTAATTTATTAGAGCCTTATCCCTAGAGGAAAGGACTTTATGATGAATAGGAGATAAAGATTCATAAGTGGATCTAGAAATTTGAGGGGAATCATAAAGAGATTTGTTCATCGCCAAGATTTCCTTATGAGGGGAAGGAGAGATGATAGAAGTAGAAGATGATTTAGTTGAAGTGAGATCATCATGACTACTAAATATAGCATTCACATTGAGAGATGGTCTTTTAGATGCTTTGGTACGTTTGCAGGGATTATAGCCGAGTCCAAAGGCATAATTGTGAAAATTAGTCTCTAGAGGAACTTTTATCCCTTGTTCATGAGCACCACAACCATTTCCATGATACCCATGCTTAGCAAAAATGCGAAAACCACGACCATAACGATCAGCCATTTCAAGAAGAGAAGGTGGTTTTTCATAAGACAAAGAATCAAACTCTTCATAATTAGAGGTGTGAGGAGAAGAAGTTTGAGAAGCGGCCACAAAATTATTGCTCATAGGTTCAGGTAAGACTGATTGATCTCTAGTTTCTTCCTTCTCTTTAACTTTAAGCTCTCTAGGAGGAACCCTATACTCACCTACAAAGGTGGGATTAAAATCAAGGGATCCCCAATCGTCTTCTGCGAGAACGTTCTCAGGATCAAAAGCCTTTTCATGTGTAAACTCAAGTCGAGAAGGATCTTCTTTAGGAGCTTCAGACTCATCCAAAGAATTTTGATTATTAGAGGGTAATGATTCATCCATAGGTATCTTGTTCAAAGAGTCATTACTAGAAGAGGAAGGCTTAGATGTTTGCAAACAAGCTTGAAGATTAGTGTCACCTATCAAGGTATATGTCTTATTGTTATAAATGAATTTAAATTGTCTATGCAATGTAGAGGGGACAGCTTGCATACTGTGAATCCAAGGCCTCCCTAATAACAAGTTGTATGTTAGATTTCCCGACATAACATGGATAGGAGTAGGCAAAGTAACAGGTCCCACTGTGATGGGTAAGGTGATAATACCTAATGAAGACTTAGCCACATTATCAAAGCCTCGAATGGGACGAGAGTCAGGCTCAATAAGGGATGTATCCACATTCATCTTATGCAATAGATTAATGCTACATACATTAAGGCCAGAGCCATTATCTACCAGTGTTCGTCTTATAGCAGTGTCATTTATGATAACCACAATCATCAAGGGATCATATTGTTGTTGAATTTCACTAGTAGGCAACTCATCTTGGGTAAACACAATTTGAGCTTTAGGATTCATCACAGAGTTAACTAAAGATGCTATATTACTAGATGTATTCGGTGGAGGAACATTCAAATCTTTCAAGGAATCTTGTAACATTCCATGATGAGCAGAAGAAGTTTGGATCAAATCCCAAAGGGATATCTTAGCAGGGGTAGTTTTAAGTTGTTCTATGAGATCATAGTCCTTACTAAGCATTTGTGAAATACGAGGAGCTTGCGGAAGAATAGGTTGGGAAGGAGGAAGTGAAGTTGGGATAACTGGAGGAGGATTAGGTTGCGTATTGTTTCTTGTGTTATAGGTATGAGAAACCGCATGATAACTCTCTCTAGTTAGTTGCTTAGCATACTCATAAGGGCTCTTAGTAGAATAACCTCCTTGCACAGTAATAATAGGTTTCTTAGGAGTGCAAAAAGAATCATTAGCATAACCACCTTGAACCACTAAGATAGGCTTATTTAAAGGTTGAGAATTTTGAGAAGGACAAGCACCTTGGACAGTGAAGAGAGGTTTGTTAGGTGTTTCATTCACATGTATCAAATTGATTGAGGATGGTTTAGAGGAATGAACAAAAGTGTTGGAAGAATTATTGATAGTCTTCTCTTGCACTAAAATCTCATCACGAATCAAATCAATTTTAGGAGAGAGACAAGGGATAGGCATTGATGTTCTAGTAGGAAGAGTAATACTAGGAAAGGTCATATCATCCTTTATCATCACAGGATCTACATGGGGAATAAACTCTCTAGGAGAAAGATCAACATTACTCTCTAAAGTCTCACTTTTGAGAGGGAGATCTTTGAAAGACATGTTAACCATCTTGCTTTGAACTAGGGTTTCCTTATGAGTAGAACCAAGTTGAGGAGAAGGAGATGCTTTATTTTTAGAGGGAGAATAATTGAGATTCAAGGAAGGTGAGAAATTATCAAGGGAGAGAGAATAATCTACACCTTCTTCTAATGGTTCATCCCAAATAGTGAAGTTGTTGAAAGGAATGTTTGAAGTATTGTCAATTTCGGGAGAGGAGATAACATTGTTTATTAATTCCTCATCCTTAGGAGGGAGAGCATCAATAGATGTGTTAAACTCAATAGATGTGTCAAACTCATCCTCTTTCCTCAAAATATGTTCAATATGGTCTTTAGGGGAGAGAGAATTAAGGAAATTGCTTATTATTTCATCTTCTTTCTCTAAGGGATGCTTATGGGTAAGACAAACTTTAGGAGAAGGGTAAGCATTTATCATTAATTCATCATCTCTAGTGGGAATTTTGTTGAAAAAGGAAATACCATCACTAGGAAATGTAGGGATCATGTCATCTTCTTGCACAAAAGGATCCTCATGAAGGGAGTGTTTTTTAGGAGGAACATGAACATATTTCTCCAAAGATTCATGCTTAGGAAGGAGATCTTTGAAAGAAGTGTTCATAACCTCTTGTTGCACTAACATGCCCCCATTGGAAGGATCAACTTTAGGAGAAAATAAGTCAATGTCCATCAATACCTTTTCACTTAGAGAGGAATCATGGAAGGAAGGTGAGGTAACATTAAGAAAGGTGTTTATGATATCATTCTCTTCCTCTAGGATAGCTAAATAGGAAGGGCACATTTTAGGAGAATTGTCAAGATCACTCTTAAAGTCTTCATCCTTAGAGCATGGGAGAGTCTCAAAGGGATTGGTAGCAACTCTTTTAGACACTAAAATGTTGTTATAGATGGGGGGAGGTTCTTTAGGAGAAGGAAAAATTGAAACAAGGGAAGCCAACCCATTATCACATCTATGAAATGAATGCATCATGACAACAATTTTCCTCTTTCAAATGATAACACATGCAAAATAGAAGGAAATGTTTAATTTCAACCAATGCAAGCACTTAGAATGTAGATTTAGAAAATTAAATTTATGATTCAAATGAGTTCCTAAATCAGATTTGAAATTATTGATCCCAATTAAGCTATCCACAAGTTCAACTTTGAATTGAAAAATTAGGGTTTTAACAAAAATTTCCTCTAAATTTTTTGAGTCTTGCAAGAAATTAAAACTTGTAAATACAAATTTGAATTTGAAATAGCATAAACACTCAAATTTGAAAACACAAATAAGAATTAGAGAAGATTGGAGTTTCACGTCGGGTTCACCAAAATGTGTAGGGGAAAAAGTGACACTAAGCAAACATGCCCTAATCTCACTGTCAACCACACACTTGTGGAATATGAAAGAGCCTAGAGGTATCACACAATTGGCTACTTCTTCTTGTGGAAGAGAGAGCCACGGGCTACCTATTAGGATTTCTATTCCTTTGTTGTAATTGAAAGATGAAATGATGCAAGTTCAATCCCTAACCCCAAAGTGCAAGTTTGAACTAATAACAAGATTACAGAATTGAACTTAAATGATGGAAAGCTGTAAACACAAGGACAAGACAAGAATGCAAATGCATACCCAAAGTTAAAATCTAACTGAAAATGTTTGGGACGGGGGCGCGAGCGCCACTGTCCTGATTCTGCCCCTGAAACTGCTCCGAAAACTGCTGTTTTGCACTCTGGAAAAGCTGTCAAAAATGTTGAAAATGCTGTCTGTCAGGAGGACCAGGGCTCCCAGCGCCCCTGTCCCAGGGACCAGGGTGCCCAGCGCCCCTGTCCTGGCAGGACAAGGGCACCCCATGCCCCTGTCCTGGTCTTTTGCTCTGAGATTTGGTGTGTGGTGCTGTCTCAGTCTGCTTCTCTCGGATCTGCAACTTGCGGTGTCGTCCGAGTCCCGAAACCTGCACTTATATCTGAAAAGGTGTTTTGGCGGCTATATAGGGTTTTGCCTTAGTCAAACCCCCACTTCAGTGACTTCCACCTCCATGAATAGCCAAGTTGTATTGTAAAATGTATTGTGTGTGCAGACCTAGTGTGTGTGCAAGGTCCTTAAATGCAAGAAAGCAAACTAGAGCAACCTAGAAAGTAAACCCTAATTGCTTGTAAATGATAATGTAAATGCTCTAAATAAAGATGCAAAGTGATCTAAAGCATGAATAAAGGATATATTGAAGCTTATGCAAAGACATGAAAACAACATGAAATCATACCCAACCCTCAAGGGAGGAGTACAAGCCAATCTTCAGTCGGTAATCTCCTATTGTTCTTCAATGTCTTCCAAGCCCTAAGTGGATGAATGAAATTGATAGATGCTTGATAGAAGGATGTTGAATGTTGTTGAAGTCTTCAAAGATCTGCTCTTTCGCTGCATATGAAGTTCCTGAAAACCAAAAATCGGATCCTTTCAAATGAAGAAAGAGAGCTCTTATGTATGAAACCCTAGGTCGTAATTTCGTCTTTTGGCCAACCTAGAGATTGAATCTCCCGCCAATTTCTTGGGGTTAAGCTTTATTTTATGATTGGATCGTGCTCCTAAAATTTCGGGAAAAATGTCCGGGACCATGTGCACTGGGCACCACGGTCCCGACAACTTTTCACCAAATTTTTAGGGCTGTCAGATATGATGATTTTAGAGAGAATCCCGAAGTTATAGGTGATTTTGAGATGTTTTGACCCCCGAAATCAAGCCCCCAAGTTCAAAATAGGACCTAATTAGGGTTTTTGATTAAATGATGTATAGGAGGAATAAAATGAAAGGGGCACACTTTAATGAAAGGGGCCCAACTTTATGATGTGGGAGATGATAAAATAGGACCTTAGACCTAATTAATTTAATTAATTAAGTGCTAAAGGGGAAATGCAATGCAAAATGCAAAATGCGCCAAGGCGGGTGCTAAACTAGGTGTGAAATTGTACCACCCTAGCAAGTGCGTACAATTTACGACGCTACACCTACATTCAAATGCTATTACTGGGGAACTCTGGGGGGATCAGATTTGCTTGTCCAAACTTTATAATAAGTTGTAGAAATGTTGGGTAGATATACATTATTTTTCAGCTTCTTTCAGCCAATACTTTTATTATTGTTTTTAATTCTTCTCATCACTGGTTTGGGAAGCACTTGCTTTCGGTTTTTACTTGGAAGCCTTTCTATGTTCCTACTAGGTCAAATAGAAAATTATCTCTATTTTGGTTTGGACTGCCAAAACTTCCCTTTGAATTTATGGATCCCGATGTTCTGCAACAAATTGGTAATTCATTTGGTACTTTTGTCACATCCAATTTGGATTTTGTGGAGGGGGAGGTTCTGGTAAAAATTTGTGTATTATTTAATCCTAAGACTGTGCACCCCCATACTTGTAATATTAAGTCTCATGATGGAATTTGGTGTCAAAATATAGAGAAATTGGACTCCGAGCTTCTGAAATCTCCCCTTATTTTAGATGCCCCATTATTTATGAATTTTAAGAAGAATCATCAGGTGAAGGTTCCAATAGGTGTTAATAATTCAAAAGATTTTTCAAATCCTACCATTTCTCAATCGAACTCTAACACTATGTTACATTCTCAGAAGATTATTGATAGAAACGAGAAAGATTTGAATAAAGTTGATTCTGGTTTTCATTTGAATTCTAAATAGGCTATTGTTTCTCCTTCCATTAATAACTCAAAAGAAATTTCAAATCCAATTTTTTCTCAGCCAAACTTTATTAGGGGGGATTCTGAGAATATTTTACATATTCAGGGAGCTATTGACAATAACGAGAAAGATGTTCATTTAGAACTGTACAATGAGGATTCTAGGTCTCTTTTGAATTCTAAACATGCTGTTGCTTTTCCTTTTGAATCAGTAGCCTTGGATTCTTCTAAGAAAGATAATATTTGCAAGGCTTCTGAAGAAGAGATACTGACTGATTCTGTCTTAATTGCTCAAATCAAGCTCTTAGCTACCAATACTTATGCTCATGGTCCAAAAATTCTAGATAAGGAGAGAAACTTGGGTTTTAATGAGATACTTGAAGTAATTGTGCCTGATATAGAGTTAGTTCAAAAAGTGAATGAGCTTCTGAATAATCATGCTCCCCAAGGTGAGGAGGAGGTGGCAGATAGGGTTATTTTCTCTATTGATAGTGATTTAGGAGAAATCAATTCCTCTCTCCCTATTGTTTCAACATCAAATCCCTTTGAGATTTTGGCTACTAAAGATTTGGGACCGGTTGATAAGTTGACTATGTTTTCTCCACTGCAAAATGTTAAAGACTTGCCAATTGTCCAAACCACATTTGTATTGTCCCCTCCTTTTGGTTCTCCTAGGAGAGGTAGGCCTCGTAAAAATGCTCAGACTCAATTAGAGATTGATGCTGGGATACATAAGACTCTATCTCTTTCTCCTGGGATTGGTCAGGGGAAGAATTTTCTCTCTTTAGACAAATGGAAAAAGGGTAAACTGCCTTTGACTAGTCCTCCTGTGACTATGTCTGGGGCGGTTAAGAGGAATTTGTAGAATTGCTTTGGATATAGCACTAAATCTCTGGATATTGAGAAGAGGGGAGTTTTGACCTCCCCTTGAGATCAATGAAACTTATATCTTGGAATGTTAAATGCCCCTAACAAGAGATGCTTGATTAAGTCCTAGTTGGATTTAGTCAAGTGTGATTTGGTTATGTTGCAGGAAACAAAATTGTCTAAAGAGTCTGCTAATATGCTTTTCTCATCTTGGAAAAGTGGAATTCTCTTTCTTGCTCTTCTTCTGGTGCCTCTAGAGTTTTAGCATTATTATGAAATAATTATAATGTTGATGTGCAATTAGTCTCTTTGGCTGTAAATTGGATGTTGTTCTTGGTTACCAACAAAGTTTCTAGGGTTAAGGTCTGGTTGTTTAATATTTATGCTCCTTCAGGGATTCGGGGGAAAAATAAGTTATGGAGGGATTTGATTAGGGTGGATTCTCCTCTAAGGTAGGGGTCCCTTGTTGTTTTTGGAGGAGACTTTAATGCTATATTGGATCCAAGTGAAAAAAGTGGAGTGATCTTACCAAATAAAAGAATAATGGAAGACTTTGGGAATTTCATTTTTCATATGGGTCTTTTTTATTGTAAATATCAAAATGGGATTTTTACTTGGAAAAATATGAGAAGGGATTTCTCACAAATAGTAGAAAGATCAGATCAGTTCTTGCTTTTAGAAAATTGGTTGGAATTAGATTTTGAGTTTCTTTCCTCTATTTTGCCTATGCCAGGATCCAATCATTTTCTGATTTCTCTCTATATTTTGGAAGATAAGGCTCCCTTTTGGCCTCCTTTCAAATTTGAGCCTATGTGGTTTAGGGATGCCTCCTTCTTTCCTCTCCTTAGAAAATGGTGGGAGTCTTCTCCCTTCTGTTCAGGGTCTCGTATGTTTCATCTTGTCAAGAAGTTAAATTTCTTAAAAATAAACATTAAAGAATATAATATTTCACATTTCAAAAAAAAATTTCAAGAAAAATAGAGAATTCAGGATTTGATTGAAACTCTTAATAAGCATGTGCTTGATCATGGTATGTTTCCTCAGGTGTTTGATGAATTAAAGTCTTTAAGAATAGAACTTGAAGAAATTCTAGCAAGGGAAGAGATATATTGGAGACAAAAGTCTAGAAAAGTATGGTTGTCTGATGGGGATAGAAATACCAAGTTCTTTCACTCTTCTACTAAGTTAAAGAGGAGTAGAAACAAGATTTCTTGCATTGAGGATTCTTCTAGGAAATTGCTTACAGAGCCAGAGGAGATTGCTTCAGAGACAGTTAGATTTTTCAAGTCATTGCTATCTTCTGAAGGTGGCAATTTTATAGATGATTTTATCTCTGATATACCATCTTTAGTATCTTCAGAGGACAATAGGATGTTGATGTCTCCTTTTTCTCTAGAATAAGTTAGAATTGTAGTTTTTTCTATGAGTCCCGATAAGGCTCTGGGTCTGGATGGGTTTACTCCCTTATTTTTTCAAAAGTGTTGGGATTTTGTGGGTAAGGATATGCTTCTAGCTCTTGAAGAAAGTAGGAGAAATAGGTCAATTTTGAAGGAACTTAATACCACGATGGTAGCTATTATTCCTAAAAAGGAGATTGCTAAATCTTTTACTGACTTTCATCCTATTGCTTTATGTAATACCTTATATAAAATTCTTACTAAGGCAATTTCCCTTCAGTTATCTAAAATTATTCCTAAACTCATTTCGGTGGAGCAAGGTGGTTTTGTACCTAGCAGGGAGACACTGAAGGGGGCTATTGTGGCTCATGAGGTACTGCATTCTATCTCCATTCAGAGAATCCCGTCCATGATTTTGAAATTAGACATAATGAAGGCTTATGATAGAGTTGAATGGAGGGCTTCAGGTCTTGTTTTGGAAAGATTAGGATTTTATAGGGCTTGGGTCAAATGGATTAATGCATGTATCTCTTCTACAAGGTTCTCAATTTTAATTAATGGTTCCCCTTATGGCCTTTTTTTCTCCTCTCAAGGCTTAAGGCATGGGGATCCATTATTCCCATTTCTGTTTATACTTTTAGCTGAGTCTTTTAGCTAGGCTATTAAGGCTGGGAAAATGAAAGGACTTTGGTTAGGGGTGAAAATACCAAGAGTGCCAGGGTCTATATCTCACTCCCTATTTGCAGATGATACCTTGTTATTTGGTCAGGCATCTATGCGGGAAGCCTTTGTGATTAAAGAAATTATTCAAAATTATGCTGCTTTTTCAAGACAGAAAGTGAATATTGAGAAGTCAAAAATCTTCTTTTTAAATACTCCACAATTAATCTAGAATAGATTATTGAATTTTTGGGGTTTTGAGCCTAGTTCTCTTCCATGTACTTATCTGGGTATACCTTTCTTTATCAAACAGGATAAATTAAGCTTTTGGGATAAAATCATTTCTGTCATCTCAAAGAGAATTCTTTCTTGGAATCACAAATGGTTGAGTCTAGCTAGGAAAATTATTCTCATTAAGTATGTATTGAATGTAGTTCTTATTTATCTCATGTCAGTGTTAAAATCTCCAAAGGCTATGTTGGTAAGCTTACAGGATACCCTTAGGTCCTTTCTCTAGAGTAGCAATAAAGATGGGAGGAATAAACTTCCTCTAGTGGCTTGGGATAAAGTTTGTTTGCCTAAGGACATAGGGGGTGCAAGGATCAGAAATTTGGAAAAGAAGAACTTGGCTTTAGGGGCTAAATTGGTCTGGAATTTGTATGAGAAATCAAGATCTTTATGGGCACAAATTATATTTGCCAAGTATCTTAATAATGGTACTAGAGAGTATGTCTTTCAAATTTCGAATTTACCTTTAGGATCAGTTATGTGGAATTTCATATGTAAATGCAAATCTGTTATCTTACCTAATCTCTCTTGGATTGTCCATAATGGCACAAAGATTAGATTTTGGGAAGAAAGGTGGAATGGTTATCCTCCATTACGAAGCTTAAGGAATTGGTCTCCTCTGATATCTATTCTTTCTTCCCTTTTCAGAGTCTTTGTGGCAGATTATTTTGACATAATACATAGTGGAAATTTGAGGTTGGCTAAATGGAAATCTATTGAGTTTTTGGATATTGATCAAGAGTTGAAAAGGTAGTATACCAAGGTCTTGAGTGAAATGGTGTTTATCCTCTCTAATTCTGAGGATGAATTGGTTTGGACAAAGAATATTTCTAGTAAATACATGGTGAAGGATGGTTATAATTCTCTTATGAGCAAAAATGATCTTCCTTCTTGGCCTTATAATCTTTTTTGGCATTCGGCCTACTTGCCAAAAGATGGTGCTTTTGCCTGGCTGGTAGTTCAAGATAGGGTACTTACAGGCATGAGATTGGATAGGCTTGGTATCACTGTTGCTTTCCCTTGTGTGCTATGTCATAAAAACTTGGAATCCTATTCTCATCTATTTCTTCATTGTGACTTTACATATCAATGTTGGTAGTGGTTGTTTGATAAATTGAATTTGGCTTTTGTTATGGGAAAATATTTGATTACCTTCTTTAGTTCTTGGCCATTTTTGTTTACTTCATCCTTTTATGCTTGCCTCTGGATTATTTCTCTATCTATTTTCATCTGGAATATTTGGTTAGAACGAAATAACAAGATCTTTAGAAACACTAGCTCTTCTCTTCTAGAGGTCTTACTAAAAAATTGAATCGTCCATTTCTGAGGTTGCTTTGTCTCATATAAGCAATAATTTGGAAAACCTCACATCTTTCTCACATTGGGATAGTAGGGTGACTAGGGTTTGGAGGATTCTATCTATCCTTCCCTCTCATGGATCAATTTTGAAAAAGGCTGATGCTTTAAACAAAAGAAATTTGGCCTCTTGGAAACCTCCTCCTCTTGGTAAGTTTAAATTAAACTTTGATGGAGCCTCTCGTGGAAATCTTGGCTTGGATGGGGTAGGTATGGTAATTATTGACCATCATATTCTCATTATTCATGCTAGGTGTCATGCAATTGGTAATCAGACTAATAATTTTGTTGAATTTAAGGCTTTGTCTTTGGGCTTGGAGTTGGCTATTTTCCTGGGAATTAAGGACCTCATTATTGAAGGGGATTCAATGGTGATCATTCAGAGTGTGTTAAAAAGGAACTCTCATTGTTGGCAATTGCAGTATCTTCTGGATCATATTCTTCAGCAATTAGAATTCTTGATTCTTTCTTCATTACTCATTGCTATAGAGAGATAAATAGAGTTGTAGATTTTCTGGCTAATCTAGCTATTGATAGTAATGCTAATTTAGGTGATGTAAGTTGCAAAGAAATTCCTGTTATAGTTTTGGAATACTTGCAGTGATATGAGGGTTTCTTGCTATCTGATTTTTGGAGTCTACTCTCTTTTGCCAGTCAAGGCAGTCATGTTTATTGTATATGTCTAGCTGGCAATGTGGCTTTGTATGTGGGAAATTGTCCTCATATATGTAGTTTGGTTACGAGATGACATAGGCAGTAAGGGTGGCTAGTTTTATTGGCTATTAGAGTGGCGGCTCGATTTTAATCTTGTTTATATCTAAAGGCTTTTTATTCTGTTCTCGCACGAGGGGCATTTATGTTTCCTTTGATTATGTTGCACGTGAAGTTTGACGTGCGCAACCCTTTTGTATGAGGATTAATGGTGTACTTATTTTTGGCTTAGGTGGTCTTACTTCGGTACTTTTTTGTAGAGGTAATGGTTTGGTATAATCATTATTTATTTTATTTTCTTGGCTTATTTTGGATTCTATATCAGCCGAGATGCATCACTTGAAATGATTTTTTGGTAACTTGGCATTTATATCTCTTCCTATACACAAGCAGATCATTCATTATTGTGTAAGGTGGTTTAATTGATAAAGGTTTTAGTTGCTTTCTATTTTGCTTCGGCTATATATTGATTATTGGTGCAGAAGTTTGTTCCCATCTTTTACCTATGTCGAAGGAAGCTCGGTGGGTATTTTTCTCTGCAGTGAAGGTAATTATCTCTCATGTCTATTACACTTCTGGTATATCATGTTTCATTTGATTCACCAGTGATAGAGATTGTTGATAATTATGGTTATGATTTTGAGAAGCTTGGGAGAGTTTTTGTATTGCATAATTTGGAGTTGGAGTCTGAAATTCATAGGGTGGTGGGGAATCGTTGGTTGCTCTCTCCTTTTATCCCTTTTTCAAAAGTTTTGTCTCATTTTTTTACTATATGTTATGATTTTTTGTGGAATAAGACTCTGGTCTAGCATATTGCATCAAAATTCATGGCTCCTCCATTGCTTGATATGCATTATCTTGGGTCAGCTTTGGATAGTTATAATTTTGATATGGGTACTCTTCCTTATGGGGGTTTCCTTTCTATTCAAGATCTCTTGGAAAATGGATACCATGGAGAATTTCTTTTTGAAATTTGAATGCGCCTATTTTGTGACACTATTGATGAAGCATTAAAAGTCTTAGAGAGGTTGTTTGATTTCGTCTCTCCCCAGATTGTGAGCAGGGCACATGATGTGTTAATCGGTCTACATGCTTTGATTAACTTCTGTTTTATTTCATCTGCCTCTCCTCTCTCTGCTGCTCCTATACAGGCTCTTGTTCCTCTTGAAGTTCGGTCTACTCCTCCAATTGAGAGCTCCATCAGTTGATTTATGGGTGATTGATCACATGTTTTTTGCTAGTACCTCTTACTATTTTTTGTAGGTTGTCTATGGGAGGGTGGAATTGGAAGCCACATTGCACTTGTGGTGCAGGTTCTTTGGGTGGCTCCATTTGGTTCAGATTTCTTGGTCGATTCCCAGTTTATGTATATGGCCTCCTAAAGTTCTTTTATTTGTAAAATCTCTTGTAAGGCAGTCATACGAGCCTATTTATATAACTGACATTATGTAATCTGAATAGGTCTGCTCTTAGTCATGCGGATTTTTGGGGGCTAGGATTTTTTGGTGTACAAATTCTTTAGTGGGATTTTCTTTTCTTTTATGAGCCGTGACTAGAGGTTTTCTTGCTAGGGTTCTTTCCTCCGGTATGCTCTTTGAATCCTGTGTATAAAAAATATATATTAATATAAAGAAGTTTAGTGGAATATCCACTTTTATGGAAAAAAAAAAAATCCCTTAATTAAATAATCTTTATTATTTAATTAATTCCATTTCTAATAATTGAATAATTTTATTTGAATTATTTAATTAATTAACTTATTCCTCCAATTCCCCAAATTTGAATTTCAACTCATTCCATCTAATTTCATTTTCCCAAATTCACATTTCACCATATTTGTATTTCAATAAATTTTAGTAAATCTCATGTGCATTTCATCATTCGAAAATCCAAATTCAAATTCAAATCAAAATGAAAATGAATTTCAATTCAAAGTCCTACAGCACATGTTGAAAATTCTAACTGGTTCATCAAATCAGTTAACTCAGTTAACTCTCCAATCTCCTCTTTTCACTCTTAATCACCTTTTTTGACTAATCAATCAAATTAGTCATCTCCCTAATCAATTCAGTCCACTAGTCAATCAATTGAGTCAACTATCCAATAAATCTTGTTAACATATCAATCAAATAAGTTAACAAATCAATCAATCCACTTAATTGATCAATCAAAATCAGTGAACTATCAATCAACACTTTAGTTCCAAATCTCACCCCATTTCACCTAAAAATCTATAAAAGCAAGGCTTATTTCTCAATTTCAATCTAGAATCACTATCTTCGAAATAATTGTGTCTATCATATGTAGGAATCATAGTGCAACACCTGAGAGCCACCTATCACACAATTTGGAGAAGAACAATGGAAGACACGATGCAAAACTTGCATCTATATTTCATTGTCATTTAGGAGTTAATTTTAATTGGATTAAAGTTTGTGATTCGCTTTTATAAATCTAATTAATTATGACTAATTTTACACCTAAAACAACCCCCCATCACCCCTTCAAACCCATCTAAGCTACAACTTGTCTACCCTAATCTTATTGATTGGAATCAATGAGGACCACCTATTCTTGACATTTGTGTTGATGACAATGTTCTTTTGGTATTACTTACTATGCGAGACCTTGAGGACCACACATCTATGTTTCCCCCATATTTGGCCTACATAAAATTTGAACTTCAAATCGGTCTCAGTGTTGAGTAAAGATCCAATAGCTGTTTTTGCATAAACAGTGAACACGTAATCCAAGGTCCTTACTAGTCAAAATATGAAAAATGGAAGATTTTTGAGAATTGCCACAAATTGAGGGAAATTAGTTGATAGTCGAGATCTAAGCATCATTTTGTATCACTTGGCCAACTTTCACCTGAACCCTGTTCATACTTTGTCATATTTTAAACTTTCAATTTTTGGTGTTTGTTGCCCCAAAATGATTAGAATATCTCATCCTAGGATTTGTCATGAGCTATAAATAATTGTGTGGATCTTTTTCCCTTCCATTGACATGTGTTTCAAATTTAAAGACCTAACTCCCTACCATTTGAAAGTTATGCCATTTTTCTCCAACCAAAACAATATATTTAAAATATTTAAATTATTTCTCAAATAATAATTTAATATTTTAAATTATCTCAATATGTCTGGTCGTTTGCGATTAAAAAGTTGTTCAAAAGCATCGGTTGCACTCTTCCTTGTTTCCTCTTTGTGATCAATGGTTTCTAAGGTCTAAAGGATAGTTCGTGAAGCAAAAGGTTAGAAATGCTCACTTTTGAGCATTCCTAACCTCATTTCTTAACCTTTTGTCAAGAAGGTTAGAAATGCTCACTTTTTTAGCATTTCTAACCCATATTTCTAACCTCTCACAACACAAAAAAAAAAGAGGTTAAGAATGCTCAAAAAGTGAGCATTCCTAACCTCGTTTCTTAACCTAGCGGGCCCCACTTTGTCAAGAAGGTTAGAAATGCTCACTTTTTTAGCATTCTTAACCTCTTATAATTGTAGATTGGAAGCACAGACATGCCATGAATTCTAGATATGAATGCCAAAGTGTGAGAGGTGTAGTCAGGTGACATGAATTGTTTGCACATAGTGAAGAATATGGTAAGTGTAAACAAGCCATACATCGCAGAGCAAATGGAGGAGTGACAATTGAAATGATTGCAGGATGTGTTCCACTTTGTCTCAGTCACTTATCAAAGTGTAAAGGGAGGGCAATCACTGCCAACATTGTGTCCACCTCAAACAACATGGATGTTGAGCGCTCTATAAATTTTTGTATAGTGCTATCAAATTCTATGCACTTCCCACACAACAAGCCCACTCTTGTAGTGTGGTTCCACTCATTCCAGTCCTGCACATAAAAAATATTATGAATTGTCCAATCAAATGCCTTAAGGAGATGTCACCTTGCCACGTGATGCAGGCATTGCAAAATTAACACCAAATAACTCTGCCGCAACCTCCATTCTCCCCACCGGCTGGTCACATTTCATGCCATGTAAAGTGCAGGAAGTTGAATGCATAAACAATGTATGCAAAGTGTTTGATATAATACCATGCAGAATGCCATAAGTTGAAAGTTAAAACATGCATGTAAACTGTTTGACAGAAACTCTCAAAGAAATGTCTCTTTGGCAGGCATCAATTCCAGCAATGTGGAGGCATAGCTGATGCACATGGAGTGTTTGGAAAAACACCACTTGAGACTTGATAGTGGCAGCTTAAACAAGGCGTTTAACTATTTGACACACTGCCTCAAGGAAATATGTCACCCAAGAAATACAAACCATGGAAGCACAGACAATGCACGTGAGTTTTAACAAAATGCCACATGAAATGCCACGAGTGGAAGGTTACAAAACCAATCATGATATTCATCAAACCGCAAAGACAAATATGCTTGTAAAATGTGGAGATATGTCATATGAACTATTTGATAGAATGTCATAAAAGATGTCTTGTGGATGCAATGATAGCAGCGTATGCACAAATTGAATTTGTCATAAATTCTTAAGAAACTTTTAAGCAATTGCCTCAATTTTGTCAGTAGCATCCTATGGAATTCAAATTGGGCATGGAAATCCATCGACCTGTATGGGATATTTTACTGCTTGAGGGATATTTTACTGCTTGACAGATATGATGAGGCCCATGAAATTGTTAAATATCGCCTAAATGAACTATGGTTTTAGTCAGATGCAATTGGTTGGTGTCAATACCAATTGTGGTAATCTTTTATGAGTATGATGAAAAAGATTTAGAAATTTTCAAGCTAATGCAATTAACAAATGTAAAGCCAAATTCCACAACCTTTACTAGCATTCCTCTCGCTTGTGTAGAGACGATAGGCCATGAAGCCTTGGTACAAGCATCACCAAGGCAAGTGAACTATCTGACATAATGCTTCAAAGCATGTGGTTGCATAGACAACGCACGTAATCTATTTGACAGGATACTCAAGGTAGAATGTGGTGACATGGACAATGAATGTGGAGTGTTTGACAAAATGCTTTAAAGAAATGTGGTCTCTTTTAATGTAATAAAGGCAGAATATGCAGCAAATTGTCACCACAAGCCAATGTGGAATCCGTTCAAGCACAAAGGTTAAGGGAGAGTTTTTGCCTCATGATGTTATAGCTTGTCTCACTTCAAATTTGGTAATTACAAAAGAATGGGCACTTATATCAATTGTTCCTAGGCATGTGAATATTGTAATGAAAAGATGGAGGTTAATTGTGCATAGGGATGCATTTTCACTTTTCAGGGGATTGATGAAGGTGACTATATAAGAATTGATCATACCATCGTATAAGCCTTCTTATTGTTAAAAAAAATATTATGTTCATGATGGATAAGGATGTTCGAGAACTTGTAGACATGAATTTAGATGGTGAGATGATTATGAGAGCAAAGGAAGCAAATGAAGATGGAGGCCATCTCGACAAAATCGACAAATGAGTTATTTCTTCAATGTAGTGGGTTTGAAATTATTTTTGTAAAAAGTGACTTATGTCACTTATCGTAAGCAAAGGTTAGAAAGTTGACTTCTTCTATGCATAAAAGTGTAGGTTACTAACTCATTGAAATTCACGCAGAAAAGAGTTAGTTATTAACCCATGATTAAAGTTAGTTACTAAGGTGGTTATTCTAGGAAGCCTATAAATAAAAGGCAATTTGTAATTAAAGGGGGGACTTTTTATAGAGGGGAAAACTCTGCTAGAATTCTAGGAGAAACTTGTAATGACATTTTGATTTGCACTATGTATAGAAAGGATTTTGGACTTGTATATTTCCAAAAGGATAATGAAGAATACGTCTTAGTTCTTATGTTCTAAATGTATTCATGTGTTATCATTGCCGATTTCTCATATGGCAAATTGGTAGTCTTTTTATGCATATGTGATTTGTACAATTGATGTGATGATGCACAAGCAACCTTTAGTATCTCAGTTTGAATGTGTTGAAGTTTCTTATCATTGCGTATGTTGAGATTTGTCATTCTTCTTTATCATCATCTCATGGCTAAGCATATTACATTATAAACTCCCCTTGTAATTTGTTGCAAATGTTGAGAAATCTCAGTTGATGGTCGTATGTCTGTTGTTCGGGTTTCTATCTTTATTTCTTGTTTAAGTTCTATGTTTTCTCCTTTACGTACTTTCAGGTTAAAAGTACACAAAAATCCTAAACACCCCTATCATACGAGGGAGCTGCCCCTCTCAAACACAAAGGAAGATCGTGTTTCACAAAACGATCTCTAAAACTATTGGAACGTTTGTCACTGCTTATCGGGCAAATAGGGCCAGTTTCAGGTAAATGACCGTAGTGACAAATCTGTTTACCAACAATCTGTAAATGGAATCTAGCTCAAAAGGGAAGCACATGTTGGTAGTCAAGTCAATTCCCTTATTCGCAAAAATGAAAATCAAAAGAAAAATCAAAAGTCCCATGGTGAAAACTATTGGCAATTGACACTCAATTGGTTGGCTTCACTATGTTGTCATTAATGGCAACATGGTATCTTATTTTGGCTTCATGTTTTGGTTCAGTTGTGTACCAATAGACACTTCACAAATACTACACTAGCACTGGCATCAACAAGACAAAAGGATTTCTTTGGTTACCGGCAATGCAGGTTGACATGGTTTAGTAAAAGGTTATCAGTACTAGAGGCCAACATCTCTTGGATCCAACGTCGGCAATTGGTTCTAATATTTATGCATTTATGTTATTTAGTCGACATGTAATTTGATATTGTATATATCTTTGTAAGCCGACATAAGGCATGGAAATTGTATAGGGTATATAGGTCTGTTGGATTAGATCATTTTGAGATATTCATGAGATAGGAGATTATGATTAAGTGAATATGTAATTGAGGGAGATGCAAAATATATCAAAGAGATTATGTATGTGAGGATATTTATGTAAGGATTATTCCGGTAAAGGGTTTAGGGTTTTAGACCAGAACAGATAGAGCTTAAACCAGAACTTTATTCTAGCATAGAAGATGCTATCTTAGTAGTTCAACACTTCTCTGGATTATTGTCTGGATTTATATGTATTCAGTGAAGCTTCTTTTGTGATTGAGCAGTGTGCTCTAGGCTGTAAGTCTTCTTGCAAGTGCAGGCCCCTCATATTTTGTGATATCTCTTCATATGGCCAGTGGATTGATATTGTGCATCACAAATCCCACTGTGGTTTTTCTTCTTTGAGGTTTCCCATGTACAATTATTTGTGTTATGGTTCTCATTTATGTGATTGGCTTATTGGTTGCTTTACTTCTTTCAATTCTGTATGTACAGGTATACCAATTGGTGTATGCATATTTTAGTAAGGCTAAAATTGATCATTCTGGTATAACACTAATTCACCCCCCACCTCTCAGTGTTATTAGATTCCAACAAAAACCTCTCCGAGGGACCTTTGGACTCAGAAAAAGTAAAAATAAAGAACATATCTTCTAGTGAAAACTTGGATCAGGTGCTAGAGGATGAGGGATTTGACTTGTCTACCATGGGTCCCCCACATCAAGAGAAATCACCTTTACTCATTGAATAAATTCACACTATCAACATGGGTACAAATGACAATCCAAAAAATATGCTCATTGCTAAGTCCATTATAGATCAGGTTAAGAAAAATTTCATGACTTTCCTACAAAAGATGCATATGAACTTCGCCTGGTCATATGCTGACATGCCAGGCCTCGACCTAGAATTGGTAGTTCAATATCTTGTTGTTTGACCATATGCTAAACTTGTCAAGCAGAAGCTATGCAAGATGCATCCATAAGTTTCTCTCCTAGTCAAAGTAGAACTTTGAAAAATGTTGGATGTTGGTTTCATTAAACCCATTGACTATCCTATGTGGGTTTCAAATATTGTACAATTGGAAAGCCCGCTAGGGGCATTATAAGCTATGTTGACTTTAGAGACCTCAACAAAGCATGTCTAAAAGATGATTTCTCCTTTCCAAACATAGACATGATTGTAGATCTCATGACTCAACATGAAATACTCTCCTTAATAGATGGATTCTCGGGGTCTAATCAAACTAGAATTGCAAAAGAAGACCAACACAAGACCGCTTTCACAACTCCTTGGGGAACCTTTTGTTATCAAGTCATACCCTTTGGTCTAAAGAATGCAGGAGAAACTATCAAAGAGAAATGATAACCATCTTCTATTACCTTTTACGCAACATTATGGAAGATTTGTTGGCATTTGGCATAACTAATATAGATACAGGTGATGCAGATGAAGTTGGATGACTGTACTAGTAAAGGATATAGTTCTATTTGTGATGAAGAGATTGAGATTCTATGGATAGATGAAATGATTAGTTACTTGTGTTGTCATTAATGGAAACTGATGTCAGCTAATGTTCCTGATGTTTTGTTTTGGCATCTAAGTGATTTAGTTTATCAGAAGATAGGGTTTACCGACAGAGAGATAAAGTCTATGAAATAAGACTTTAACCTATAAAGCAGAGTTGTTTTGATTGGATCGGTCGATTGGTGATGATTGGTGATTTACAGTTTGGATTTTGAACTTGTATCATGAAAAGATGTATCTGACTAGAACTGGAACTTGTGAAGATTACCAAAAGACGTGTTTCAAATTTCTGATGAAGTTTTTTTAAGGTTTTAGTAGAGTTTAAGATTGTTGAAGAAATCATCAAATCGATAATGATTTATGTTATGATGATGATTGATGACAAGTCTACATGAAGTTGGTAACATGACACAACTTGCATGAAAGATTTAATTGGTGTTTTGAAGTGATCCAAGGAAGAATTTATTGGGAATCAACAAAATGCTTAGTAGAGTGTTTTGAGGGTTTGACTTTGGTACAGATCGGATTTTTGTGATGAGTTATGATCAACCAACAGTTGATATTTCATTTTAATTTGTTGTAATGATCTATATATCAATTTGTGATGATCTCTTATGATTTGAAGTGTAAATTCATGATGTAATTAGGGTTTTATGGCCAACCTAGTTGAGATGGCTATTTAGGATAACACAGTTGGTGTTTATTGTGTTGGTGGTTTTAGAGATTGTGTTAATCTGTCCAAGTGAAGTGTGAGATCTGCCTGAGAGTTGTAGAGTGTTGTGTATAACTGGATCTGATCAAGCAAGCAGAGAGTGCAAGTAATAGATCATTTTCTTACTATTGTTCCCTAACAGTTGCAACAAGTTAAATCCCTTAACCGAGTAGGTCCTACCAAGCCTTAAAAATTTAAGTCCCCTAATAGGGCAGCTCTCAAAAGAGTATTAAATTCTCTCATGAGGTTGATCCTAACAGATCATCAAGCTCCTAACTAGGCTTCTAGGCAAATCCCCTAACCAAGTGACTCCTAACAGTGTCTTCTCTTAACCGGGTGTATTGTATGCTCCTAACAGGGCGTACTTCAAAAGAGTACAAATATTTGTGGGTGCCAACTCCCACCGTGGTTTTTCCCTATTTGGGTTTCCATGTCAAAAAATTATGGTGTTCATGTGTGGAATGGTTTTCATGTGATGTTCTTATTTAAGTTTCATTTCATGCAATATTTCTGAGACACTGGTTATGATGTTTTATCAGAAGTTTATCAGAGGTTGCCAGTACTGATAAGAAGTTGTTTGAGAAATTTTTTGATATGATTGATAAAGTTAATGAGTTGGTAAATGATCAAGTTTATATGAGTGCTTTGGTGGTGAAAGTATTGATTACTGAGGTAAATGATTTGATTAATGTGTTAAGAAGATTTGATAAAGAGGTTGTTTGATATGATTAAAGAAGTTGAGATATATGTTGAAACATTTCAGATATGAGATTAGTTTGATTTTGAGTTTAAAGTTTGAATTGGTCTTAATACCGATTCACCCCCCCCCTCTCAGTATTAACTAGATCCTCATAGGATTATCAATTGGTATTAGAGCATTGGTCCTATGTGTGCAAAAAGCCTAACCGCTTGAGGAAAAGATTACGAGGAAGTCAAGATGATGAAGAAAGGGGGTCACAAGTTCAACAATGATAACTACAAGATTTGGAAAGATAGAATGAAGATATACATAAAAGGTCTTGGTGCACAATAATGGAAGCAAGTTGAAAAGACATATGTTGCTCCTACCACTACTCCCTTGACACTAGATGAACTCGGAGAGAAACAAGATAATAGGAAAGCCCTAGAAGCTATTGTAAGTACTTTATCTGATTCAGAATATATTGATTTTCAATGTTTGAAAACTACAAGTGAGGTTTGGGAGAAGTTAGATACAATCTATGGAGGAGATGAGCATGTTCAAAGAACCAAAGAAGAAATATTGAGAGGAAAGTTCGATGACATGATAATTCTTGAAGGATAGAATATTGCATAGTATGGTCAGAGAATCAAAGAAGTTGTTTGTGGCATAAAAAGTGTTGGAGGTAAAATAGAAGATGATACAATAGTAAGTAAAATTCTTAGAAATCTTCAACCTCAGTATGCTATAAGAGTATTGGCAATCCAAGAAGTAAGATCTATTTCAAAGGATAAGGTGACTGTTGATTCATTGATTGGTAAGCTTACAACTTTTGAGTTAAATAGTTTTGACAATAGTGTGACAAAATCTACTGAATCTGCCTTTAAAGCTTTTGTTACCAGTTGATCTGCTAGAAAAGGAAAACATATATGTCAAAATCATGAGTGTAGGACAAGTCATGGAAGTAATTAGGGAAATAAGATAATGAAGATCAAGTGATGGAACTTGAGGCACTATTAGCAGAGTGATTTCCAAGAGGAACTAGTAAGTATAAAGGAAAGCTACCTTTGAAGTGTTTCTCTTGTAGTAAAATTGGTTATATTGCTGCTAACTTCCCTAACACTGATAAGAAAGAAAAGTTTAGAAGATTCAAAGGAAAGGGCAAGAAATATTGCTATGTTGCAGTAGATGGTGTGATGAATGAGGAGTTTGAAGATGAAGATGACAATGAGGATATTATATTTGTAGTCGTGAAGGAGGAACTATCAGATGAAAAGGCACTAGTATCTCATATGGAGAATAGTGATGAATGGATTATAGATAGTGGTTGCTCACACCATATGACTAGAGATAAAAGTAGGTTCATAACCCTTAATGAATTTGATGGAGGTGTTGTTAGATTTGGAAATAACTCTCCTTTCATGGTGAAAGGTAAAGGTTCAATCTCTCTAAATGGGAAGAGTAATGTTGATGATGTGTTTTGGGTTTATGGTCTTAAGAATAATCTTTTAAGTGTTGGTCAGATCAATGATAAAGGTTATTTGCTTGAGTTTAAGAGTGGTCTGAATAATTCTTGGAGGTAATGGTGAATTGATTGCTACTGGGAAGCAAACTAGAGGTAACTTATTTTATTTGAATAGTAATATTAATAATTATTTGGTTGAAAGAATGGAAGATAGTTGGTTGTGGCATAAAAGATGTTGTCATTTTAATTTTGATATTTTCGTTAAGATAAGAAAGTCAAGTGTTGTAAGAGGATTACCCCAAAAGTTCAAACCGGATAGTGTGATATGAAAATATTGTCAAATCGGTAAGATGACCTCCATTTATTTCAAGAGAAAGAATGGTATTTTTGAGAATGTTTTAGATTTGGTACATACTGCTCTTTGTGGCCCTATGAGAACAAAGAGTTATTATGGTGATAGGTATTTCATGATCTTCACTAATGACTATTCTAAAATGATGTGGGTGAAATTTTTGAGAGAGAAATCAAAAGCATTTAATAAATTTAAATCATTAAAGCTCTGGTTGAGAAGGAAACTAGGAAGAACTTGAAGTGTTTAAGATCAGATCGAGGAGGTGAATTCACATCTAATGAATTTGTTAAGTATTGTGATGAACAGGGTATAAAGAGACAAATGTCTTCTTTGAGGACATGACAACATAATGGCATAACAAAAAGGATGAACAAAACAATAGTTAAAGGTGCAAGAACCATGTTATTGCAGGGTAATGTATCCAAAATGTTTTGGAGAGAAGTGGTCAGTACTGTTGTATACACTCTAAATTGGATATCTGTAAAGAGAGGTAACAATAAGACACCCTATGAGCTATGGTATGGAAAAACTCCTTGTGTTAGTTATTTTAAAGTTTTTGGAAGTCAATGTTTTATTAAGAAGGATAACTACACTAAGAAATTTGATGCAAAATCTGATAAGGGAATTTTTCTTGGTTACTCTTCTAAGAGTAAAGCATATAAATGTTACAATAAGAGAACTATGAAAATTGTTGAAAGTGCTAATGTAAAAGTTAATGATCTATCTGATAAGTCTGAAGGTACAAGCAAATTAGAACCTTAAAAGGATGATAATGAGGAAAATTTTGTAATCATTGAATCAGAAGCAAAGAATAATGAAGAACCGGCAAATGTAGAACTAGATGACCAATCGGTAAGCGATGACAATGAGGAAGAAGATGAAGAACCTAATGAAGAAGATGTAAAATCAGCATAGGCAATACTGAGATATGTCAGACTAAACCATTCACAAGAGTAGATAATTGGTGATAAGAATGCAGGTGTGCGAACCGGGAGAAAGATCTGAGAGACCTCATGTTTGATATCTACAATTGAACCCAAGATAGTTAAGGAATCACTAAAGGATGATGATTGGGTTAATGCAATGAATGAAGAATTGGATCAAATTGAGAAGAATCAGACATGGTAACTTGTTCCTAGACTAGAGGATAAGAATGTAATTGGAACAAAGTGGGTCTTTAGGAGTAAATTGGATGAAGAAGTAAGGATTGCAAGAAACAAGACAAGGTTAGTCTGCAAAGGGTATGCTCAAGAGGAAGGTGAGGATTATGGTGAAACATTTGCACCTATAGCTAGATTAGAAGGAGTAAGAATATTTCTGGCATTTGCTACATATAAAGGATGTTGGCATATGCACACTCCAATGAGACATTGTATGTGATTGAAGGTTTTGTCATTGATGGCAACCTTACAATCCTATGGCACTGGCAAGGCATTACACCGACATCAATAGAACACACTCTACACCAGCACTCAAAACATCGGCATCGGCATAGAGAAAGAAAGCACACTGACACAGAGGCCGACAGGATTTTTGCTATATTACATTTTGTTTATTATTGTAAAAACCTTGTAAGCCGACTTGATATCATTTTAAAATGACTTTTATATATAAGAAGTCATTGTAGGACATTTTGTAAGTAAGGAGAAAAAGTTTAGGCATACCTATTATGTGATATAGGTTAAGGGATATATGTAAAGAACAGAGCAGAAACCGGTACTGAATCTGGCATTGAAGATGCTATTGTAAAGCAGTACAAGTTATTGGATTTGTATAATCCACATTGTAAGTCAATGAGACTTCCCATTTGAGCAGTGAGCTCTAGGCAGTTAGCACCTTGCTGAAGAATAAAAAACCTAAAGGTGACACTTCTGGAATTGGCTTTGAAGTTGGTGAAAGCTCTAGTACTGCAAACACATAGGATCACAGCAAACTGGTAAGGCAACCTAATGCTTATAAATTCAATGGAAAATGCTTTAACTATAATAAGTATGGTCATAGAAAAAATGAATGTAGATCTAGAAATTATCAAAATATCAACACACCCACCGGTCAATGTTCTAAATGCAACAAAGTTGGTCACAATTCTGAGAATTGCAGAATGAATGTGAGATATTATATTTGTGGAAGATTTGGACATTTATCTAATCAATGCAGAACACAATCTGGCATAGGTTTTGGGAAAGCTATTCAAAAGAATAACGTAACTTGTTATGCATGTAACAAGATTGGGTATATTGCAAAATTCTATAGAAGTAAAGGATCACTGGTAGACAACAAAAGTTATAGCTTGAAAGGTAAAGAAAAAGTTGAAGAGGTTAAGCAAAAATTCTCAAAAAAATGGATTAGAAAAGCTTATCTAAATATTGGGAATACTCCTCCACCGATAGAACCGGTCAATGCTCCACTGGCAGGACAAAGTGATGCTCCACTGGCAGGAAGTTCTTTATCGAAATGAAGAAATTTTCCTTGAGGGTTGGGTGATCTAATGACACATGTGCTATTATTCCCTCGTTTAGAGATGAGAAGTTGGAAATTACTTCATTACCGGCAGACAAGTTAAGTTACTACTTAACTGACATACATTAAATGTGGTAGATGGCAAAAAGACCTTATAAATTTTTGGTTTTTGGCTCCATTTCATTTCACCAAGATTTCAAACCTACGAAGAGCATGAAGATTCTGAGCTAAGGCATTTCGAGTAAGAGGCAAGAACACTTCAAGCAATCATCCATCCTAAAGGCAGTAAAAGGTATTTTATCATGGCATCCACCTCTACACTTGAATATATAGCAAACCCTACTGTGGTTGAAGTTGTACAAAGACCTAGGCCTGTATTTCAATTAGTTCCCAAGGTAGCAAAGAAAGATGATACTCTAGGTGCTTTTTCTCAAATTCCTAAGGGAGTTGTTTATGTTGAAGACCCCAGAATTTACATTCACTGCAACATTGAGGAACTAGTAGATGAAGAGATTAAAACCATGTTTAAATCTGTCATATGTGATGAATTTGGTAATGTAAAAGATGAACATAAGATCATTGAAACCCTAGGATTTACAAAGATCCTTAGCATTCTTGAATTCCCCAAGGATGTGATCAAGATAGTCCTAAGCAGGGTACATGGTGAATTTTTCTGGTTAGATGCAATTCACAAAATCACCAAGGAAGCTATGAAAGTTGTCACATGGTTACTGACCACCGATAAAAGGCCAGACAAGACTAAGAAGGTCTCCAATGACCTAGTTATGAACCTAACTAGTGCAACATCCAACAGAAGGTCATTAAGAGTCAATGATGTAAAAGATACTAATGTAAGATTTATCAGCATGATATTAGGATATAAGGCAACTCATGCAAACAGACTCAATTCAGTGTCTAGTCTGTGCATTAAGAGTGCTTATGACTTGGTCACAGATAATGCAAAGATTGATGTATGTGAGTGGTTGAAGGACAAATTAATTGACAACTTAGGCAAGATTAAGAAGGACAAGAAAGGAACTTTTAGGTTTGGAAATCTGCTAGTATGTCTAATGCTACATATAACCAAACAGGTTCCCAGTATAGGCTACAAAGAACTTGGATATGATATACCAGTAGGTAAACAACTAACAAAACTATTCAACAATATGGGAGAAGATAAGGATCAGAATATCCAAGACTATTTTCAAGCACTTAAAGCCAAAAGGAAGAAAAGAATTAGATTATCACAAAAGATTGTTGACAAATATAAGGATGAAATATGTTTTGTAATAAAAAAGGATGAAATCTAGATGGAAGCAGTCATCCCAAGAATAACTTGGGTAACAGAGATGGGCTACGAAATAGATGATCATATAATTGAGACTTATGCTAAAGCACTTTTGGAAGCACCAAACAAACCAAAGGAAGAAGTATTTGGTAGTGCAAAAAATATTGAAAGCCAAATACAATCCCATAAAAGAGTAAAAAAGGTTGAGGCAGTTGTGAGAAGGGGCTCTAGATAGGCAAAGGCTATTAAAGAAGATGTGTTAAAACAAACTGGTATCACTGAGGATGAGCTAGCATCTCTATAGCCTGAGACTCATCTATCACCAGTAGGCACTTCTTCAGAGAGTTAAATGCCTACAACTTTCAAAAGAGTTGTAAGGAAAAGAGATCCCTCACCGGCAACCACACCCTCACCTAGGAGGACGAGACAAAAACAAGTAGTGAGATCTATGGTAAGAAAGGCTACACCAAAGAAGAAACTAACACCCAAGAAGAAGAAGAGGACAAATAAGGACATGGCCCCTCTTGACATACTGTTGAATGAAATTACAGAGGAAGGGAAACTGAAGAATATAGAGCAATTATATGTCACTCTGATAGCTGATGAAAAAGAACAAGTAGAAAACAATGTTATATTGCATATCGACATGTATAAGAAATTTTTGATGGAAGTTGTAGATGAAGTACTAGATGAACTATTCAAAAGGCTGGAAGCAAGGAGACAAGCAGTAATAGAACTTGACAAGAAAATAAAGATAGAAAAGCTACTTGTTGTATACCCAGTGAATTCACCCAAATAAATTGATGACTTAATTGCTGAAGCCAACCGGTCAATATTTTCTACTGCACACCGGCACATTGCTTTAATGGTTGGAAGAGTTAATGAGGTGACTGAGGAGACAGAAAACGCATGGGACATTTTCCTAGTGGAAAAAGAAAAACAAGAAGAATACATGAGCCACAAACCTATAAAGGTAAAGTTGGTGGACCACCTAGTATCAAGGTTAAAGACAACTTACCCCCACCTCCTTTGATTACTCCACCGGTGACAACAACAGCTACAAAAGATCAACCAACAGTTGAAAGTATGGATGTAGAGGATGTCAATCCTAATCCTAAAGTCTTATATACAGTGGATGTTGATACTCAAAAGCTCAACATTGTGGTAGACAAAGATACAACTGATAAGCCTGACATGGCTAGTGAGCCTTCGGTAGATGAGCAAACTAAAAACACACAAGAGAAACTGGCAGATGTCAAAGAGAAACAGGTAGAAACTCAAACTCAAACTGAGACAATGCAACAAATAGAGAAACAAACAAAGCAAAAGGCTCCGGAATAGGAAGAGCAACAGGTACAGGAACAGGCTCATGAGGAAACAGTGCAACTGGCAACTGGAGAAGTAGAAAAACCATTGCTTAAGGAAATGCAAACACAAACAAACCTACCAAAGGTCAATACAAGCTTGGTTACTTCCATTGGTGGTACTCAGAATGTAGGCTCCTGGTCATCAGGCTACAAATCAACTAATGTGATTGAAGTACTCTTAGATTCAATTAAAAGGATAACAGATTGAAGCTCACAAGCTTATAAAGCAATAGATGACACAATCCCAATTTTGAAGGTAATTGCTCCTAGCTATAATATAGACAATAAAGATTCTTTAGGACAACTTTATACCTTATGTAAATATATCATAGAAAACATTGAGAAAAAAAAGGAAGAGACATTGAAGGACACAGTAGAAATTGAAAAGCAAAAATTCTTTGAAGATCAAATAAAGAAGTGTACCAGGGATTTTGACACACTTCTACCGGAACTGTGTAACTTATTGAAAGAGTACAAAACTCTGTACAAAGACACCTGTAAGACAAACTTTTTGATTGTAGACATAGATAAGAAAATAAGCAAGGTACAGGATTAAATCAATAAATTTGTTGATAATTTTGTTAACTCACTTGATACATTATCAGTTTTTGAGCAAAGGATAACAAATTTTGAGGAAGAATTACTTAAATTAGAAAGAGAAAAGGAGAGAATAGTGAATAAGGCAAAGCATCTAAGATTAAAACTAAGTCCAAGATTGGAATATCTAGCATCATTACAGAAGGAAATATCTAAGGCACTGATACAGGGACAGAAAACACTAGTAGAGCATTTGTAGCACCTCACCGATACAGCTAAAAGAATAGAGATAGCAATAAGAGATAGTAAAAAGTTTATGGAGAGTATAAACTTGATTTTGGTGGATCTATCTCAAATTGTAACTACTCAGTTACAAGGTTGAAACTACAAACTCTACTGACACCTTGACAACCTTTGTCATTGATGCCAAAGGGGGAGTAGTGGTATGAGAAAATTCAATATCATAGGAATCATATGCTTAGGGGGAGCACACATTTTTGGTAACATTTTTTGGATACACTTTTGAAATTTCTCATGACTGTTGCCATCAATGCCAAAGGGGGAGATTGTTGGCATATGCACACTCCAATGAGACATTGTATGTGGTTTTGTCATTGATGGCAACCTTACAATCCTATGACACTAGCAAGGCATTACACTAGCATCAACAGAACACACTCTACACCGGCACTTAGAACACCAGCACTGACATAGAGAAAGGAAGCACACCGACACAGAGGCCAACATGATTTTTGCTATATTACATTTTGTTTATTATTGTAAAAACCTTGTAAGCTGACTTGATATCATTGTAAAATGACTTATATATATATAAGAAGTCAATGTAGGACATTTTTGAAAGTAAGGAGAAAAAGTTTAGGCATACCTATTATGCAAAATATAGGTTAAGGGGTATATGTAAAGAATAGAGCAAAAACTGGTACTGAATCTGGCATTGAAGATGCTATTGTAAAGCAGTACAAGTTATTGGATTTGTATAATCCACATTGTAAGTCAGTGAGCTCTAGGCACTTGGCCTTCCTACATGTGCAGGCCCCTATTGTAAGTAATATTCTCTTATTGGCCAGTAAGTGAATATTGTGGGTCAAAAATCCCATCGAGGTTTTTCCCACACCGGGTCTCCTCATTAAATCCTTGTGTTATGATGTGCTTTTCATGTGGATGTTTTTAATTCTGTTTATTTCATTTTTTTTGCATACCGGTACACTATTATAATATGTTTTGCATGTTTTAAGTTGAGAAATTCTCATTACTGGTTAGATACTGATTCACCCCCCCCCCCTCTCAGTATCTGTGAGTTTCCTAACAAAGGATTCAAAGTTTACCAAATGGATGTCAAGTCAGCCTTTCTAAATGGGATTCTAGAAGAAGTATACATTGAACAGTTGGATGGATTTTCCTTGACCAATGATAAAGACATTGTGTGTAAATTGCACAAAGCACTATATTGTCTAAAGAAGGCACCAAGAGCATGATATGAGAGATTACATGCACATGTGATCAAAATTGGATTCCAACATACCATTACATCAAAATTTATTTGAAGACTAATGGAGACAAGATGCTAATAGCAGAAGTATTTGTTGATGACATAATTTATGGTGGAAATGAGGATATGTGTATGGACTTTACTGATATAATGAAAAAAGAATTTGAAATGTCTCTAATTGGTGAAATTAGGTTCTTTATTGGCTTACAGGTTCAACAACTAGATGGTGGTATCTTTATTTGTCAGATCAAGTATATCAAAGAAGTGTTGAATACTTTCGGCATGAAAGACTGCAAACCGGTAGGAACACTAGTGGTGGCTGGCTGCAAGTTGTCAAAGGAAGATGATTCCCCTATTATTAGTGAAAAATAGTACAGATCTATGATTGGCAAGCTACACTTTGTTGTCCATAGTAGATTGAATATTGCTCATGTTGTTGGATTAGTGGCTAGATTTTAAAAAGAGCCTAAAGAGAGTCACATGGTGTTGTGAAGAGAATTTTTCGGTATCTCAAAGGCACATTAGACTATGGTTTATGGTATCCCTATAAAGGTGATTTTACTTTTGATGTCTTTATTGATGATAATTGGGCAGGTAATGTTGATGATAAAAAAAGCACAACCGGTGGAGCTTTTCTACTTGGAGGAAGATTAGTGGCATGGACGAGCAAGAAATAAACTTGTGTTTCTCAATCTAGAACTGAAGCAGAGTATGTAGCTGCATGCATAAATTGCATGTAGGCAATATGGATGAGATATTTGCAAGAAGGATTCAAGATAGATATGTCTGAACCAGTGACTATCTATTGTGATAATACAAGTGCAATAAACATTTCTAAGAATCATGTACTTCATTCCAGAACCAAGCACATTGAATTGAAGTATCACTTCCTAAGGGAAAGAGTTCAAGAAAAGGAGGTGAAGATGGAATATGTGAAGAGTAAAGATCAACTAGCTAATATCTTTACTAAGAACTTATTGAAGGCTACCTTTGAGTTTCTTAGAGGTAAACTAGGAGTTAGATCCCTACACCAGAAGAACTATAATGATGGAGATCCATCAATCCTATGGATTTTATGTTTATTTTTCACTAAGGATTGATGAAGGTACATGCTACTCCTTTGGGGGAGCAAGTCTGATGTAAAGTTCTAATTTAATTCTCTGTTATAATTTTTCTGATTTGAGTAGCAGAGATGATGGAAGATGCAGCAACAAAATTAAAGACAAGTGATGCATTTACATCTTTGGCATTCTTGCCAAAAGGGGAGAAGAATACAAATCAGATATGGATGATATGTGAGAAATTGAAAATCAGATTGAGTGAAGCATTGGTTAAGGGGGAGATGACAAAAGGAGGAGAACCGATAGGTGCTGTGATATCAGTAAGCAAGTTGCAGATGATCATGTTGGTCTGATTGTATATATGATTGGTGTTGCCATCAATGCCAAATGGGGAGATTGTTGGTATTTGGCATAGCTGATACAAATACAGGTGATGCAGTTGAAGTTGGATGACTACACCAATAAATGATAGAGTTCTATTTCTGATGAGATATTGATATTCTATGGATAGATGACATGATCAATTATTTGTGTTGATATTGATGGCAACTGATATCAACTGATGTTCGTAATGTTTTGTTTTGGCATCTAAGTGATTTGGTTTATTGGAAGACAGGGTTTACAGGCAGATAGCTAAAGTTTGTGAAATAGGACTTTAACCGATAAAGCAAAGTTGTTTTGATTGGATCGGTTGATCAGTGATGATTGGTGATTTATGGTTAGAATGGTCAACTTGTATCATGGAAATATGTATCTAACTAGAACTGGAACTTGTGAAGATTATTAGAAGGCATGTTTCAAATGTCTGATGAAGTTTTTCTAAGGTCTTCATAAGGTTTAAGACCGGTGAAGAAATCATCAAACCGGTAATGATTTCTGTTATGATGATGATCGACAACGAGTCTACATGAAGTTGGTAATATGGCACAACCCACATAAAAGATTTAATAATTTTTTTGGCATGATCCAAGGAAGAATTTCATGGGAATCAATGAAATGCTTAGTAGAGTGTTTTGAGGGTTTGACTTTGGTTAAGATCAAACTTTAGTGATGAGTTATGATCAACCAACGATTGATATTACATTTTAATTTGTTGTAATGATCTATATATCAATATGTGATGATCTCTTATAATTTGAAGTGTAAATTCATGATGTAATTAGGGTTTTGTGGTCAACCTAGTTGGGATGGCTATTTAGGATGACACAATTGATGTTTATTGTGTCTGTGGTCTAAGAGATTGTGTTAAGTTGTCCAAGTGAAGTGTGAGATCTACCTGAGAGTTGCAGAGTGTTGTGTATAAATGGATCTAATCAAGCAAGCAGAGAAGTGAAAGTAACATATCATTTTCTTACTATTGTTCCCTAATAGTTGCAGTAGGTTAAATCCCTTAACTAGGTAGGTCCTAACAGGGAAGCTCTCAAAAGAGTGTTAAATCCTCTCATGAGGTTTATCCTAATAGATCATCAAGCTCCTAACTAGGCTGCTAGTCAAATCCCCTAACGCGGTGACTCCTAACAGGGTCTACTCTTAACCGGGTGTATTGTAATCTCCTAACAGGGCTAAGCTCCTAGCAGGGCATACTTCAAAAGAGTACAAATATTTGTGGGTGCCAACATCCACCATGGTTTTTCCCTATTTGGTTTTCCACCTCAAAAACTTATGGTGTTCATGTGTGGAATGGTTTTCATGTGATGTTCTTGTTTACGTTTCATTTTATGCATTATTTCTGAGACTTCGGTTATGACGTTTTATCAGAAGTTTATCAGAGGTTGCTAGTACTGATAAGAAGTTGTTTGAGAAAGTTTTTGATCTAATTGATAAGGTTAATGAGTTGGTAAATGATCAAGTTTATATGATTGCTTTTGTGGTGAAAGTATTGATTGATGAAGTAAATGATTCGATTAATGTGTTAAGAAGATTTGATAAAGAGGTTGTTAGATTTGATTAAAGAAGTTCAGATATCTGTTGAAAGATTTCAAATCTGAGATTAGTTTAATTTTGAGTTTATAGTTTGAATTGGTCTTAATACCAATTCACCCCCCCTCTGAGTATTAACCGGATCCTCATAGGATTAACAAGATTATATGGATGACCTTCTAGGAAAATCAACAATAAGAGATGAGCACATCCCTATATTAAGAAAGATCTTTGAGAGGCTTGAGAAATATAAGTTGTATCTTAATCCTAATAAATGTGTCTTTGGGGTTACATTAGGAAAGTTGTTGGGCTTCATAATCTCTCATAGAGGGATAGAAGTGGACCTAACCAAAGTTAAAGAAATAGTGGAAATGGCTCCTCCATAAACACTCAGAAAATTTCATGGTCTCCAAGAAAGACTTGAACCCATCTATCGCTTCATTGCACAACTTGCAAACAAGTGCCACCCATTCGCACACCTGCTATGCAAGGACACCAGATTCAAGTGGGATTGCCTATATCAGAAGGCCTTTGAAAAATTGAAAGAATATCTAGCCTCCTCTCCAGTTTTGATGCCACCCATTCCAGGATAACCTCTTCTCTTGTACATATCAAAAACCACAGTAGCACTAGGGGCATTATTAGCATAAACATATGACAAAGGTAAAGAGCATGCAATCTACTACATCAATCACACTCTCGTGGGATATGAAATCAACTATATTGTTGGCATAACTAATGGTGTTGGACAACTGGTTCATCAGTTAGTATTGTCATTGATGAGTAACACTTATCAATGAATAAGGCCAAGCTCATATGCAAGGAGGTGTGGTAAACCCCAATGGTTTACGCATGGTTGCAAGTAGTATGGAGGATTCAGTGCTCCCAAATATGTATTATTGACACACTTAAGCAGTATGCTGGTAGAAGACTAATTGGTTGAAGGATGAGAATAGTAGTTGACTGGTGTTGAGGTCAGTTTCATAAAATTGGCAGATGAAATGATGATGCGGTCATAAGAGGTGACTCAGATTGCAGCTTAGTAGTCTTATGCATGATCGAAACACTCTGGACAAATAGGTGATCAATTTGATTTATGATCAGTGACCAGTGACAAAAGATGAAGAGTTACACCAGTAAACTAATGATACAAGTTGAAGAATGCTATCCACTGAGAATCTTAGAGCAGTGACCGGTAAGCTAGATGCGATGACCAAAGGTGAGTCAGTCATGGTGAGATATCATCAAACAAGTGGCTAGTGAAGTTTACAATAGTTAACAACTAGTTAAGGTGAGATATGTGCGGATTTTTTGGTTCGCATTAAAAAGATAGAACATGGCCTAGAGGTTGGTGAAATTATGAGTTGCAGAGGCAGATAAGTATGAGTTGCTAGAGAGATTGATGGAGAGCACGTAGAGAGAGTGTGGGAAGATTTGGAAAGGTTTGAATTTCAAATCTACCAAGTGTTAGGTGTAAACTGATTAAGGAATTAGCGAGTATGTGTTGGCAAAATATGGTATAGAAGTTTTTGGCGAAAACCAAAAAGATTGATCATAAAATTTGCAAAGTGCAATTTTGAGGAGAGGTGATCCAGCAAGGTGAGAAGAGGGTAGGACTGCTAAGTGAATAGCAGAGTGGTGAAGAGAGTGTGTAGAGATTGAATAGTGTGAAGAGTAGAGAAAGAATGTAGAGCACTAGTAGAGTGAAGATCAAGTATAATGCAGAGCACTAGTAGAGTGCAGAGCAAGTGTAACCGGTGGTCAAACCAAAGAGCTTCATTTTGATTTGATTAAGCTAAGAGTAGCTATTACAACAGATCATTCTCTCTGTTGTTTTCTAATAACTACAACATTAAAATCCCTTAACTGGGTGAACTTTAACAAGTCCCTTCATATAATCCCTTAACCGAGTGACATCTTAAATGATGATCCTAAGTCCTTTAACAAGGCTACCTCTAATAGGGTAAAGGTTCTAACAGGCCTTAAAGAAAACCCCCTAACCGGGTGACACCTAATAGTGTATTTGTAATCTCCTAATAGGGATGGCTCCTCATCGGGCATTCTCCAAAAGAGTGCAAATTTTGTGAGTTTCTATTCACACGGTGGTTTTCTCCCATTTGGGTTTCCACGTGTTAAATCTTGGTAGTCATGTGTGCTTGATTTTATGTGTGCATGTTTCTTATTAATGTTTCTTATTCTGATAAGTGTTAAATTTGAATACAATTTTTGACTAAGGTTAAATCTGGAACAAACTAATATAGTGTTGATTCACACCCTCCCCTGTCAGCATCGGTTGGGACTAACATATACTCCCATAGAAAGAGTTTGCCTTTCACTCATCTTTAGCACTCAGAAATGGTGTCATTGCATGCGCACCAACAAGACCAAACTAATAGCAAAAAATGATCCCCTCAAGTACTTGTTGTCTAAAGCTACTCTCATAAGATGCACAACAAACTGGGTCATGCTCCTGAGTGAATTTAACACTGAGTATGTAGAGAGGAAGGCAATAAAAGGATAAGTCATAGAGGATCAACTGGTTGATGCACCTCTTCAAGGTGACCACCTACTTATCAAAAAATTCCCCGATGATGGCATTATGACTATCACAACATATAAAAAATGATAGTTATACTTTGATGGTTCTTGCACACAACATGGATCAAGGGCATGCATATTGATCATCACACCTCAAGGAGATTGTATCCCTAAGTCCTATAAGATAGCCTTTACATGCACTAACAACATAGCAGAGTATGAAGCCTTCTTCACTGGGCTTCACTTAGCTATCCAATGAAGGATCACATAATTGTAGGTCTATGGTGACTCCAAAACTCATCATAAAGCAAGTAAACGATGAGTATCAAACAAAAGATGACAAGATACTCCCTTATCTTAGCATGGTGGAAGATCTTAAGCAAAATTTCACCTTCATACAGTTTGAAAAAGTTCCTTGAAAAAATAATAGAGCTGTTGACGCCATTACAATTGGATCCCTTTTGTAGATGCCCGCAAATAGTCAGAAGTGTGAGTTCTTCATTGAGCAACTCCGAGTTCTAGCATACAATGTCCCCAAATCAAAATTTGTGTGCATCCTCATTGGCCCTAATTCCCCATGGTACCAAGAAACCTTTGCTTACCTCTAAGACAACATCATCCCCCTCACCTCACTAAAACCCAACAACAAACCTTCATCTATCAATCCGCTCGCTACACTATCCATGGTGATACCTTATTTCGAAGGTATTTTGATGGAACCCTCCTAAGCTGTTTAGACAAAGATGAGGTTGAATGAGCACTACGTGAAGTGCATGAAGGTATTTGTGGAGCACACTCAAGTGGCATCACTTTGGCTAAAAATATCTTGCACACAAGATACTATTGGCTGATGATGGAAGAAGATGCATATCATTATGTAAAGAAATGTATCCCTTGTCAGAGACACAGTGACAAGATTCATGCACCTTCTAAGGATTTGCAGGCATTTATCACTCCTTGGCCCTTCTCTCAGTGGGAGCTCAATCTCATAGGGAAAATTCATTTTGCCTCATCTAATGGACATAAATTCACAATAACTACTACAAAGTACTTTACCGAGTGGGTGGAAGCCATCCCACTCACTTTCACCACTGGCAAACAAATATCCAAATTTATCCTAAATTACCTTATTTGTCACTATGAAATTCACAAAGTTATCATCACAGATAATTGAAGACCTTTCAAAAATCAGGATGTCAAAGAATTATGCTAGAAGTTCTCGATCCAACACCGCTTCTCCACTCCATACTACCCACAAGGTAATAGTCAAGCTGAGGCTTCAAATAAAACTATTATCAAAATCCTTAATCAAACAATCAATGAAGCTAGTTGTGATTGGTACTTGCAACTCCATCCTTCCATTTGGGCTTGTTAGGTCCCAGAGACAACTGAGAGGGGGGGGTGAATCAGTTGTCAAATAAATTTAAACCAAAAACAATTTAACCAACTTATTGCTTAATGTCGATGAACCAGTTAAGTATGTCGGTAGACAGTTATAAAAGTTAATTGCTATACCGGTAAGGATTAGTGCATGAAACATAAACACAAAGTCATCCACAACACATAACACCAATATTTGTATGTGGAAACCTTGTAAGGGGAAAAACTACGGTGGGAAACCTTACCCATAATCAAATAATACTACTGTAGATAGTAAGTGTACATAAATGGGGTCTACACATGTAGAAAGGCCAATAGCCTAGAGCTCACTGCTCAATCACAAAATGGGAGTCACATGATTACAGTTGGATGGTTAAATCCAATAAGAATGTACTACACAAAATTATAGGAGTTGAGAAAATACAACACCACAGGAGCCTAAAGATCTTCTGTAAGCCGAATAACCTGTTACAAGGAGAAGCAATGAAGCAAAATCTGAAGAACATACAAAACACAGAGAATATGCTCAAAAAGAGAGAGCTCAATATTCACAAAAATATGTAATGTGATTCTTACAATGAAAAGAAAGAACTCAACCTTTAATAGGTCAAGAAACCCTAAAAAGGGAAAACCTAGGTTTGCACATAATAATTAATTAAAACAATTAATTATATGCACCTAAAGTTAGCTGAAGTGTAATAGAGATAAAGGGAACTTAAATAATTAAACAAAGAATGTTTAATTAATCAAGTAAATACCCGAATACTCTAACACCCCCCCTTAAGCTAGACTTAGGGAGAAGCTAAAACCTAGAACAGCTACTGAAAGATTGAAAGATGGGTCCCGGCAACAAGGCCTGATCAGGTACCCAAATACAATGAAATCTCTATGAACTGGAGAAATAGAGAAAACCACGTGGGAACAAAACTCTACTCCAAAAAGAGATGGAAAAAATATCACTGAAGCATGAAGACCCTGCAAACTCTGTCGAAGAATAACTGCTGATCTGAAGAACATCCACTGAACTAGAACATGACCAGGTAGAGAAGACTGTAATCTGTATGAGTGCCCTCAAATGACACTACTCGAATTAGGAGGCAAACAAGGCAAAACAACTGAAATCGAAGATACAGATGGCATGAGAAACCAAAGCCTGAAGAGCTGATCAATCGAACCACAGAAGCATTAGAACCAACAGGATAAACCTCCCCATAATGCAGAAGCGGGAGAGGGACAGGAACACTGAAAAGGATAGCCAAAAACAATTGCATGACGAAGAACCAAGAACATCATAGGTGCTGAGACACATCATCATGAGGAGAATGTCGTGGAAGGAACACTCACTTGACAAAGGAAGATGGCAAACAAAGGCAAACATCAACCCCCTCATGGCACTTGATCAACAGTGCATGTTCAACAAGACACAAGATATGCAAGATTCCAAGTAAACAATGCATGATGGCACTTTATCTCAGTGCGATTGCATAATTACAAGCTACAATGATAAGAAGACTGGAAATAGAAACGAGAGTCAAAACAGAGACACCCTACACAGAAAAGAGATCCCAGGACCTGAAACAACCACGATATCCACCAGAGTGCTGAAAAGCAAAAAATTGAATAAAATATGCATGGAGCAGAATCTCGAAAAAAAACCATATTTCTGGAAAGTATACAGAACACGCTTTTCGAAAATATAAAGTTTTCGAAAAACGGAGGTCGGATGCTCATTCTACGTCTCCCGGAGTGCAAAAAAGAGACCTCACTTTGACTGTAAAAAAACATAGTCAAACAGAAAAATTGGAATAAATTACCAACACCATGAGGTCGGCCTCGGAACCAGCTTTCCGACGCCTATTCGTTCTCGAAAAAACGACTCCGTTTGCCCATTCTAGGGCCCTGGAAGTGCAAAAAAGAAGCCCGACTTTGACTGGTAAAAAACACAGTCAAACAGCAGATCCAGGAAAAAAATCTACCACCACGAGGTCCGGCTCGGAATCACCTTTCCAATGCCTATTCGTTCGCCAAAATCCGACTCCGGAGGCACGATCTAGGCCCAAAAAACCAACCCCCTCTCAAAAAGACTAGAGAGGAGGGGTTGGTTGTGCTCCGGGCGGAGGTGGCGCTCGGGCCGAGCGGAGGTGGCGCTCAGGCCGGGCGGAGGTGTTGCAAAAGCGGAGCGGCGCTCGGGCTGGGCAGAGGTGGCGCGGCCCGGTGGAAGCGGTGCTGCTCAGGCGGTGGTGGCTTGCCGGCGGGGCGGGAGCGGCGATCGGAGCACCGGGAGCGGCGCCGGAGAGACACGCCGGCGGGAGAGCATGGAGCCGGAGCCGGAGGAAAGTCGTCGGAGCCGGAGCGGGGCGGGAGCTGGAGGAAATGCAGCGGCCGACGGGGACTGAAGATGGAGCCGGCGGCGGCCGGAGAAACAGCAGCGGCGGCCGGAGGCCGGAGGCCGGACTGACAGGTGTGACAGGCCTGTCAGTCCGGTACCCTTCAATACCCCCAAACCCCAAAAAAAACTTTCCCAAAAAATTTTTTTTTTCTCCCTTTTTTTTTTTTCACCTTTTTTTTTTTTTCAAAAGAAAATTTCGGCCTGCATGCCGTAAAAAGGCAAATTTTTATTTTTTATTTTTTGAAATTTTTTTTCTCGATCTGCGTGCCAGGGCCGTACGGCTTGGATCGGAGAAAAAAATAGCTCCCGGAGACTCAGGAACCAAAATAGGTCAAATTTTATATGACCATAGGGGTTTTCGGGCCTTCTGAGCACGATGGTGAGGTCCGTTTAGGCCCAAAGTGCTCAGAAAAAAAAACTCAAACCCTGGGTACACAAAAAAAATTCCTGAAACCCCAGATCTGCTTCCAAAGCCAAAAATCTCAAAACAAGAACAGGCAGCTACAGATCCACGCTCTGATACCATATAGGAGTTGAGAAAATACAACACCACAGGAGCCTAAAGATCTTCTGTAAGCCGAATAACCTGTTACAAGGAGAAGTAATGAAGCAAAATCTGAAGAACATACAAAACACAGAGAATATGCTCAAAAAGAGAGAGCTCAATATTCACAAAAATATGTAATGTGATTCTTACAATGAAAAGAAAGAACTCAACCTTTAATAGGTCAAGAAACCCTAAAAAGGGAAAACCTAGGTTTGCACATAATAATTAATTAAAACAATTAATTATATGCACCTAAAGTTAGCTTAAGTGTAATAGAGATAAAGGGAACTTAAATAATTAAACAAAGAATGTTTAATTAATCAAGTAAATACCCGAATACTCTAACAAAAATAGCATCTTCATATGCTAGATTTAGTACCAGTGTAATGCTGATATGCTTTCACAAAAACCCTCCTTCAATCTTCAGATGATGTCCGCATGTATAGCTCTTCTTAATCTCGCATATACCTTCACACAATCCTTTTTCACATTCCACATTTGATCTTACAAATAAGATCTTACATTTATACCATAACCTAAGACCAATTTTAGTAGGTCGGCTCTACAAGATATTACAATAAAAACATTTTACAAACAATACATTATCCAATGTAATAGCCAATTGAACATGTCGGCTTAATGCATTTACAACAATAATCAATCATCTCCATAGCATGCCATGTTGATCTAGAAAAGATAAACCTGTCGGTGTAACCCTAGACCTATTTGTTGGTAACAACGAATATGCAATGATGAATATACCAATGAACAAAACTCTAGGACAAGATGTCCAGACAATGTCTTTGACATTACCAAGTGTTTTCCATGTCATTCCAAGTGCCAGTGATCATTATATCTTGCCGGTGTACCATATACCAATAATTATGCAATAGTTACTTGCTTGCCGGTGAATGCTGCTAGATCTCCAAAGTGCTAGTGTTTTAGTAGGTGTTGACATTAATGACAAAACCATACCAAAATACCAACAATCTCCCCCTTTGGCATTACTGGCAACACAAGATGGAAACCATCAAAGTGCCAAAATAGAAATGCCAAGTACCAAAAACCAACAATCTCCAAAAAGATTATAACCAGAAAGTAATGATCTCTCCTAAACAACAATCTCTCCCCCTAGGAGCAACATGTGTTTTCCAAAGTTTTTCCATACCAATCTCTCACCAAAAGATAATAAAGATAATGTGTTTTTCCATATGTATCTCTCCCCCTTTGACATCAAATGCCAAAGTTACAATAGAACCAATCAATTCAATATACCAACTACTCCCCCTGAGAAGTAGCTTCCTCATCAAAAACCGGAATAAAAGATTTCTCTGTTAATTCTGCTGGTTGATGACAATCATCAACTGTCTAAGTCTCTACCAGTGGTGGTATGACTCCAAGCTGAACTCTAAGATATTCAAAAGTCTCCTTAGGCAACTGATTCAACCCCCCCCCTCTCAGTTGTCTTTGGGACCTAACAATTGGTATCAGAGCTTAGTCCTCTTTTGTAGAAGTTTAATAGCTTGAGGAGATCCAATGTCTACTAATTATTTCAAGAAGGATAGTCCTAAACTTGATGAAACCAACTATGGCATATGGAAGATCATAATGGAGACACATCTAAATTGCATTGGAAAAGACATCTGGGAAGTTACAAAGAATGGTTATACTGCTGATGTACCAGGTCAGCCCAGTCCAGCTAACTTGACAAAAGATGAGGAAAATAATTGCAAGGCAAGAGAAGCACTTTTGAGCACATTATCAGATCAACAAATCATGGGACTATTAGATAGGTCTACTACTAAAGCTATTTGGGATCATTTGAAAACACTGAATGAAGGAGATTCCACAGTCAAAATTGCAAAACTTGAAAGCTTCCGAGTCAGGTATGAATGTCTAAAAATGGAAGAAGATGAAAGGATTTTTGCTTTTATGGAAAGAGTAAATGAAATTGTTTTGGGTATTAAATGTTGTGGAGGAACCTTAAGTGAGGATGAAATTGTTTCAAAAGTTGTAAGAAGATTGTCACCGGCATATAAAATGAAAGTCACTGCTATAAATGAGTTAAGAACAATGCCTAATACATCAGTTACTAGGGATACATTGATTGGGAAACTTTTAGCTTTTGAAATTGAAGAATTTGGTCCTATTACTACTATAAAGACAGATTTGGCCTTTAAAGCATCAAAATCATCTGCTCCATCATTTGACAAATCTAATTGGAAAGCCTTTTATGCAAGAGAACTTGAAGAAAGTAGGAAAGAAAATGAAGAACTTGAAGCACTATTTGCAAGGAAAATGCCTAAAGGTCCAGTTGGAAGTAAGTATGAAGGTAAAGCACCCTTTAAATGTTTTAACTGCAATAAGATTGGTCATATGGCTTCAAGATGCCTTGATAGACATGCTAGACTAAGAGAAGAAGCTAGAAGAACATACAAGCCTAACCCTTAATATCAGAGATACAAATTTAAGACGAATAAAGACAAATCTTGTTACATTGCTGATGAAGGTGTGACTGATGATTCTGATGAGGATCTGGTAGACAATGGATGGGTTTTTGTTGCTATAACAGAAGATCAACCAGCATCTACTACTCAACCGATAGTACAAGCCCTGGTAGCTAAAGTTGAAGTAAAGGATGAATGGATCATTGATTTAGGATGCTCACATCATATGATAGGAGACAAAGGTGAATTATTGAACTTTCAAGAATACAATGGAGGCTTAGTGAGATTTGGAGATGACAAAGCTTGTTCAATCAAAGGTAAGGGTTCAATATCTCTTGATGGTAAGCATAACACTGACAATGTATACTATATTGAAGGATTAAAGCATAATCTTTTGAGTGTTGGTCAATTAGTTGAGAAAGGATTTCAGTTACAATTTAAAAATGGAAAATGCAAAATCATGAATAGAACTGGTTTCGAAATTGCAACCAGTAATCAGACTAGAGGTAATATCTTTCATTTGAATAACAATGAAAATACATGCTTAATTGCACATATAGATGAAAGTTGGTTATGGCATAAGAGGCTCTGATACCAATTGTTAGGTCCCAGAGACAACTGAGAAGGGGGGGTGAATCAGTTGTCTAATAAATTTAAACCAAAAACGATTTAACCAACTTAATGCTTAATACCGGTAAACCAGTTAAGTATGCTGGTAGATAGTTATAACAATTAATTGCTATACCGGTAAGGATTAGAGCATGAAACATAAACACACAGTCATCCACAACACATAACACCAATATTTGTACGTGGAAACCCTGTAAGGGGAAAAACCATGGTGGGAAACCTTACCCACAATCAGATGATACTACTGCAAATAGTAAGTGTACATAAATGGGGTCTGCACATGCAGAAAGGCCAACAGCCTAGAGCTCACTGCCCAATCACAAAATGGGAGTCACACTGACTACAGTTAGATGGTTAAATCCAATAAGAATGTACTGCACAAAATAGCATCTTCATATGCTCGATTCAGTACCGGTGTAATGCTGATATGCTTCCACAAAAACCCTCCTTCAATCTTCAGATGATGTCTGCATGTATAGCTCTGCTTAATCTCGCATATACCTTCACACAATTCTTTTTCGCATTCCACATTTGATCTTACAAATAAGATCTTACATTTATACCATAACCTAAGACCAATTTAGTAGGTCGGCTCTACAAGATATTACAATAAAAACATTTTACAAACAATATAATATTTGATACAATAATTGATTGAACATGTTGGCTTAATGCATTTACAACAATAATTAATCATCTCCATAGCATGCCATGTTGATCTAGAAAAGATAAACCTACCGGTGTAACCCTAGACCTATTTGCTGGTAACAACAAATATGCAACTATGAATATACCAATGAAAAAACTCTAGGACAAGATATCCAGACAATGTCTTCGACATTACCAAGTGTTTTCCATGTCATTCCAAGTGTCGGTGATCATTATATCTTGCCGGTGTATCATATACTAGTAACTGTGCAATAGTTACTTGCTTGCTGGTGAATGCTGCTAGATCTCCAAAGTGCTAGTGTTTTAGTAGGTGTTGACATCAATGATAAAACCATACCAAAATACCAACAAGGCCTACCGCACAAGTACCTGCACCTCCACAAGAGCCACTCCATACTCCCTGTATAAATATAAAAATGGCTATGAGCAATTAAATAAATATTTTGTATTTATTTAATAATTATTCTTCTATTAAATAGTTAATTTGAAAAGGTTAATTTATTTAATTCATTCCATGTCCTATTAATTAATTTAATTAAAACATTTTATTAATTAAATTCATTATATCATTTTCTTCTAATCAATTAATTAAATATCTAAATATTTAATTATTCCTCTATCTACTATCCTATAGTCTTATTAATTAAATAATTTCTTAATTATTTAATCCCTTTTCCAACTCACCTATCCATCTCCACTTCATCTCCACTTTGCCAACTCAGCCATCATGTGGCTAAATTAATTCAACAAAATTAAATAAAAATAAAATCATTTATTAGCTACTTATCTCCAACTTCCAAAATAAGTGAAATATTGTGTACGTACACATATTTCCTAACCTTCTTCTATATTCTCTCTAACATTCCTATATCTTAGGAGAACTTGAGTCCACTTGTCCTCTCATTCCTACATCTTCTCCAACTATCCTATATCCTCTCAAATCTTCAACTCAATCAAGGTGAGATGAGTGACTCTTGTCTTCTCCCTCCCCCTTTCTCTCAACCTTCAACCTCTTTCTCATAGCCATCCAATTTGAAAGATTCAATCATGACCATTGATCTCTACCACCTAAGCTCATGCACTCAAAATATATAAAAAGAGGTCTCCTAAGTCATTTTGAAACTAATAGTTAATCTTATAGTCATTCTAGGAGTCTTTATCTTGCATCTATGAGTTTGAGTTTGAAGAAATTAGCAATTTTAGAATTTTTATCATAGCTTAATATCATGTTAGCTTAAATCATTTGCATATGCATATCATAGTATCAGTTAACTATCAGTCCATTCTTCATATGGCATCTTGGAAGCTACCAGTGCTTGCTTGAGAGAAAATCATCTTCAACCAGGAACAATGGAGTTGGGACACAAGGAGACATAAATCATGAAGGTATAATCCCTTTTATTTACTTTTATTTCATGTTGTTTCATTGGTTGAAGCTAAATATTTCCTATAGCTTCCTTTTATATTATATGATGGATTAACAAGTTTCAGGTCAATTATCTGGAGTTCAACTTTAGCCTCAACATTTTTGGTGCCCACCGTGGGGCTCAGGCCTCGTACAACTTCTAATATCCTATCTTTTTCTTGCTTAACACATTTGTAACCTATTTCACTTATGTGTAGAAAAGGACAACGCTTTTGGCAGTTAGATTTGCGCTTTTGTCCTATAGGTTAGCATTTTTGTGTTGTAGGTTAGTACTCATATTTAATAGGTTAACACTTTTGGTAGTTAGGTTAGCGCTTTTGGTTGAGGCTTCATGCATTTAGTCACTCAGAGCAACGCTTATGTTCAGTAGGTTAACACTTTTGACAATTAGGTTAGCACTTTTGGTCGAGGATTCACGCATTTTCTCACTTAGGAAAATGCTTTTGTGTCTTAGATTCACACTTTTGAGCAATAGGTTAATGCTTTTTATTTAAAAGATAGTGCTTTTGTTAGATTATCACTTCTGTTCAATTCTTAGGCAAAATTTATAAATAAAAAAATACTTTCAATATGTTAACAAACTTTTTTTCAAGTCCGAATATTCAAGAACTGAGAATTTGAAAACTACTAAGATATTTGTGTGCAGGGTAATTTGAAGTAAAAATCATGCATTTCCTCACATAGTTAATTAGAAGTTTATTTTGGAGAGTAATATATCATATCTTGTTCATCTATTCTAACTAGGAGGATAATCAACAACATGCAACTTGCATTTGAGTGTCTTCTTTAAAGTAGTTGCACATAGATTTTAGAAGGCTTAAAATAAACCTTATCTTCCATGCTTGCTGAAGTAGTAGGTGAGTATGATCTCACCCTCATACAGTGATCAGAAAACCAAACCTATTTCCTTCATGTGTAACCTTTAGAGGGCCTGCCTTCTTGAGCTACCTTTAGGGGGGCCAATGAGAGGGGAACGAGCCAAGTGGAAATGGGCTAATACCGAGTCCTTCCAATCTAATCTAAATAAATCATGTATGTGACAAAATTCATAGACAACATGTGTTGATTAGTTCATACTGACACTATGTTTCTCCATAAACCCTATGGAGCGTAACCTCTATAGGTTGGGAACCTTTTTTATTTACAGAGTTTAAAGTGCCACATGACCAGAATCCCTTACTAAAAAATATTTTGTAAAGTTGCCAAAATCCTTCTAATTGTTGGTGCAAGAGGTCGGACCTATGAAGCATCTCACACACATATAGTTCTTAGTAGAGATATGAAGTTTTCCATGGAGAGTTTTCATGGAAACTAGTGATTGGCTGCCCCGGAGAAGTGAGTGTCGAGGGTGGAGCCAGTGGGGTCAATCACCTAAATATCCACTTTGAATAGCATAGCCTCGGGGGAAACCCCATGTGAGATTCAACAAATTATTGTCTCAACCTACCATAGGGTTTGTGTTTGCTTGTGCACTTTGATTTCCAAAACATTGTGTCTTTTGTGTCTACAAAAATGTTCTAAAAAATGGTCAAAAACTTGAAAATTCATCAGCCTGAATTGAGGAAAAAACTATCAGGTCTTCAAACTAGTCAGATAATTAGGTTACCAATCAAACATGTTATTTCCAAAAGTTTTCATAAGCATAAAACATTCAACAAGCTAGTTATTCAACCATCTCAAGTGCAAAAATCAACATCACTATTAGTTTCTCAATAGGATATATCAAATCCTTTATCACGAAACTTGATCATATCAACCTTTGTTTATTATTTTGGATATATCGTTCCTATTTGAACCTAGGTTGTATCAAAATAAAAATTGCACTCACATTGGAATCAAACAAACTTATAAACCATCATATGCTTATATGACTTTTAAATATCACCTTAAGAAAAGAAAACCCAATTATAAGGCTACTCTAAAGAGCATAAGATTCTTGTATATCAATCACAAATCTTGTTAAAACATAGGACATTCCTACACTATTTTCATCACTATTTACGTGGTTATGGAACATAATTTAATGGAGAACTTCTGTAAACACGTGCCTTTCAACAACAAGATGCTTTATCACAACGCACTAATAACAGTGGTAAAATCAGCAAAGCTTGTCTTCCTAAACCAATAATCACTCATTGAGTTGCATTTAGAAGGCCATAACATGGGAAGTTTTCAAATCAATCACATACTAGTTTGGACTAGAGCTCAACATGAGAAGTTCAAAAGACAACAAAGACAAATGGAAGAAGTAAATTCAATGTTTCAAAATTTTGGATACACAGATGTTGATGAAGAGGTAGTAAATAAAACCATTAGAGACCTTGAACAAGATGATAAATTTGACAAACTAATGGAAAAGTTATTAGAGAAACAAAAGGAAAAATACCTTCTAATGTTGGCAAAATCAAGAGCTAAATTTCCACAAGACTTTAAAATAGAAATTTTGAAACAATATGCAGAGATGAGTAACCATTAAAACACCGATGATCCCAATAATGAGGATGTAAATTGAGTAAATCATGAGGAAACAAGAGGAGATAAAACAAGAAAAGACCATGATGATACAAGAAGAGAGTGTGGTGATAGAAAAACTTATGAAGATACAAGCATAATGCGTATTGATAATCCTTTGTTACCTCTCGCTCAACAAATGCAAACGTTACAACAACAAATACAAGATATGCAGAGTGGAACGAGTTCCAAGAAATATTCATTGGAGGACATCTACCCATATCCTTTTGACAAAAGTTTAAACATGATACCATTCCCACAACATTGTGAAATCCCTAAATATGATAAATATGATGGGAAATCTGATCCTCAAGATCACATTAGAGAATTTTGCACCATGAGTATGGAATTTGCACACGAGGAAACTTACCTGATGCATTTATTCCCTAGAAGCTTAAGTGGACAATCAATGGAATGGTTCTCAAGGCTACCATCTAGAATTAAATCTTTTGAAGAGCTTGTGAATAGATTTATCTCACAATACTCATACAACGTAAGAAATGAGATAACAATGCTAGATCTATGTAATGTCAAGCAAAAGAAAGGTGAACCTTTCATTGTCTTTTTACAACAATGGAAATGAATGTTCAATAGATATCCAAGAGATGTACCCAATCAAGAGAAAATGGACATATTCATTGACAAGCTTATCAGTCAAATGAGTTACCATCTTAAAATGCAATGTCCTCCTTTTGCTAAAATGATTGAAAATGGTCTAAAGATAGAAGATGCAATGGTAAAGAAAGGATAGTTAAAATTTTATAACAATTCATACAATAACAACAATCACAACAGCAACAACAATAAAAATAACAATGACAAACCTAAATTTTGGTCAAAGAATAGGAATGTGACCAATGGAGGAAATGATGACAACAATTCTATCAAACTGTAATGCCCCGCTAGGAAACCCCAAAGGGATAAGGCTAAAACACTCAAATGGAGTGCAAATATTTTTTTTTTTTTTAAACTTTAATACATAACATTAAGAAACGTTGGAGTTATCTAATGCTTAGATAACACCATGGAAGATTGAATGAACCTAAGGAGTTTCCCAACGTGATTACGTAACTTAACACCTAACTCAACTCGCGACATTTGATCGAATTAAGCAGGATATCTTAATTACATGCTATTACTTGAAACATGGATATAATTGGTTCAGTGAATTAACATTTTAGAAATTTGGAAGCTTTCATCTATTATGGTTGAAGATGAGGCTAACATGAGGAAATTTACCCATAGAAGTTAAAACATAGATAACATGTTAATTCTTCCATTAAGGTTAAACTATGGTTAACTTGACGAGTCCATCCATTTTAATTACAATATAGCTAACATATCGAAGCTCGTTTATTAAGGTTAAAATGTAAATAACCAATTGAGTTCATCCATTGTAGTTAGAGTGTATCTATTAAGATGAAGTTCATTTATTAAGGTTAAAATGTAAATAACATAATGAAGTTCATCCATTAGGGTTAAAATATAGATAGCTTGATGAGTACATCCATTATAGTTAGAATGAAGCTAATATGATGAAGTTCATTTATTATAAGTAAAATGTAAATAACTAAATGAGTTCATCTGATTTAGTTAAAATATAGCTATTATAATGAAGTTCATTGATTAAGATTAAAATGTAAATAACTAAATGAAGTTCATCCATTAGAATTACAATTTAGGTAATATGACGAGTTCATCCAATAATTGTTATCCATTCATTACGTTTAATTATACATTAAACCCATACCATGCATCTTGTTCCAAAACGCTCTATAATATTATCATAACTAATGAGGTCTTTTCATGCATACTTATTTTTATTAACATTACTAGAGTACATTCCTGCATGATCCATTTATTGCATTTAAAAGACGACTACATAAATGCATTACAATAAATTTCATCCAATCCACTTATACATTCTATCAAATTATCATCCATACATGCTAGCACTATCCATGAAACACGAGAGACAAAAGCATCACATAACACATAAATGATCTCGGAGTTCACCCCTAGAGGGCTACATCTTTGGGTTTGCTCAACTGCAAGACCCCTCTGGTAATTAATTAAGTTATAGTTACATAAGGTTCATGTCATTTACATTCTTGCCTTTTAGGTGAATAACAACCAATATACAAATGACCACTTCGGTCGATAAATCCTAAATGATCCCTACATAGAAACGGATCCCACTAAGCATATTAAAAGCTAATACAAAGGTCTCTTGTCTGATGGTACTCTAACTAGGATAGTGACCAACTATGGCCAACCACAAAACAACCAGACGATAGGGTCCAAACAAACATATCCAGGTCTTGTCATTACTTTAAACAAAAGCGAATGCAATAGTTAGAACTTGCGACAACAATAACAAAAAAAAATACAATCTTTTCCCATATTGATTTAAACGTTTAAAGGTTGATCAAGTTTTCTAAATGATCTAAGTTTTCAAAATACAATAACAGAAAAATCACCATTACAAGGTGAATTGCAATACAACAATTGCAATAATGTTGTTTGTCTATTACACAATGCAAAGGAAGAATATAACTACACTCTTTATTTTACTAAATTAAGATATCATTAACCTACAAATTTTCCAATTGATACATTATTAAATTTTCCAATAATTCTACTAGCATCTCATTCAAGTTCTCAAAATATTCAAAGATAAATATTTCATTTTCCAAATACTTTTATACTTTAGTATTTCACTTCTAAAACTCCCAGATGTCCTATATCATTCAAATCGAAAAACATTACATATTCCTAAAAAATATTTTATTTAAAAATAACCAAATAATACAAAATTATTTTATTTCAAAGATCTTCCAATTTAAACAATATCTAATCTGTTTTCCAAAGGATACTTCCCTATTACAATAGGTTACAAAATTAAATATTAATTAATATATATTTATTAACCCATGATTAATAAAATATAATTAATTTAATAATTAATAATGCACAAACTTCCAAACTAGTGTTATTTAATATATATATATATATATATATATATATATATATATATATATATATATATATTTCATTAATATAATATATATTAATAATATCTATTAACTGAATTAAAACTATATAAAATAGACTTTAATAAAAATATATTAAAACTTATTTTAACCACACCAAAATTCCCCATGGTATATTTCATTTTATAAATTTTATTTTTTTCTAAAAATAAAATTAAAACACTAGCCTGCGGGTCCCACCTCCCATCCACGGGAGTGGGAGGGATTGTGGACGCAAGTCCCTGAGGCCCACATTGTGGACGCAAGTCCCCTGTGGCCACAACGTGGATGCAGGTTTCCTGCGGCCCACAATGTGGACGTAGGTCCCTACAGCCCACAGGGAGGAGGGTGCGGGTAGAGCCCTCGGCTCCTTCGCCCTCCAACCCTAACCTGGGTAAAATGGATTTTATTATAAAATAAAATAAAACTCTATTTAAATTTTGTTTATCTAATTAAAACCAAGATAATGATTAAAAATACATAGAACCCTAGATTCTGAATAATGTACAGTCTCACAGAGACTAAATTAGATTTCCAGAATTTAACATGAACAACAAATATTGAAGATTTTCCAGAATAATCTTGTTTTTTCAAAAACCCAATTTTGTTGAATAACTAATCTAAATAATCAAATTTTGGGCATAAAAAGATCATTTCCCAAACAACGATTCCACCAAATTTCCAAAATTAAACTTAAAATGCATAGATTTAAAAACCATACCCCATTCAATCAAGAAATTTCTTCAAAGGAAACAAAATAAGATTCCTACCTCTCTTTGCATTCCTAGCAAGATCCGATGGAGAGCCCAACCTACAACTCAGAAAAATCTCCATTTTCTCCAAAATCTTCAATTTTTCCATCCAAAAAATATTTTTCTTTCTCCAAAAACAAATAGACAACCCCCAAAATATTTTTCAACCTAGGTTAAAAGAATGAAATTTTGACCTAATTTTCCAATTTTGAATTTAAGCACTTTTTTAATTAAAAAAAAGAAAATAATCATTCTTTTCAACTATTCACATAATCTAACTTGTTTTTCTAATTAAAATTAAAATGCTTCTCTCTCATTTAATTTTAATTTTCTCAATATTAACTAAGCTAACCTTTATATTTCACAATATTGACGAGGATAAAATATTTTAATTAAATTAATTCCCAAAATCAATCTTTCACACTATATCAAATATGCATATAAATTAAACTTGTTTTTCTAATAAAAATTGATTTTCCTAAATAAGTAAAATTTACCTTTCTTTTCCAATGTCCAAAAGAGATTAAATTATTTCTATTTCAAATAACTTTAAATTTTTCCTTTTTAAAATGCATAAACTAATTAAATTTGTTATTTAAAATCAACCATTAAATTAAACTCACTACAAAAATAAATAAAGTGATCTTTTTAACTAATGATTAATCACATAAAAGAAACCTATATATTTTAAATTCCTTAATTACAAATGCGTAAATGAACACATTAAATCAAATTAAATACTTAAACTTGCTACAAACATACATAAAGCGATCTTTTTAATTAATGATTAATCTCATAAAAGAAACTTATTTATTTTAAATTTCTCAATTACCAATGCGTAAATGAACACATTAAATTGAATTAAATACTTAGGATAAAATACCCCATTTTACCACACGCAAGGCATGCAACCCAAGAAAGCCAACCAATCATATGACATGCAAACACAAATGAAAAGGGAAACCGATGGACCACAGAAGATGCTCATTTGATCATGGCTAAGGCTAGACAAAGGTTTTGCAACCACTTAATCCAAATTCTAAGGATGAAAGATGTATACTCAATCCTGCGAATCCTGATGGAGACGAACCTTGCACCTAGGCGGTACTGTACCTGCAATCTCCTACAACCAGGAGTCACGCAAGCATATATATATAGACACACACACACACACACACAAACACACACACACACACACACACACACACACACACACACACACACACACACACACACACACACAATATATATATTCAATGAAGGTGTTAGCTTGAGATTCATAACAAGAATTAGGGAAACAATTAAACTTACACAAGAACTGATGCGAAATCACAATAACAGGTACGCACAATATTCATATTATCTAATCTACAACATTACATAATGGTTAATCAACTGTCCAAGAATGCCACATAGAAAAAGTCAACCAAGGTCAAACCATTTTTACAAGGCTAACTAGGGTAGGGGCACTACATTCTCCCTCCTTAGACTCTGACTTACTCCTGGAAGTCGTAAGGCTAGACGAAATTCATGCAACACGCATTAGCCCTGAAACTCATTTAACAAATATAAATTTGTACATATAAATCCTTCCATAAATAAATGAAACATTATTGTTAAAACCTTTACGAATGTCATTATCCATTGGCAAGGTACAACTAAAGCCATACACTTCTTAAAATATTCTATGAATTATCCACAATTATATCAGAAAAACAAGAATTTTCTTCCTTTCATTACACCAATTATAGCATAAAAAAAAAACCACAATTACCATACTCATTCTACCAAACATGACACGAAAACATGCCTGATGAATACTAAGAGGGGGGGGCTGAATTAGTATGCCAAAAATCAATGTACTTAAACACTTTGCTAGACTAACAGTAAACCGGTAAAACAATTTAGCAGACAGACCGGTTAGCACACATGCAAACCAAATAGCTAATAATACATTCACCCATAGAAGCACAAACACAATAACACAAGATATTTTTACATGGAAACCCAAATGGGAAAAACCACGGTGAGATGGAACTCACAAGTAACTATCTGCAGAATAGGAACCAAACCAGTTAAGGTCATACAATGTTCTTTACCATAACAGATCCTGTTAGGAATCCCAATCTCTGTTAGGAGATAAGTCCAATTAAAGACTACCTTGCTAGAGGATTTTAGATTCATAGGTGTGAACCACCTTGTTAGAGGATTTACAAAAGGCTTTTGGGCCTACCCAGTTAAAGGCTTTAGACTTGTCAAAGATGTGAGTAATCAACAAGTGAGTGATCTAGCAAATAGCACAGATTGCTTGGTTAGATCCTTGATAGCTCATTCCTAATGCATTCCAGCATTTCTTCAGTCTTCAACACATTCACACTCTCTCTAACTCATCAACCACCTTAAACCCTAGCAACTACCTAAAAACCTAGACATGATGTCCTTATAAAGGAATCTGATTTCATGTCCATCCAATAGGATTACAATACAATTTCCTAGGTTCAATCCATTTAGACATATCTGGTAACACGACACAAAAAGCACCGTTGAAGTGTCGACACCGTCAAACAATCGGTAGATGGTAACTCATCACAAAATGTCAGTTGGTAACTCATCACAAAGTATTACCAGTTCATACAAAATGCCAGTTTAAGCAAAATACCGATTGTCAGTTTGACAAAATGAAGACTGGGAAATATGTGTCCTGTCGCTTTGATCCTTCATATCGCTTGAGATCCTCGAACCACTTGGGGTCAGCATATTGCTTCAGATTGGTAAACACTTTCTACAAAACACCAATAGTCTAAGGACTATAATGCATCATACCGGTTGGGAACAATTGCCAGTTGAGCATAACTCATACATATAAAAGTGATCTCAATGCAAGTGTGTGTCCATCAATGACAATCACAACATAATCATCAAAAATGCCAACAATCTCCCCCTCTAGCATTGATGGCAACACTTAGGAAATTTTGACATCTAAGTGTTTTACAACAAAAATATGCCATAATCAAAATTACTCCCCATAAGCATATACACTATCCCTTTTGCAGAAAAATACAATGTATACTACTTCTTAATAGAATAACATGAAAGTATACATCAAAACATTCAAAATTTATACTTCTCCCCCTTTGCCAACAATGACAACAAAATATTACAGACTAACCCCTATTTCATTAAAATAATAAGTGTTTATGACAGTAAAGAATAAAACTTGTCAAAAACTGATTTAAAGTCCTACAAAAATTGTTTCATAGATAAGGACCAGGACGCAAGTAGGGAGGTAGCCACTTCCTTCTCTGTCTGCATCTGAGAGACCTATTCTTCCATGGTGTCTATTGTGCTCATCTCTTGAGTCACCGTTAAAGAATCCATATTGAGATAACATTTCTGAAGGATCTATAGACGTGGGAGTAGAACTAGTTGGAGTTCCTGCAAATCTCAAGTCTAGTTGCTGATTTCGAACTCTATTTTGGCAAACTGGGTGTGAAACCGGTGAACGGTTTTCCCATAAACTGTAAAAGAGTCATACGGTAGCTTGAAGGTGCTCATATATAACTGCAAGTCAGTTTGTAGCTTTTGCTTTTGTATAAGCACATCATCATAGAAGAGATGAGGTTGACAAATCTTACTTAGTAGTAGATTCCCCTCATCTAGAGAATTCCTTATGTCTTTTTGTGCTTTTTACAGTTCGGACCAGAGCTCATTAAGCTTCTTCACCAGGGCAATGTTGAGAGCCTTTTGATGCTCTTTCTTGGCATTTGCCTCTGCTACCTCTTCTAGGCTCTGCACCTGATCATCCACTATTGTGCATAGGAGCTTCAATTGTGCCAATGAGGAATCAACATTGGGGAGGTTTGTGCCAGGTAACAAACCGGTAAGAGTGTCCACCGTAGCTTGGATCACATCTTCCTCCTTCTTCCTCCTTAACACTTCAAGGTGTTCTTGAGCAACCTTAATGCTCTGTAGTAGCTCTATTTCATTTATAGACTAGAGGTCAATAGGACTGGTGAGGTCAACCAGTTTGGCTTGACTACCAGTTGCCTTTGGAGTCTCCATCTACGTGCTCTTTGTTGCTTCTACTTCCTTGTCCTCCTCTGCCTTCTTCTTCTCCACTTCTTTTCTCTTTTCCTCTTCCTTATCCTCCTCTGCCTTCTTTTTCTTTGCTTCCTTCCTCTTCTCCTCTTCCTTTTCTTCCTCTGCCTTCTTCTTCTCTGCTTCCATCTTCTTTTCTGCTTCCTTTCTCTTCTCCTCTTCCTTTCTTTTCTTCTCATCCTCTTTTCTCTTTTCTTCTTGTTTCCGTTTCTCCTCATCTTCTTCCTTTTTCTTCTTCTCCACCTATTTCTTTGCTACCTCTTCCTATTTTTCCACAACTTGATTTTCAACCTGTCCAGCCTGCTTCTCTTGTCCTGTTGCTTCAGATGATGTGTCTTGTGCAACATCTTCTACATCCAGAGCATCGACATCAATAGTGTCAGTAGGTTCAACAACCGGGTTTCCTTCAGTATCAAACACTTCATCTAGTTTTTTTATTGCCAGTTCTTGCTCAGCCTTCCTGTTGGCTTCAGCCACTTGATGCATCTTAAGAGCTTCTAGAGCAAGAGTGTGTGTATTCTTGATCACTTCTTGACTCTTTCCTTCCAGTAACAGGAGTCTTCTTCTTCTCATGAAGAAGAGGCCTTTGTATTTATTCATAACTTCGAAAAGTTCTAAATTTGATACATCAGGAAAATGTTGAGCAAAAATTTTCTCTCTCATTTCATGTTCCTTTTCTATGGCAATGTGCCATTTATTGTCTAAGGAATTATACAAAGAATCTAGTGTCTCAGATCTAATTTCTGAAGGCGACCGGTCATTAACACATAAATACTTAATGATTTCTTTTTCAACTGCTTCCTTTTCATCATCATTGAAATCATCAAAACAATCAATCAAATCATTCAACACTTTTCTCCTAATATTTTTGATAGATCTTTGACAATGTGTTAAAGGTTTGTAGGAAGAAATGTCAATATTTATCAATGTTGATGATGTCAGTTCATTCTTTGTCTTTTTCTTTGCTTGTCTTGTCTTCTTGGGTTTTTCTTCAGACATAGTTTCTTCTGAGTCTGGTGAGTTATTCCTTGTCTTCCTCTTCCTCGCGAAGACTTTAGCAGGTGCTTCTTTTAGTTTCTTCTTTGTAGGTGACTGCTTGGTCACTTTGGGACTAGCTTCAGTAACCGGTGCCGATGCCGAAGGCACTACCTTTCCTTTCTTTCCAGGAGGTTCTACAACCAGTGCAACTCTTTCCAGATAGGTGTCAGTTCTCTTTGCCTTAGGATCAAGAGGTGAGGTGATTAGGGTAGAAGCATACCCATCCAACATATCATACATCACCTTATAGCCCATAGGCTCTACTTCTTCCTCTCTGGGCTCAACGGCCTCCATTATGCATTCATCCACATTGATGATAAAGCAGATATCCTCTTCATATTTCTTGACAATGTCATTGGATATCCTCATCCTCAGACTCATCTTGCTTCTGAACTCATCAAAGTACTTGTTTAGAACTTCAGGGTAGCCGGTTCCAACTGCTTGCAAGCTTTCTTTGATTTGCTTGGTAACCAGTTGATCGGCAGACCACTGGATATCTCCAACTCTTGGGAAATATCCTTGGAAGTAGAAGAATAACCCTACCGGTAGTTTTCCAAACTTGAATCTTAGTGCATTATCCTATTTGATTGACTTAAGATTCAACATAAGTTGTCTTTGCATACAGGTGCACAGATCAAATGATGCATCTTCTTTGATCATCTGGTAAGCGGCATTTACCGCTGTAGTAGATATAGAGTTAATTCTACTAGCATGGAATGTTTGGTATCCAATCACCATGCATGCATATTTTAGGAGGTCATCCTTGATGGAATTAACAATCATTCCTCGTGAGTTGCTCACTGAACCGATGAGCTTGGTCATTTCAGTCTTGATGATCTTCCTCAAGGCTGACACTTCACCGATGTTGTAGAAACTGGTGACGACATGAACAACTTGTGGTGTGATATCATGCATTCTCTCCAGGTACATCTTGTCACCATGAACTCTACTTAGAATGATTCTAATGTGGTCATCTATGAAATCCTCTAGGAAGTAAACCGCATTGTGAAGTTTCTTCTTCTCCAAAATGCTATACTCCAGTTTGATCTTTTATTCTTTCCCACAGAATAGACCTAGCTGCGAGTGGATTTCTAGAGACCCTAGGTCTTCAATTTTACAATCTATATAATCAGATATTCCTTCTTCCACTATTACTCCAATTGGAACTTGTGATAGGGCATTGTATTTGGACTTGCATTGAATGAAGCTTACTGAATCGACAGATGCACTAGAGCTAGTATGAGATGTGGAAGCCATGATAAAAATAGAAAACTTGAGAAATACCTTTCAAAAATTGAGAATTTAGGGCTTTCAGATTCTACTTCACCTCACACTTCGTCGGTTGTAGACTCACCGCTTTGCGTTCTTCTCTTGACCGTTTGTAATTTGCTTCTGAATCTCCTTCAAGGTTTCTAAATTTCTCTGAATCGTAGCACAAATCACTTTTTCGTCGCTCTGCACTTGAAAACCTTCTTCGCTCAAAAAATGATAGTGAGAAATGATTTGAAAAATCCTTTTAAGCATATTCCTCACTTACCATAATTAATGCTCCACCATTAGGGCGTAAACCCTAATTTGCCTCTTACCATTTCTTGTCTTCTGCCAAATGACATGTATCACATACTGGTTAAGGTCTTTTACCAGTGTAAATCAGGGGTTCGTAGTGTTTCACCGTTTTCTCCCCCTAAGCTTTTCTGATGCTTAGTTTACCAGTTCATTTATTTCCACACTAGGTGCAGAAACTGGTTCTTCTTGCAACACCGCTAGTTTCTTCTTCCAGGTTTTGTTCATATCCTCTTGAATAGTGTCAATATCAATCTTTCCTTCTAGAGTAACCGGTATAACATCTGATATACTCTTTCTATTTCTACATAATCTTGCAATGTGACCTGGTTTGTTGCAATGATAGCAGACCATTCCAGGTGCTCTCCAAGGTCCATTATTCATGTTACCATTCTTCCTCCTACATTTTGTAGTAGTGTGACCATGACCATGACAGATCAAATAGTTTTCTCTCCATCCGGTTGCCGCTTGATAGCCACCGCTTCCTGACTGATGATTAAAGGTATTAAACCGGTTGTGATTCCGGTTCACAAAAGGTTCCAAACCAACTCCTTGAGTCCTCTGAGGATATCTTCCAACATTGTTCATAGCAAACCTGCATTCAGATGCTCTATGCCCAAACTTGTTGCATGCATAACAGTTACCATTGAATCTATAGGATCTAGGCTTATCATTTAGAAAATAAGGAAAATTATTGTAGGCCTTACTCCTACACACATTGGCAGTATGTCCTTCTTTAAGACAGTTAAAGCAAATAGGTTTAAACTTTTGCTTACCTTTGTCCTTTGATGCTAGTTGTTTCTTCATTGCTCTAGCATTTGTACTAGAGGTCTCACCCTCCTCATGACCAAAATAACCAATTCCATCAGTATTCTTGATAGGTTTGGCAGATTCAAGCTTTTTCTCTAGCTTAACAAAACTCTTGCTGAACTTAGCAAGTATTTCCTTTGACTCAGAGAGTTCTTTGGAAATAGTAGCATTTGTTTCCATTAGATTTGCATTCTCAGAGATGGTCATGTTTAGTTCTCCTTGCATGTCTTCCTTTTCCACATTGCTCGCATGGAGTTGAGTAGTTAGGGCATTGATCTCTTGCTTCAGATTGGAGATTTCATGATCTTTGTCTTTTATCAGATCTTCAGCTTTCCTCCGGTTCTCAAGCTCTTGGCACATTCGGATAGTTAGTCCTTCCAACTCCTTTCTTAGATTGGAATTGGATTCATTCAGCTTTTCTACTTCTTGGATTAGGGCTTCCATGTCCGCTTCATCAAAAGAACTATTTTTAGATAGCTCCATCATCTTTTCAGCATGTTCTCTCCTTTTTGCTTGAGAGGCCTTATATTTGACCATAAGATTATCATAGGCTTGCTCAGACTGAGTGAGCCGATGAGTAACTTCCCTCAATGTGTATTCCTCTATATCTCTTTCCAAGTGGTTAAACTTATAGAAAGGTAGGCTATGATACCAATTGATGAATACTAAGAGGGGAAGTGAATTAGTATGCCAAAAATCAATGTACTTAAACACTTTGCTAGACTAATAGTAAACCGGCAAAATAGTTTAGCAGATAGACCGGTTAGCACACATGCAAACCAAATAGAAAATAATGCATTCACCCACAGAAGCACAAACACCATAACACAAGAGATTTTGACGTGGAAACCCAAATGGGAAAAAACATGGTGAGATGGAACTCACAAGTAACTATCTGCAAAATGGGAACTAGACCGGTTAAGGTCATACAATGTTCTTTACCAGAACAGATCCTATTAGGAATCTCAATCTCTGTTAGGAGATAAGTCCAATTAAAGACTACCTTGCTAGAGGATTTTAGATTCACAAGTGTGAACCACCTTGTTAGAGGATTTACAAAAGGCTTTTGGGCCTACCCGGCTAAGGGCTTCAGACTTGTCGAAGATGTGAGTAATCAACAAGTGAGTGATCTAGCAAATAACATAGATTGTTTGGTTAGATCCTTGATAGCTCATTCCTAATGCATTCCAGCATTACTTCAGTCTTCAACACATTCACACTCTCTCTAACTCATCAACCACCTTAAACCCTAGCAACTACCTAAAACCCTAGACATGATGTCCTTATAAAGGAATCTGATTTCATGTCGGTCCAATAGGATTACAATACAATTTCCTAGGTTTAATGCATCTAGATATATCTGGTAACACAACACAAAAAGCATCATTGAAGTGTTGGCACCATCAAACAATCGGTGGATGGTAACTCATCACAAATTATTACCGGTTCATACAAAATACCAGTTTAAGCAAAATACCGGTTGCCGGTTTGACAAAATGAAGATTGGGAAATATGTGTTTTACCGCTTTGATCCTTCGTACCGCTTGAGATCCTCAAACCACTTGGGGTCAGCATACCGCTTTGATCCTTCGTACCGCTTGAGATCCTCAAACCACTTGGGGTCAGCATACCGCTTAAGATTGGTAAACACTTTCTGCAAAACACCAATAGTCTAAGGACTATAATGCATCATACCGGTTGGGAACAATTGCTGGTTGAGCATAACTCATACATATAAAAGTGATCTCAATGCAAGTGTGTGTCCATCAATGACAATCACAACATAATCATCAAAAATGCCAACAATGCCCTCATGATCAATTTCTTTTACTAATTCATCTTTTTACAAAGCTTTATCGGATAGAACTAGCTTCAAATATCAATTTCCACAACCAAATTAACATTTCAATAAATAGGAGCAATGTAAATAACTCAATTTTTTACACTTTCCAAGCATATAAGAACTTTTCCCAATGACTATTTCCCATAACATAGTGACAAGTTAACACCTTTCAATCCATGATTACACATAATAACCATCCACATAACTGGATTGCATAGCACAAAAGGGCCACATATGAGCATGTCTAATGCTCAGTCAAAGATAACATGCACGATCAACATCTCTATGCCTGATCTTAGAACAAATAACATGATCATAAATATCCAACATCTCACTCAAAGGCTTGATGGTGCTAGGGTACACCATAATGGTGCTACCTTCCATACAAGACCCTCATGAACATCCCTTGTTGTGTAAGGTGTTTAGCCTCCAAGAGATAGTCACCACTCATAGGTAGGTAGTGGATCCTAGCTGTCTCATAGCCTCACATACCCCCATCCTCAAGGTTCCCTATGTCTACTTCCTTGTATACACTCAACCAAGACCATCTCCTACGTTCTTGGAGAGGAATTCACATTTCAACACAAGACTAGCATACGAAAACAACAAGGATAAACTAGTTTAGCCACCAAAGTATAGAAGAATAAAGATAATAATTGTCAATTCCAACAGTAAGGTAAGAAAATAATTTTAGAATTGCAATATCAAATCAAGTAAGCAAAAGATCGCAAGATCGTGGCTAAACCTTCAAGGTCAAAATAAAATAAATTGCTGGCCCACAGGGAAATAAATAAAAATTATCAGAAGTGCACATAACATTACTATGTGACTAGCATCTAGCCACCAACGAGGAAGGAAGGAACAATCGTCTAGCTATCGTAGTAGCTCATCATGTGGTGTGGCCTAGTCACACATCCACATGGCATGGCAGTGTGCACCTCGACATCACCCCATATCACGTCATCACGCAGCATGGCTCTACCCTAAACCTATCGGTAGGCCGCATGGCAATGTATACTACATCCCGCATTGTGTCTCAACACAACATGGCAATACTCCAAGCGAAAAGGGCACGCAATGGACGTATCCTACATGGCAGTGTACCTCACGAAAAAGAGCATGCGCAGGTCACACCCCGCATAGCGATGTTCCTCTCGGGATACTTGTCGTAAGCCAGAGTTATACATGGCTAAGGTCTACCCACAAGTCTACCAACACTAGTCATTGGAAACTCATGTGAAAAATAACATGCCTCTCATGAAGACAAGGAAAAAGATGCTCCAAAAAAATCCATCATTATGCTCAAGAACTGTCACCTATATGCTCAAAATAAAGGATAGGAATTAGGCTGGCACACATGAACCTTATACATCAGTTCATCACAAGGGGAAGTACTCAGTACACCTATGATACAGTTTCATTACAAAACTATATTTTTCCTTGGAATAGGGAAGCTAAAGTCGCTTCGCGTCGACATTACTCATACGTCATTCCATACTTTTCAAGGAATGGTGACTTCTACTACTACCCCTTCACATACTGACTTATCAACAACCCGTGGGTTGGCACTTAGTAAGGGAACAAATAAGAAACACCACATAAATAGTATGGTTTCCCATACTCATAAGCAAACATATCCTCCATGGTTGATTACTTCACCATCCCATGGGCACACATAGAAAGCATGGGTTTCTTACAACACACAAGGTATAGAACCATTACTGGTTTAGTCACATTTACGGGGGTAATTTTCAATACTCTATCATCTACTCAAGAATGGTTTTACCTATGCTTTCCACATGAATCACTAAATAAAGTTTACTCTAGTTACACATATTGAAATTCTTAACAATTCAAATTTACACAAGGAAATAACATCATTCTGATATCTTTCTCAAATTCCACTAAGCATTTGCATTCACATTACTAACTATGCAATTTTCTTTTCCAAAGCGAAAAATTTCCTCTTTCAATTAGAAGCCAAAATCAAACATACAATTTCACATGCATTATAAAAATTCTTCTTAAATCACTGCATTCTTAGTTGCATTTCTAAAAAAAAACCTTATGATCCTAGGCAAGGAGAAGGGGAAAGAGAGTTTGAAAATTAAACTATTTCCTACAAATACATAAGATCCACAAGGTTACACTATATGCTCAAATATAAGTCTATCATTTTAGTTGCACAATTTTCATTTTTCTATCTTTTAGGAGGATGCCAAAACAACCTAACATGACATTTCCAATTATTATGGTTGCAATAAAATGTTCTAGTTTTCCAAACAAGAAATCAAGTTAGATAATCTTTCTGTAATACAAGACCTCTTGAGAACACTCACTATTCTAAATTTAATACGAAAACATATCAAAACCTGCAACCTATCATTGAAAATCAGAATACGACAAGAAATTAAATGAGGAGCCATCAACTAAATGATACACATTTATGCATACACATCAAACAAGCTTTTCGTTAGCACTTTCTAAACATAATAAGACAATTATCTATATCCAAAGGCAAGTTCAAAGGAGCATTGTTAAAAAATAGGTCCTCAATCAAACTGGGTGAAGAAGCACATAACCATTCTTTCGTGGAACATCTTAAGACACTCTCAAAGTTACTATAACATGTTCCCTTTTGATACTTCCTTTTGCAACTAAAGTAGTTTCACAAAATCAACTATTCGCATATTAATGCACATTACTTAAGATAGAATTTAATTATGTTACTCCTACAAGACACATGGAGAATTCCTTAATGTAAACATACAATTTTTCTCAATAACCAATATTAACTTCCAAACCCAAATCCCTTTATAATCTAAATACACATAAGCGTTATAAGGCTCACACAAGGGCTCAAGAAGTCACAGCCTTCTCTCACAAAAAGAAAATGCAAATAAGAGATAATTACACATATCAAAATTGTTTTACTTTCTAGAGAGAGAGAGAGGAGGAAGGGTGATAATTATTCAATTTACTACATAATAGGCATTCAATATCTACCACACTAGTCCTTGAAGCAAACAACACTATGCTAGATCACAACCTTAAATAAGCACATTTCATACTTTTAAATCCAAGACAACACTAACCAACCCAAATGGTCTAGTCAAAAGATTACAACAAATCAAAAGGAAGGTACATACGACTCTCCTTCAAAATAAGAGAAACCGTAGACCAAGACCTCCATAAGCAGACAAAGCACATACAATCACTCCAACACACCCACATCAAGAAGGTGAGGACAAGGTCTGAACACACATGTTACACACAAGTTAAGGTCCACTAAATCACACTCTTACAACAAGGAGGACAAGAATACAACATAAGGTCAATACACCACACAACAACTAAGGGCACAAGCAAATCTAGAGATCCCAATGTTTCAACATGGGCTCTGATACCAAGAGTAATGCCCCGCTAGGAAACCCTGAAGGGATAAGTCTAAAACACTCAAATGGAGTGCAAATATTTTTTATTTTTTTAAACTTTAATACAGAACATTAAGAAACGTTGGAGTTATCTAATGCTTAGATAACACCACGGAAGATTGAATGAACCTAAGGAGTTTCCCAATGTGATTACGTAACTTAACACCTAACTCAACTCGCGACATTTGATCCAATTAAGCAGGATATCTTAATTACATGCTATTACTTGAAACATGGATATAATTGGTTCAGTGAATTAACATTTTAGAAATTTGGAAGCTTTCATCTATTATGGTTGAAGATGAGGCTAACATGAGGAAATTTACCCATAGAAGTTAAAACATAGATAACATGTTAATTCTTCCATTAAGGTTAAACTATGGTTAACTTGACGAGTCCATCCATTTTAATTACAATATAGCTAACATATCGAAGCTCGTTTATTAAGGTTAAAATGTAAATAACCAATTGAGTTCATCCATTGTAGTTAGAGTGTATCTATTAAGATGAAGTTCATTTATTAAGGTTAAAATGTAAATAACATAATGAAGTTCATCCATTAGGGTTAAAATATAGATAGCTTGATGAGTACATCCATTATAGTTAGAATGAAGCTAATATGATGAAGTTCATTTATTATAAGTAAAATGTAAATAACTAAATGAGTTCATCTGATTTAGTTAAAATATAGCTATTATGATGAAGTTCATTGATTAAGATTAAAATGTAAGTAACTAAATGAAGTTCATCCATTAGAATTACAGTTTAGGTAATATGACGAGTTCATCCAATAATTGTTATCCATTCATTACGTTTAATTATACATTAAACCCATACCATGCATCTTGTTCCAAAATGCTCTATAATATCATCATAACTATAATGAGGTCTTTTCATGCATACTTATTTTCATTAACATTACTAGAGTACATTCCTGCATGATCCATTTATTGCATTTAAAAGATGACTACATACATGCATTACATTAAATCTCGTCCAATCCACTTATACATTCTATCAAATTATCATCCATACATGCTAGCACTATCTGTGAAACACGAGAGACAAAAGCATCACATAACACATAAATGATCTCAGAGTTCACCCCTAGAGGGCTATATCTTCGGATCTGCTCAACTGGAAGACCCCTCTGGTAATTAATTAAGTTATAGTTACATAAGGTTCATGTCATTTACATTCCTACCTTTTAGGCAAACAACAATCAATATACAAAAGACCACTTCGGTCGATAAATCCTAAATGATCCCTACATAGAAACAGATCCCACTGAGCATATTAAAAGCTAATACAAAGGTCTCTTATCTGATGGTACTCTAACTAGGATAGTGACCAACTATGGCCAACCACAAAACAACCAGACGACAGGGTCCAAACAAACATATCCAGGTCTTGCCATTACTTTAAACAAAAGCGAATGCAACAGTTAGAACTTGTGACAACAATAACAAAAAAAAATACAATCTTTTCCCATATTGATTTAAACATTTAAAGGTTGATAAAGTTTTCTAAATGATCTAAGTTTTCAAAATACATTAACAAAAAAATCACCATTACAAGGTGAATGTTGGAGTTGAGAAATACAACCCCACAATAGCCTAAAGATCTTCTAGAAGTTGAATAACCTTTTACAAGGAGAAGCAATAAAGCAATAATCTGAAGAACACACCAAACACAGGAAAAATATTCTGAAAAGATGAGAGCTCCAATTCACCAAAAATGTATTGTGAAAACATAATACAATGAAAAGAAAAAAAAAAACCTCTAATAGGTCAAGAAACCCTAAAAAGGGAAAACCCTAGGCTTGCACATAATAAATAATAAAATAATTAATTAATATGCACCTAATGTTAGCTTAAGTGTAAAAAGATAATTGGGAACTTAAAGAATTAACAAATATTGTTTAATTAATCAAGTAAAGACCCAATTACTCTAACACCCCCCTTAAGCTAGACTTAGGGAGAAGCTAAAACCTAGAACAACTCCTGAAAGCATGAAAGATGGGTCCCAACAACAAGGCCTAATCAGGTACCCAAAATACAATGAAATCTCTATGAAACAAAGAGAAAGGGGAAAACCCACTGGGAAAAAACTCCTCTCCAAAAAGAGAGAAAAACATACTAAAAGAAGAAGAAGGAGGGAAGGCCTCATAAAGACCCCCCAAGGACAACTTCCTTCACCCCAAGCATAGAACGCAGCTGAAGATAGTGCTGCAATGCAAAAGGTTTTGTGAAGATGTCTACAGCCTACTCAGAAGTGGGAATGTACTCCAGAATGAGAACACTATCCTGAATCAACTGGCGGATGAAATGCATGTGAAGCTCAATGTGCTTCATCTGCTGATGCTCTATCGGGTTGCGAGAAATATGAATAGCACTCTGACTGTCACACCAAAGAACAGTGGGACTATCAGGAGGAAAACCAAACTCAATCATCAACTATTGAAGCCATAAGATCTCCTGACTAGCGAGCACAACAACTCAGTACTTAGCCTCTATAGATGATAATGCATGAGCAGCCTTCTTTTTGCAAGACCATGTGATAGGACCAGAGCCAAGATAGAAAACAAATCTAGAAGTAGACTTCTGATCAGTGACATCACCAGCCCAATCTTAGTCAATGTAGCCAACAATGTGAGGTTCCCCTAATGTGTAGTGAATGCCATGAGAACTAGTTCCCTGAATGTACCTCAAAATACGTTTGGCAGCTTGCCAATGACTCTCATGAGGATCATGGGAGAATCAAGAGACAAGACCAACTGCAAAGGAAATATTAGGTCAGGTGTGAGTCAAGTACAACAAAATGCCAACCAACTGCCTATAAAGTGTAGAATCTATCAAAGGAGTGGGGCAAGCGGTGGTCAAAACAACCCCTGACTGAAATGGAGTGGGAGCAGGCTTGCAATCAAGCATGTCGAAGCGCTGAAGCATGTCAAGAGCATACTTTGGCTGGTAGAGGTAGATCCCATCAGAAGACTGAATCACCTGAAGACCAAGGAAATAGTGCAAAAGACTGAGATTTGTCATCTCAAACTGGTTCATCAAGGCACGCTGAATATGCTGAATCATAGAGGATGAGCTATCCATGATGAGAAGATCATCAACATATAGCACAAGAATCAGGATGTCACCCTCAAGAAGCTGAATGTACACTATGTGATTAGAATGACTGTGGGAGAACCCAATGGAGAGCAAGAAAGAGTCCATCTTCTCATACCAATCTTGAGGGACCTGTTTGAGACCATACAATGAATGTCAAAGTCTGCAAATCAAAGAACTATCCTACACAAATCCCTGAGGTTGTTCCATGTAGATTTCCTCCTGTAGATCCCAATGTAAGAAGGCACTCTTCACATCCATCTGAAAAATAGGCCAACGTCAAGAAGCTGCAAGAGATAGCACAAAGCGAATGGAATTCATCTTGGCAACAGGCGCAAATGTCTCAAAGTAATCAATACCCTCAACTTGTGAAAACCCCTTCGCAACAAGACATGCTTTGTACTTATCAATGGAACCATTGGCAGCATACTTAGTGTGATACAACCAATGGCACCTAACCATCTTTCTACCCTTAGGAAGAGGACAGAGATCCCAAGTATGATTCCTCATCAAAGAAGAATACTCTTCCTCCATAGCAAAATCCCACTCAGGGTGACTTGTTGCTTCTAAAAACTTCTGAGGATCATCTGAAATAGCATGACTCAAAAGACTAGAACCCACAGTATGAGAACGAGTGCGACAAGTATCTGAAGGATCACCAGCCATAGGACCTGCCACCGCAACAGTAAGGCGAGCCCACTTGGGCATTTGAGGTGGAGCGGGTGGATGTGGGGATGGTGGATCATCAACACCATCATTAGAATCATCCTCAAAAAGATCCTAAAGGGGTGCAGTGGTCGGAGGAGGTAGAGGAGTAGACACTGGAGTTAGGGTATCCACTGTGGGAAGACGCTCATCAAACTGAACATCCCGGCAAAATAGGACCTCTCTCGAATCAGGATCAAACAACCTGTATGCCTTAACATCCTTAGAGTAGCCAACAAAAAAGAGTGATCGGCTCTTCCGCTCCATGGCATGCCTCTGAGTATTAGGAATAAAAGCCCATGCCTCACTGTCAAACACTCTGAAAAAAGAAACATTAGGCTTCTCATGAGACCAAGCCTCCTCAGGAGTCATATGTTGAATAGCCTTATGAGGCATCCGATTTTGAATATAGTTGGCACAAATGACTACCTCAGCCCAAAAAGATGAATCCATGGACTTTGACTGAATCATACAATTCACCATCTCTCATAAAGTTTTGTTCTTGCGTTCAGCGACACCATTCTACTAAGGGGTGTAGGGAACAGTAAACTGATGTTGCAAACCATGCTCATTGCAAAAATCTCTGAAAGCCTGATTCACATACTCCCCCCCCATTATTTGTACATATCCACCGAATAGAACAGTCAGACTACTTCTCTACAAATTTCTTGAAGACTCGAAAGGAATCAAAGACATCAAACTTGTACTTAAGAAAGTACACCCATGTGCATCTAGAGAAGTCATCAATGAAAGTGAGTACATACTTGGCCCCTGAAAAAGGAGTGGGAAATGACATGAGGTTAGTGTGAATCAACTCCAAGGGTGCCAAAGTACGAGAGGCTCTTCCCTTTAGAAAGGGATCTTTGTGATGCTTGCCAAGAACACAACCATGACAAACACCATCAGTGCAGGAAATATATGGGAACCCAAGAACAAGTGCCTGTGGACTCATCTGTTGAAGATATCTATAATTGACATGGCCCAATTGCTCATGCCAAAGCTTACTCACTGAATCTACATGTGCTATGAGAGATGAACCTATAACCAAAGAGGGCTCAAATTCATCAAATCTATAGAGACAAGATGTAGAATCCACACTACTAGTAGCCACAACCAAATTAGGGTCATGGAGGTCTCGAATAACCACATCATGTGGTGAGAACTCAACTGTCTTACCAGAGCCAGAGTGGCAAATCTGATAAATGGATAGGAGGTTCGTCGAGATGTCAGGGACAACCAGAACATCCTATAGACTACCCCCATCCTAAGAGATAGAACCTGAACCCAAGATGGAAAGCTAAACTGAGTCACCTACTACAATCTGTGAAATACCACAAGAGGCAAGAGAAGTAACCAATTGCTAAGTGTGTGTCATATGGGGAGAAGCACCAGAATATAGACTCCATGTGGACCATAGGTCAAAGCTCTAGCAGTGAGAGCATGACCTTTCCCTGTGGAAGGAGAAGATGCCTAAGGTGAGGAAATATGATGCTACTGCATGGCTTCCTCTAAAGCCTCTAATCATTTCCAACACCTAGAAATTGGATGTCCTTCCTTGCCACAAAAACTGCAAGTGTCTCCTGATTTCTTCTTAGTCTTGGAGGAAGACTCACCAGACTGTGAAGATTTCCCTTGTTTGGGAGGAAATGGTTTTGAATCAGACTTAGGAGTAGGCTTGGAGGAATTCTCACTACCTGTAGAAGGCTTCTTCAGCTTTGGCTTTTGCTTCAGTTTTTCCTTCTCCTTAGAGGACTGAGTAACCAATGCTTTGTTCTTGGAGCCTGAGAGCATATCTAGCCAAGAAAGATGAGATTGCTCATGAGACAATCACTCACAAAAGACATCAAAGGTAGGCATGTTGAAACAAGCACCCAAGCCATCCATGGTGGAGTAGAAAGCAGAGGCAAAAAACTAAAAGTGACCCCGAAGCTTTAAAAGAATCAAATGAATGCACTCTGTATCTATCTTGTTCTTTCCACATCCTTGAAGAAAAGATCTAGTAGTCTTGAATTTGTTCAAAAAATCCTCAATAGTGGGAAAGGAATCAGGTGACAAAGAAACCAACTCTACCTCAATTTGTAATGCCTGAACCTCATTGACCCTCCTGAAGTGAGAATCAAACTTCAACCACATATCCCAAGGAGTAAGCAACTCATCAAGATGAAACAAAAGACTGTCGGAGACATGCAAAGAGAGCAAACCCATGGCCTCATCTAGCTTGTTCCTATACATAAGAATCTCATAAGGATGTTGCAGTACTGGTTGAACCTCATCCAAAGAAGCCCACAACCCCCATGCCTTGAGAAGCCTCATGATGTGGGGCTTCCAGGTGTGATAGTTGTGTGAAGTCAACAACTCAATTGAAGGATCTGCCATGAGAACAAAAAAAAAACTCGGCACCTGCACCTGCTTGGTGGTTTTGTTTTATTATGTGATCTTTCAAAATAGACAGAAGACATAGAAATGTTTGTTTATTTTGAGAGTTTAGGTGTTCTTGATTTCTGACATAAATGATAGAAAGCGAGAAAAAACACTCCCCCACAATAGAGAAACCCAAATCCTAGTACATAGTAATGAGAAGGAAGTAGTGCATAAGCAAAAAAAATTCAAACTGATATCTCATGTACTTGGTGAATATTATAAGAAAAAAGATCACAAATCTGAATAGAGCATGCTGAGAGCTTTCCAATGCCTATTCATTTTCAAAAAATGGAGTCCGTTTGCCCACTCTATGGCCCCGGAAGTGCAAAAAAGAAGCCCGACTTTGACTGGTAAAAAATATACTCAAATAATAGATTCTGGCAAAAAATCCACCACCATGACATCTAGCTCAGAATCACCTTTTCGATGCTGATTCATTCACCAAAATACGACTCTGAATGTGCAATCTAGGCCCAAAAAACTACCCCCTCTCAAAAAGACTAGAGAGGAGGAGCTGGTGGTGGTTCGGGCGGAGGTGGGGCTTGGGCCAGGTGGAGGTGGTGCGACCTAGGCTAAGCATAGTGCTAGCCGGGCAGAGGTGGTGCAGCCCGGGCTAAGCGGAGCTTTGGTCGGGAAGAGGTGGTAGCAGGGGCCGCCGGTGGGAAGCTACAGAGGCGGCGGTGCAGGGCCAGAGGGTTGGCAGGGTTGCCAGAGGGGATGACCGACAGGGGTCGCAGGTCGGCGGGGCAGCTGTAGTGTGTAGCTGGTAGAGACCGAGGTGGCCGAAGGGCTGGCAAGGGGCCGGTGGGGCCGACCTGACTAGTTTGCAGCCGCTGTACAGCGCCGGACTAGTAGGTTCGGTGCCCAAACACCCACAAACCTAAAAAAAAAAAAATTGTTTTCTTCACCTTCTTTTTTTGATTTTTTTGTATTTTTTTTGTGATTTTTTTTAAAAAATCAACATTCCGGCCTGCATTCCATTAAAAGGCAAAAAAAAATTGAATTTTTTTTCTCAATGTGCGTGCCAGGGTCATACGACCTAGTTGGGAGAAAAAAAAATCACCTAGATGCTTAGGAGTCAAAAATGAACAAATTTTATATGACTATTGGGGTTTTTGGGCCTTCTGAGCACAATGGTGAGGTCCATTTAGGCCCAAAATGCTTGAAAAAAAAAAAACCTTAACCCTAAGCACACAAAAAAATGCTTGAAACCCTAGATGTGCTTCAAATGCAAAATTCTCAAAAACAGGAACAGACAACTACAGATCTGAGCTCTGATACCATATTGGAGTTGAGAAATACAACCCCATAGTAGCCTGAAGATCTTCTATAAGCTGAATAACCTATTACAAGGAGAAGCAATGAAACAATAATCTGAAGAACACACCAAACACAGGAAAAATATTCTGAAAAAGATGAGAGCTCCAATTCACCAAAAATGTATTGTGAAAAGATAATACAATGAAAAGAAAAAAAATAACCTCTAATAGGTCAAGAAACCCTAAAAAATGGAAAACCTTAGGCTTGCACATAATAATTAATAAAATAATTAATTAATATGCACCTAATGTTAACTTAAGTGTAAAAAGATAATTGGGAACTTAAGAATTAAACAAATATTGTTTAATTAATCAAGTAAAGACCCAATTACTCTATCAGTGAATTGCAATAATGCTTTGTCTATTACACAATGCAGAGGAAGAATATAACTACACTCTTTATTTTACTAAATGAAGATATCATTAACTTACAAATTTTCCAATCGATACATTATTAAATTTTCCAATAATTCTACTAGCATCTCATTCAAGTTCTCAAAATATTCAAAGATAAATATTTCATTTTCCAAATACTTCTATACTTTAGTATTTCACTTCTAAAACTCCCTGATGTCCTATATCATTCAAATCGAAAAACATTACATGTTCCTGAAAAATATTTTATTTAAAAATTACCAAATAATAACAAAATTATTTTATTTCAAAGATCTTCCAATTTAAACAATATCTAATCTCTTTTCCAAAGGATACTTCCCTATTAGAATAGGTTCCAAAATATAATATTAATTAATATATATTTATTAACCCATGATTAATAAAATATAATTAGTTTAATAATTAATAATGCGCAAACTTCCAAACTAGTGTTATATATATATATATATATATATATTTCATTAATATAATATATATTAATAATATCTATTAACTGAATTAAAACTATATAAAATAGACTTTAATAAAAATATATTAAAACTTCTTTTAACCACACCAAAATTCCCCATGGTATATTTCATTTTATAAATTTTTTTTTTTTCTAAAAAAAAAAAAAAATTAAAACACTAGCCTGTAGGTCCCACCTCCCATCCATAGGAGCAGGAGGGACCAACCCGCAGGTCCCTACAGCCACAAGTGGACGTAGGCTCTGCGAACCACAGTGGTCACAAGTCCCTACAGCCCACATTGTGGACGCAGGTCCCCTGCAGCCCACTCTATGGACGCAGGTCCCCTAGGAGCCACAACGTGGATGCAGGTTTCCTGTGACCCACAATGTGGACACAGGTCCCCTACGAGCCACAATGTGCACGCAGGTTTCCTACGACCCACAATGTGGATGTAGGTCCCTACAGCCCGCGAGGAGGAGGGTGTGAGTAGAGCCCTCGGCTCCTCCGCCCTCCAACCCTAACCTAGGTAAAACAGATTTTATTATAAAATAAAATAAAACTCCATTTAAATTTTGTTTATCTAATTAAAACCAAGATAATGATTAAAAATACATAGAACCCTAGATTCTGAATAATGTACAGTCTCACAGAGACTAAATTAGATTTCCAGAATTTACCGTGAACAACAAATATTGAAGATTTTCTAAAATAATCTTGTTTTTTCAAAAACCCAATTTTGTTGAATAACTAAACTAAATAATCAAATTTTGGGCATAAGAAGATCATTTCCCAAACAACAATTCCACCAAATTTCCAAACTTAAACTCAAAATGCATAGATTTAAAAACCATACCCCATTCAATCAAGAAATTTCTTCAAAGGAAACAAAATAAGATCCCTACCTCTCTTCGCATTCCCGGCAAGATCCAATAGAGAGCCCAACCTACGACTCAGAAAAAATTCCATTTTCTCCAAAATCTCCAATTTTTCCATCCAAAAAAAATCAACAACCCCCAAAATATTTTTCAACCTAGGTTAAAAGAATGAAATTTTGACCTAATTTTCCAATTTTGAATTTAAGCACTTTTTTAATTAAAAAAAATGAAAATAATCATTCTTTTCAACTATTCACATGATCTAACTTGTTTTTCTAATTAAAATTAAAATGCTTCTCTCTCATTTAATTTTAATTTTCTCAAATATTAACTAAGCTAACCTTTATATTTCACAATATTGACGAGGATAAAATATTTTAATTAAATTAATTCCCAAAATCAATCTTTCACACTATATCAAATATACATATAAATTAAACTTGCTTTTCTAATAAAAATTGATTTTCCTAAATAAGTAAAATTAACCTTTCTTTTCCAAAATGCAAAAGAGATTAAATTATTTCTATTTCAAATAACTTTAAATCTTTCCTTTTTAAAACACATAAACTAATTAAATTCGTTATTTTAAATTAACCATTAAATTAAACTCGTTACAAACATAAATAAAGTGATCTTTTTAATTAATGATTAATCACATAAAAGAAACCTATATATTTTAAATTCCTCAATTACAAATGCGTAAATGAACACATTAAATCAAATTAAATACTTAAACTTGCTACAAACATACATAAAGTGATCTTTTTAATTAATGATTAATCTCATAAAAGAAACTTATTTATTTTAAATTTCTCAATT